>NC_055998.1:132268689-132638696 GCF_018446385.1 Zingiber officinale
GAAAGAAAAATTACTAGTTATACCTTTTAGAAAGACCTCTTGATCTTCTACCGTATTCCTCTTCTAACCTCGGACGTTGTGTGGGCAACGATCTTCCGAGATGAGAACCACCAAGCACCTTCTTCTTCCTTACAAGTTTCGGCCATCAAAACTTCTCCTAGGATGAAGAGGTTCGGCCACGACCACCATGCTCCAAGGGATGCTAGAAAAGAGGCTTCTTTTCTCTCCTTCTTCTCCTTCTTAGATCCGGCCACCAAAGCTATCTCCACCATGAGAAGGTTTCGACCACACAAAGGAGAGGAGAGGAAAGAAAGGGCTGGCCACACCCAAGGAGAAAAGAGAGGAAAAATAGAATAGAGTCGTTCACCTTGAAGCATCCTCTACCCCCTCTTTTATAATCCTTGGTCTTGGCAAATAAGGAAAATTTAATAAAAACTTCCTTAATTCTTTTGTCATTGAAAAGGAAATTTTATTTAATTAAAATAATTTTCTCTTTTCAAATTATAATGGCCGGCCACTCTTCTCCCCAAAACAAGGAGAGTTTTAATTAAAACAAAAATTAAAACTTCCTAATTTGTTTCTTAGAAATTTATAAAAATTTCTCCAATAATTTTAATCCCTTCATGATTGGTTAATAAAAAGAAATTTTATAAATTAAAATCTTTCTTTTAAACATGTGGATAATTTTCAAAAAGAAAAGTTATCTCTAAAAATTAAAATCTCCTTTCAATCTACAAATAAGGAAAGATATTAAATCTTTTCTTAATCTTTTGTAGAAACTAATAAAAATGAATTTTTAATTTTTAAACTTTCTTTTAAATCATGAATATAATTTAAAAGAAAGTTTTTACCAAAATTAAAATCAACCTTTTAATCTACAAATAAGGAAAGAGATTTTAACTCTTCTCTTAATCTTTTGTAGAATCTTATAAAAGGAAGGATTTAAATTTTTAAACTCTCTTTTAAATTATATTATCCACATAAGAAAAATTTTAAAATTTAAAATTCCTTTTTTATTTAATAGGGTCGGCCACATGAATTCACCCATGAACATACCCATGGCCGGCCCTAGCTTGGTCTCCAAGCTAGCTTGGCCGGCCCCTATAGGATGGGTAAGAAGGTGGGTATAGGTGGGTATAGTACTCTATAATTAAGAGGCTACGATAGGGACCGAGAGGAGGAATTGGTTTTGGTCTCCCGATAAAATTAAGCATCCCGTGCTCGCCCCGAACACACAACTTAATTTTATCAATAATAATTCATTCCACTAGAGAACTATTATTGAACTACCGCACCAATCCCAAATTACATTTTGGGCTCCTTCTTATCATGAGTGTGTTAGTCTCCCTGTGTTTAAGATAACAAATATCCACTAATTAAGTAAGTTACTGACAACTCGCTTAATTAATATCTAGCTCCAAGAGTAGTACCACTCAACTTCATCGTCATGTCGGACTAAGTCCACCTGCAGGGTTTAACATGACAATCCTTATGAGCTCCTCTTGGGGACATTCTCAACCTAGATCACTAGGACACAGTTTCCTTCTATAATCAACAACACACACTATAAGTGATATCATTTCCCAACTTATCGGGCTTATTGATTTATCGAACTAAATCTCACCCATTGATAAATTAAAGAAATAAATATCAAATATATGTGCTTGTTATTATATTAGGATTAAGAGCACACGCTTCCATAATAACTGAGGTCTTTGTTCCTTTATTAAGTCAGTATAAAAGGAACGACCTCAAATGGTCCTACTCAATACACTTTAAGTGTACTAGTGTAATTATATAGTTAAGATAAACTAATACCTAATTACACTACGACCTTCCAATGGTTTGTTCTTTTCCATCTTGGTCGTGAGCTACTGTTTATAATTTATAAGGTACTGATAACATGATCTTCTGTGTGTGACACCACACACCATGTTATCTACAATATAAATTAATTGAACAACTACATTTATCATAAATGTAGTCATTTGACCAATGTGATTCTTATTTCTAGATAAATATTTATACCAAAAGCTAGACTTTTAGTATGCACTCTAACAGTTATGTAGAGATGGTCCGATCCGAAGGCAAGGCCGCCCGGAAGGCACCACGCGTCGAGGTAAATGCTATAACCAAAAAGCCACCTTCTTTAGTTTACGAAGAAAAGGAGGAGGTAAAGATCCACCCTGTCCGACCGGATTCCACTACGTTCGTCGCATCCGACCTGGAGCCTAGCCAGAAGGAGAAGCTGATCAGATGTCTCCAGTAAAACTGCGATGTCTTCGCCTGGTCGACCCACGAGCTGCCAGGGGTCTCACCGAGCGTAGCGCAGCATGAACTCCACGTCCGACCGGACGCTCGGTCGGTGAAGCAGAGGAAGAGGGACTTTAGCGCCGAACAGAATGTCATCATCTGAGCTGAAGTTGAGAAACTTCTGGAGGTCGGCCATATACGGGAGGTTCAATTCCCGAGTTGGCTCGCCAATGTGGCGTTGGTCTCCAAGTCAGGCAACAAATGGAGAGTCTGCATCGATTTCAGGGATCTAAATAAGGCATGTCGGAAGAATTTTTACCCTCTACCCCGGATCGACCAACTGGTAGACTCTACTGCTGGATACGAGCTAATATGCATGCTGGATGCATATCAGGGCTACCACCAAGTGCCACTCGCCTGGGAAGATCAAGACAAAGTGAGTTTCGGACGACACTTACTGTTACAATGTGATGTCATTCGGACTAAAAAACGCCGGAGCCACATACCAGCGGCTAATGAACAAAGTGTTCCGGGAGCAGATCGGGCACAACCTGGAAGTCTATGTGGATGATAAACTAATCAAGTCACTCCGAGCGGCGAATCTTTGTACAGACATAGAGGAAACCTTCCGAACACTGAGGAGGTATGGAGTTAAGCTGAACCCCCAAAAATGTTTGTTCGGAGCAAAAGGTGGGCACTTCTTGGGATATATCGTGACCGAGCTGGGCATAGAGGCGAACCCTAGCAAGGTGAAAGCACTGCAAGACATGTCGCCTCCCAGGAATCTGAGGGAAGTGCAATGCCTCACCGGTCGGATAACGACATTGTCGAGATTCATCTCTAAGACAGCCGACCGGAGCTTGCCATTTTTCAAGATCTTGCGCAGAGCAACCAAATTCCAATGGGATCAAGAGTGCGACCGGGCGTTCGAGGAGCTGAAAGCCTATCTGAATTCATTACCCGTACTGGCTAAATCGAATGTAGGCGAGCCACTCCGTATATACCTATCTTCAACTGAGCATGCTGTCGGCTCGGTGATGGTGAGGGGAGGCGGAGAAGAGCAGCCTGTGTATTTCTTGAGCCACATCTTAAAAGATGATGAGTCCCGCTATACTGGTCTCGAGAAGCTCGCGTTCGCCCTAGTCCTGGCCGCATGGAGGCTCCGTCCTTATTTCTTGGCACATACTATCATCGTTATGACAAACAGCCCGCTGGGAAGAGTACTCCTGAACCCTGAGGCGTCCGGGCGGCTCATTAAGTGGACAACGGAGCTCAGTGAATTCAACATCTAGTATCAACCCCGCTCGGCGATCAAGGAGCAGTCCTTGGAGGATTTCGTAACAGAGGCACAAAATCCTGAACCGGAAGCTTTGTGGACGGGTCATCCACTTGGCTCAGGAGTGGGATCGACATCTTGCTGCTCTCTCCTCAAGAAGAACGGATGCTTCTGTCCGTCCGGTTGGATTACCGGGCAACAAATAACGAGGCGGAATATGAGGCCCTCATAGCCGGCTTACAGGCCGCTCGGCATGTAGGAGACCACCGAGTGATACTGTACTCTGACTCCCAATTGGCCACTCAGTAACTCTCGGGGTCCTTCGAAATAAACAGCGCAAGGATGCGGCTCTACGCGGAGGCCTTTGAAAAGCTCAGAACTAACTTCACCGAGGTTGTCATACAGAAGATCCCCCGAGCCGAGAACCATGCAGCGGATGAATTAGCCAAGCTCGCTAGCTCAATATCTCCGATCATCATCCAACAACCAATTGAGCAGGTGTCCTTGGTGGCGCACATCGACCGGATGGAAGGCCTCACATTCCCGAGCGATTGGAGAGCAGCCATAATAGAATTTTTACGTTCGGATGCCACGCCGTCCGATCGGGAGAAAGCCCTGCTATTGAGGAGGAGAGCCGGCCGGTTCACACTCATTAGGGACCAACTTTACAAAAAGGCGTTCTCCCGCCCGTTGCTGAAGTGTGTCAGCTCGGAGGACGCAGAGTACATTTTCTAGGAGGTACATCAAGGATCTTGCGGAGGTCATCCGGGCGGGCGATCGTTGGCTAGGAAGATCCTGCTAGCCGGATACTTCTGGCCAACTCTGCAGGAAGACGCCGCTCGGACCGTCGCTACCTGCCTTTCCTGTCAGAAGTTCCACAGCTTCTCCCATAGGCCAACGGAGAAGATGAAGGCGTCTACTGTGTCCTGCCCGTTCGACCAGTGGGGTATGGATATAGTGGGGCCTTTCCCTATGGCGACCGGGCAACGGAAGTTTTTATTAGTGGCGGTCTACTATTTCTCCAAGTGGGTCGAAGCAGAACCACTGGCCAAAATAACCGAGCAGATGGTCAAAAAGTTCATCTAGCAACATATAATTTGTCGGTTTGGCATTCCTCGTCGGCTCATTTCGGATAACGGGCAGTAATTCGTTGATCAGGAGCTCGGAGAATGGTGCAAGGGATACGACATCGAACAACACTTCACTTCCGTGGCGTATCCTCAGAGCAATGGTCAAGTCGAAGTAGCCAATCGGGAGATCCTGCGAATGCTTCAGGTTCGGCTCGATCACATGGGAGGAAGCTGGGTGGATGAGCTGTCCGGCGTGCTATGGGTCATTCGCATAACCCCAAAGGAGGTAACGGGGGTAACACCGTTCCACTTGGTATATGGGGGCGAGGCGGTCGCCCCAGTCGAGATCGAAGTCGAGTCCGAGCGGATCCAGAGCTACGATGGGGACAACGCCGAGCGGAGATAGCTGGAGTTGGACCTAGTTGACGAAGCATGAGCTAAAGCAGCCGCCCGGCTGATGGCGTACCGACAAAGGATGAAGCAGAATTACAACAGGCGTGTAATTCCCAGAGCATTCCAGGTCGGCGACCTAGTATGGAAGAAGGTGAAGCCGGTCGGCGATGTGAGTAAGATGGCAGCTCCCTGGGGGGGCCCTTCAGAGTCGTCGAGAAGCTCCGATCGGGTGCATACTATCTGGAAGATGAGGACAGATGGCGGGTAGAACGACTATGGAGCGCAAACCATCTCCAGTCTTACCGAGCGGGGTAAAAGGTGCACCAGTGTAATTTATCTCATGTATGGCTTGTTCATCTGTATCCATTGGCTGCAGGAGTAAAAATTAAGAAAGACAAAGGATATGAGCATTTGTTGCCGAACGACAAAACTTCATGAAGACCATCGAGTGGCGACGTTAAACTCTAGAGTCGGACCGGCGACTAAACCCCTCCCCCCCGGCCCGAAAACCATCGAGCGGCGATGTTAAACTCTAGAGTTGGACCGACGACTATAAACCTCCCAGCCCGAAGATCGTCGAGCGGCGACGTTAAACTCTAGAGTCGGACAGGCGACTATAAACCCCCCGCCCTGAAGACCGTCGAGCGACGACGTTAAACTCTAGAGTCGGACCGGCGACTATAAACCCCCCGGCCCGAAGACCGTCGAGCGGCGACGTTAAACTATAGAGTCGGACCGGTGACTATAAACCCCCCGGCTCGAAGACCGTCGAGCGACGATGTTAAACTCTAGAGTCGGACCGGCGACTATAAACCTCCTGGCCCGAAGACCGTCGAGCGGCGACGTTAAACTCTAGAGTCGGACCGACGACTATAAACCCCTCGGCCCGAAGACCGTCGAGCGGCGACGTTAAACTCTAGAGTAGAACCGGCGACTATAAACCCCCTGGTCGGAAGACCGTCGAGCGGCGACGTTAAACTCTAGAGTCGAACCGGCGACTATAAACCCTCCGGCTCGAAGACCGTCGAGCGGCGACGTTAAACTATAGGGTCGGACCGACGACTATAAACCCCTTGGACGGGACAACGTCACGCCGATATACTAAGGCCCAGCGTCTAGGGACGATGATCAACAAGCCTTGATCCTAAGGACAAGAAGGAAATAATGGCGTGCACCTACCAGCGCCGACCAGCGAAAAGCTAACGGAATGGAAGGTCGTTCGACCGAACGGCGCAGTCGAGAAAAACACTTCAGTGAAAAACTAACAGAAGTTCCATGAGGAATGAAGGTCGTTCGACCGAGCGGTGCAGTTACAAGAAACACTTCACGGAAGGCTAACAGAGTAAAAGTTGGCATTCCAAAATTACAGTTATAAGTTCGCCGATCGGGAGGATTACAGAAAACACTTCATTCAAGATAATCGAAAACATGCTTCGGAATGGTGGTGAGAAGCGCCGCATGCTCCGTAGCAGGGATGACCATGGATTCGGGGAGCTGGCCCTTGGACTTCAGATAGTCCGCCGTGGCGGTGATGGCCAACTCAAAGGCAATTACCATCCGGTCGCAGACCTTCTCAGCAAATTCCGCCGAGCAGATGTACTTCTGCCTCAAGGTGGCGACACGGCCTGGCTCCACCTCCTGGTACTCCTTGAAGGCGGTACGGGAAGCATCAAGAGCCTCCTGCAAGGCCTTCAAATCGTCCTTGAGAGCCGCCGCCTCGACCGAGCGGCCCTTTTTCTCGCTGTCTAGCAGATCTGTCAACTCCTTTACCCGCTATTCCAGGGCGTGGACCTCCACATTCTTCGCTTCCAGATCGGCGATAGCGGTATTTTTCTGAGTGGTTGCGAGTTCTATCTTGCGGTCATAAGTTTTGACCTGCTGTTCGAGCTGGGCCAGCATGTATGCCTGGTCAGCCGTCTTCTTTCGCTCGGTCTCCAGCAAGTCCTTGGTCTTCGTAAGCTCTTTCTGCAGCTCGGCATATGACGGCCTTTGAGAAGAAGACGTGCCGTCCGGACTCTTCAGTCTCTTCAGCTCCTCCTCCACCATGGCCAAACGGTTGGCGACAACGATGTTTTCCACCCATCTCTGATGTACGCAGGAGTGTTAAAACGCCGACTGGAAAGACTACATAAAAGAGCAGAAATGAGGCTTATCCCTGTGGACTGCTGCATGTGGCTGTAAGCCAGTTTGTCGAGCAGTATCATGGCAACACGGGCCCGGGTGTCCGCCCACATCTCAGCAAGGGGTCCTTGATAGTGATCATGTGTTCAGGAGCCGTCGGCTGATCGGACTCGGCCATAAACGCCTCAATGGGGAGGTGCAGGGTGACCTTAATAGTGCGGCGCCGGCCCGGAGTTGTGTGAGCGGGCGCTGAGGGGTCGGAGGCCGGGCTGGACATCGAGGACAGAATGCCCGAGCGGCGGACTCGGTGGGGTACGGGAGGAAGAGAGTTGACCGACACCGCTTCGATGGGGTCCGCAGGCAGACCCAGTTGGGAGGGGGTCCGGTCGGAGGAGAGCGCCTCGACCGATAGCGCTTTGCCGCGGGGAGATACGGTGCCCGTCCGCTCGGACGCTTGCGCTGCGGAGGTGGTCGAACGGAGGGGCATCTCCACACGCCGTCTCTTCTGGTTGAGGGGGAGTTCGTCGTCCGGCTCAGAGTCATCCTCCCGAACGGAAGGGCCCTTGCTGGAAGTTGCACCACTAGTCGCTTCCGCAGGTGAAGCCTGAGCGGCCAACTCCCCTGCATTTGTCTCGCTCTCACCCTCGTGAGAGCCGACCGGGGTGAGGCCCAACTGCTCCATTTCCTTGGCAGCGGCCGCCTCGAGCGCCGCCGCTTTTCTCTTCAAGATCCCGAACAGCACAGACGCCATTACGATGTTCGCTGTAAGGAAAAGAGAAGAAAATCAGTTAGAACTCAGGGTAAATGCACAAGTAAATTTATTACCAAAGCTGCTCGGGAGGGGGGTCCGGCTCGGACTCAAGCCAAACATATACATCACGCCTTCAGGAAGAAGCTTGTTGATGTCGAGCTTCAGACCAGCAAGCATATTGGTTATCTAAAGATAATCCGGTCGGGTTTTATATCTCTTTAGTTCGGGGGAGGTGGGCGGTCCGACCTGCCATTTGGTCCGGAAAGGAAGCCGACCGGGGATACGAAGAAAAAAGAAGTTCTCTTTCCAATGTTTGTTGGAAGAGGGTAGTTTATCAAAAAAGACCAAACCAGGCCGAGCCTGAAACAAATAAGTGTCCGGCTCGGACTGCTTGGGATAGTAGAAATAATAGAAGACTTCCGGGCGGAGGGGAATGTTGTGTATCTTAAATAATACCACAACTCCACACAGAAGGCGAAAAGTGTTGGGAACCAAATGGGTGAGCGGAATGCCGAAGAAATCGCAAACTTAGGCGATGAAGGGATGGAGAGGAAACCGCAGACCAGTTGTGAATTGGTCGTGGAAGAAACAAATAGCGTCGCGCGGCGGTTTGTGCGGCCGAGCAGAAGGTGAGGGTAAAATTAGTTCAAAATCAGAAGGGATGTCAAAAGCGTTTATCAGGCTCTCGACATCACGCCAATCGAACCGCGACTCCATGGTAGTATACCATGGGCCGAGAGCGAGGTCTGCGGGTTGGGAAGAGTTAGCCATCACCGGAACAATGGAGGAGGCAGGGATCGGAAGAAAACGCAAAGGCTCTGGGAAGACGAACGAAACAGTGACCGAAAGGCAAGAACGGGGCAAGGAACGCAAAGAAAACACGAGAACCGAAGGAAGAAAGGCAGAGAACCTTACAGAAAAGATGAGGATCGAAAGAAGAGGGCAAGAGGTCGTCGGAGTGCCGAGGAATGAGGTCACCGAAGCAAGGAGCGCAGGAAAAGGTTTCTGAGCACGCGACGGCAAAAGTGCGGCGGAAGAAGGCGACGAGAGCTTTATAAGGATGGGCTCGATCCGCCCGAGCCGTCGGATGCAGGTCACATGACCTGAGGCCCGCATCCAACCGTCCATTTCAAACCGATGAACGTCGCATCGGGCGTAAGGCAGCGGCCGTACGATGACGTCAACAGCGCCACGTGGCACTCGGTCAGAGGAGGGCATTTAATGAGCCCCATCACGAGGCAGAACCCGCGTGCTCAACCATAATGGCGGAGATTTACACGCATTCCGAGAAGATCCTGCGGACATCATCACAGGCCGTCGACAAGCCAGTTGGGCAGCCCTCGGCAATTAGGCGACCGGCGCTATTCGACCCTATAGTGGCCGAGCGGAGGTACACTTTCGGGAGTGGCAGGATGGTTGTTGCTTGTCCAAACTCATAGTTCAGTCAGTCGGACTTAGCGCCTCCTTCGACTAGACTTGAGGGGGAGGCATGTGATCCGGTAGTAAGGATGGGGGACCCTCGTTGGCGGGAGGTCAATGACACGTGGAGGTCAATGGTCAAGAGGGTCAGCCCCAAGGTTGTGTCGAGCGGACAGAGGTCATGCCGAGCGGACTAGCGGGCCGACCGAGCATCCGACCGACCGAACATCTGACCAGGAGTCTCCCAGGCCGGACGAAATACAGCCCGACCAGGGGTCGGGTTTTCGATGCTCAAGGTGAAAGAGTCTCTGGGCCGAGCGGACAGGCCGCTCGGCCGAGCCACGGGACAATAAGGCGCAATCCCATCCGAGCACATGAGCAGGGCTTCCCCGCCCGGTCCGAGGTATGCACATTCCCGGAGGACATGAGCGCCGAGCGACCGGTCCGCTCGGCCCGGGAACAGGCAAGAGGCGCAAAGGGACAAAAGAGACAGCTGGTAACATCGTCCTCGAGACATCTTCCGCCGACAAACAGCATGGTCGACGACCGGAGCGGACAGAGTATCGTACGGTGGAAGTTTCTACCGTCACGTCAGGGATATGCTCAGACGATTATGGAATGGCATCAGGCATGCTTTTCTGACACAACCCTATCTGAGGTATGTTTGAGGAAGCGTGCACGCATTGAGAAGCGTGTCCGTGCCTCCCCGGGGTCCTATATAAGGACCCCCGGACTTCGACGGAGGTATGCGATTCTCATCACTGTAGCCACAGTAGCGTTACTTTGCTCCTCTTCTTCTTCACTGCCTGACTTAAGCGTCGGAGGGTCGTCGCCGGGAAACCCCTCCTGGCTCGGCTTCTTTGCAGGTTCGCCGGAGGTCTCCACCATCATCAGAGGATAGTAGAGAGTGCCACACCCCCAGCGTCCATCGAATCAGCTTTCGGACATGATCATGTATTTTTTGAAGAGATTACACATTAAATGTCAGCATGCTTCTGATGTTGGACCTTTATATTTAGTCACTCCTTTTAAATGTGTTGTCTGTGTCATCTACCTTGATTCCCTTGCTTGGAATGCCACAGTATCACATTAATATGATGTGACCCACAACAAAGAAGACTAAGTGTCCTTCACCAAGTAATGATCACTAGGACTTGATTTGTTCCGTGCACCAAATTTGGTGGTTGAGAATGCATCCCATCCGTGTAACATTAGAGATCCAATAGCCTAGGTTGATCAAGCCTGGATATATTATGTCAGACGAGGAGGCTTAATCGTGTAATCGCTACTTCCACTTCAAATGCTCTTCATCTTCGAGCTTTCGATGTCTTCTTGTTTAGTAAGTTGTTCAGTTTCACTCCGTACTTTTTCGTTTCAATCAGTTCTCTAGGTGTTCTCTATAGCTTTATAGTATCCTTAATGGCTAAGGAACCATTTTATGTTATTTGGTATAGATCAGTTGAGTCTAGTTTTACTAGCGAGACCTCAGATAGATTAAGGAATGAGCATGGGATCCCAGTAGTCCATTTGGTAAGACTCTCCAAAGGGAATGATCGGTTGTACCATTCTCCCTTAGTTTTGTACCTCTCTTCAGAAGTCATTTTCTGAGTGGGTTACGTCTTCCCATTCCATTTTTCGTTACTTCTTTTACCCAAAAAAGATAGAAGATGAGGTTGTCTTTTTCTCTTCTATAGTTGGACTTATCAATGACTTTCCATCCTCACACAAGGGGTAGAAATCCTTGTTCTTCTTTGTCAAACACCAAATTCTAGTGTCCTGGCCGACCTGGTGGCAACGTGAGTTACCAATGCCCCCTTCCTTAAAATATTGCCATATGGAGCAAGGCCATTTCAATGCTTCACAGAAGCTTCAAGCTTGAAGTTCAACAACACTTCATTACTCGAAGAGCGAGGAGCTGCTACATATGTTCAAATTGAGTTCTTTAATTTCTCGACGTCTCTCAAAGCTTCATTCGATAAGCTTGTTCACCTTTGCAAGTTTTGGTTTAATTGAAGGCATATCATCTTTTATAGCCGACACTATGTTGAGAGCATTGCTGAACAAGATGACGAAACTCACTGCAGCAGAGTTGGAGGCACGCAGGGTAGCTATTGTTAATCTCACTTTAGATGAGATAATACCCGAGAAAAGAGCAACTCCGACTCCAACTATAGCTCTAAAGGAGGTGATTCCTCAATCGACGGTGAGAGAATTGAGCCCGATAAGAGAGTCAAGGAGGCCTCCAATTCGCCGATCTAATGCATCGGGATCGACTTCGTCTGTGGAGTCAAAGGTCCCCTTTAGAATTACAAGGAAAATGCGTCACTTGTTTGGATCCTCTATAGGCCACATGGGACTGTCTGCCCTCGCCCGAGTCCTAGCTAGATCGTCAGGCCTATTAATTTGCTCATCGGTTCAACCGTGGAGTGTACTAGTCGGGTCAAAGAGTCACCCAACCATGGCCAATTTTCCCTCGGTGCACGTCCCACCTACATCTCCCAAGATCACAGCTTCATGCCCCTGCAGAGTCCAGAAATTTTCATACCAAGGCAGGTCCATCATATGTTCGGATATGCCCGATACGATGTGTGCTAAAAATATATTTCATAAATATTTATAGCAGAAGACTTAATGATAAATAAACTAATTTATTACATCATACACACCACATGCATGCAAGATACAATTGTTAGGGTGTATACTAAAAGCCTAGCTTTTGGTATAAACATTTATCTAGTAATAAGAATCACATTGGTCAAATGTCTACATTTATGATAAATGTAGTTGTTCAATTAATTTATATTGTAGATAATATGGTATGTGGTGTCACACACAGAGGATCATGTTATCAGTACCTTATAAATTATAAACAGTAGCTCACGACCAAAATGGAAAGGAACAAACCATTAGAAGGTCTTAGTGTAATTAGGTATCAGTTTATCTTGACTGTATAATTACACTAGTACACTTAGAGTGCATTGAGTAGGACCATTTGAGGTCGTTTCTTTTATACTGATTTTATAAAGAAACAAAGACCTCGGTTATTATGGAAGTGTGTGCTCTTAATCCTAATATAATAACAAGCACATATATTTGATATTTATTTCTTTAATTTATCAATGGGTGAGATTTAGTTCGATGAATCAATAAGCCCGATAAGTTGGGAAATGGTATCACTTATAGTGTGTGTTGTTGATTATAGAAGGAAACTGTGTCCTAGAGATACTAGGTTGATAATGTCCTCAAGAGGAGCTCATAAGGATTGTCATGTTAAACCCCGCAGTGGACCTAGTCCGACATGATGATAAGGTTGAGTGGTACTACTCTTGGACTAAGATATTAATTAAATGAGTTGTCGATAATTCACTTAATTAGTGGACATTCGATATCTTAAACACAGGAGACTAACACACTCATGATAAGAAGGAGCCCAAAATGTAATTTGGGATTGGTGCGATAGTTCAATAATAGTTCTCTAGTGGAATGAATTATTATTGATAAAATTAAGTTGTGTGTTGGGCGAGCACGGATGCTTAATTTTATCGGAGACCAAAACCAATTCCTCCTCTCGGTCCCTATCGTAGCCTCTTGTATATAGAGATTTATACCCACCACATACCCACCTTCTTACCTAATCAATAGGGGCCGGCCAAGCTAAGCTTGAAGCTCCAGCTTAGGGCCGGCCAAGCCTAAAGGTTGGAGCCCAAGCTTAGGTGGCCGACCACATCATATTAAAAAGGATTTTTATTAAAATTATTTCTTATGTGGATATCATAGTCTTAAAAGAGAGTTTAAAAATTAAATCTTTCCTTTTAAAGCTTTCTACAAAAGATTAAGAAAAGATTTGAAATCTTTCCTTATTTGTAGATTGAAAGGAGATTTTATTTTTAAGAAAAACTTTCCTTTTTAACCATGATAATAATTTAAAAGAGAAGTTTAAAAATTAAATATTCTCTTTTATTAGTTTCTACAAAAGATTAAGAGAAGATTTGATATCTTTCCTTATTTGTAGATTGAAAAGAGATTTTAATTTTTAAGAGATAACTTTCCTTTTGGAAATTATCCACATGTTTAAAAGAAGAATTTTAATTTATAAAATTTCCTTTTTATTAACCACCATAAAGGGAAAATTATTGGAGAAATTTTTTATAAATTTCTGGAGACAAATTAGGAAGTTTTAATTAATTAAAACTCTCCTTGTTTATAGCTTGATGGTGGCCGACCATGTAAATTGAGAATAGGAAAATTATTTTTAATTAAATAAAATTTCCTTTTTCATGGCAAAAGAATTAAGGAAGTTTTTAATTAAATTTCCTTATTTGCCAAGACCAAGGATTATAAAAGAGGGGGTAGAGGTGCCTTCATGGGTGATCAACTCTATTATTCTTCTCCTCTCTTTTCCTCCTTGGTGGCCGGCCCTAGCTTCTTCCTCTTCTCTTCTTCTTATGGCCGGCGGCAACCTCTCTTGGAGCTCTTGATGGTGGCCGGTTCTAGCTAGGAGAAGAAGGAGAGAAAGGTGGTTTTGTTTCTTGCATCCCTTGGAGCTTGGTGGTGGTGGCCGGACCTCTACTTCTCTTGGAGAATTGTGGTGGCCGAAACTTGTAAGGAAGAAAGAAGGTGCTTGGTGGTTCTCATCTCGGAAGATCGTTGTCCACACAACGTCCGAGGTTAGAAGAGGAATACGGTAGAAGATCAAGAGGTCTTTTAGAAGGTATAACTAGTAATTTTTCCTTTCCGCATCATGCTAGTTATTTATGGAAATAATACCAAATACAAGAGGCTTACGATTCTAGAATTTCGAATATGTTTTTCGATGTTGTGTTCTTTTGTTTTTTCTTTTCCTTGTGATTTGATTATTCTTTTCGGTTAACCTAAAGTTATTTTAGGAAATTAAATATTACCTTTCTATAAAAGGTTTTGTCTAGTCGGTGGTGGTTGCTCCCATATCCAAGAAGGCCATATGCCTCGCCACGTCAGTACTGGGAACCAATTATGGAAATTAATATTTAATGGAATTAATAACTTAAGGTGATTTGGGTCGAACGTGTTAAGTTCCGCAGGAGACCCAAGTCAAAACCTAAAAGAACGAATAGATTAAGTTTTGGATCAAACGTGTTAAGTTCCGCAGGCGATCCAAAATTTAATTTAAAAGAACACATGGTAGCTAGGAAAAGGTTCAAACCTTTGTACAAAATTTTTGTACAGTGGAACCTCTAGGTTTTCCGAGTAGCAACCAACAACAATCACATAGACAAGATTATAAAATAAAACGAAATTGAATAACAATTATTCTAGTGAGAAATAACTGCTTAGATGAACTAAGGAGTATAACTCATACTAGTCTTATAGAATTGATGATGCATGAATATACCAATTCAACGACTAGGAAATTTTAATACGTTCATAATTGCACATGTAGAGATAATCACAAGTTGTGATCCAATCACAAATTCTCTTGTGATATGAATTATATTGCGAACATTGAGTAAATGAGTTTAAGACTATTCAAATAAATAATATGCACTCAAATAGTGAATATATATTTATCAAATAAATAATAAATTATAAGGTGATTGCCTTATGACATCACTCAAAATCTAACACTTCACGCCCTCCCATGGGTCTAGGTTCTGCGGATCATCAAGAGGATTCGTTGGGTGAAGAGGATGCCCTGATTGTCGTAGAGGTATCCCAAGAACCAATTCAAGAAGAACACAAGCTGAATCTCACCCTCTACAGTCCAATGGCCATCAGGTGAAGGTACGCCGAACAAGCGACCAAGGGCATGCCCATTCAAACTTTGTCGGAGGAACTTTTGCTAAATGGGTCTAAGCATATGTCCAAGCTGATGGTATTCGGCAAGCGATATCTTGAGATCTGGCAGGGTAGACAAGAGCTATGGGGTCTCATAACTGAACTAGAATCCCAATTAACCGTGACCCCTTCTCAGGAGATCTTGATCGTGACTCAGGGGGAGATAACCCTCGCACAGTCGGAGATCAACTGCCTGAAGCGACAATAGGCTACCCACTTTTGATCAGGTGATGATCATACGGCTGAAGAGAGGAATAGTGGAGACGACGACAGAAATGTTTTAGCCGACATATAGCTTGAACCAACTGCAAATGAAGATAGACAAGATAATAGTTGTTGCGGTTAAGCACCACACACACTTGGAAGTAGCTACGTCTATATAAGTCAATTTGGAGGTCGATCGGACAGAGCTTGAGATCTTGAAAGTGGAACTAGGAGACACTCAAGAGGAGGTTGAGTTGGTTAGGCCCTTGGTGGAAGACTGACGATGCGAGTTGGAGGCCATCTTGATTATAGTCAAGGATGCTCAAGCTGAGGCACGGGGTTAGGAGGCCTCCATGTCGGAACTACAGGCAGTGCTTAAAGCTTAAATGGACCGGTTGGAGAGCAAGATGTCAGAGCTTCAGGACTATAAGGTGGGAGAGGACGAGCACTGAGCCACCAAGAAGAAAGAATTCTTGCGATCTTAGGAGTTCTATGATATAGTTAACATCTGCCTCGTCCAAATGGTGCAACACAGAATGGATGGCACCCTTAAGAAGCTGATGGAGAAAGGGATTCTTCCTGCCAACTCTCCTCTTCTAGCTATTGACCTACTAAAAATCAACTATAGCATTCTTGACGAAGATGCATAAGACTTTTATAGCATGTCAATTTAAGATTATCCTTTGTAATAGTCCTTTTGTGAATTTAATAAAATTATTTTAGGAGGATTGTACTATTTCCTATTGACATTGTAGCAACTAGAGTGATAAGGTATCTATTTGGCCCTTGTACGAAGTAGGAGATTGCTACCATCGATTGAAGAATCTCAACTCCGAAAATGTCTGAGTCAAAGGAGTTTGGAATTTGAAAAGGACAAGCTGTGCACTTGACCCTTGTAGGAGAGGGAAGTACTATTGCAGCATGGAGGATCTCAACCTCGACTATGTCCGAGTTGGGAGAGTTTAGGCTAAGAAAAGGACAAGATAATATGGTATGCACTTGACTCTTGTATGAAGGAGTGGCTGCTACCGTAGTCTAGAGGATCTCGACTCCGACTATGTTTGAGTCGAGAGAGTTTGGAGGCCTGAAAATGACAAGGTGATATGGCACGTGCTCGATCCTTGTATGATGGGGAGGTTACTACGACAGCATGGAGGACTTGTGATCAGCTTCTCGCCAGACGCCAAAAAAAAAAAAAACTAGAGTTCTAGCTTGCTAATGTCCCTGATAAGCTTGGTCTTGTTCCAGACTAAGTCTGCAACCTAGAAAGTGCAAGGAATAACCTACTTGTTGCACTTGAAACACATTTGCTATTGATAGGCAATAAGTCGAGTGACTGCCCTATCTCAAGTTTATATGATCAGGTCGAGATCCAAGAGCCGCTACTCGAGGTTATCCTACCTATAGGTGTTTCTTTGAATAGGTTCTTCCCAAATTTTTACCAGGATGACTACCTCCCCACTATAGACAAGGTGAAAGGGGATCATCCCTGTGCTCTCACGAGATGTGGTTCAGTAAGCGTACAAGATACTTGGCAACTCATCTACCCAACTGTCCTTTACATGGTCGAGCTTAATCTTGAGCTCTTGAATTATCTCTCGATTAGTCACCTTTGCTTGCCCATTGTTTTATGGGTAGGCTTAGAGTTGTCAGACGGGCCAACCCGTGGCGGGGTGGGTCGGCCCATGGCGGGCTAACCATTTGGCAGGGCAGGGCGGGCTAACCCGCCAACTTGGCGGGTTGGGAAATTTCCAACCCAACCCATTCTAAGGCGGGTTGCGGGTTTGGCGGGCCAACCCACGGGCCCATCAAAATTTTTTTAAAAAATTAAAAAATATTTCATATCTTCAACATTTTACTTTGAAAAAGTTTTCTACAATGAAATATATACATAAACATGCATTTTAAATATAAATGAACACAAACGAATACTTATGTTGGATGAAAAGTATTATTTTTATTTCAAAATGATAACAAAGAAAGATAATAAATTGGCCTAAAACTTAGCTTACATATGTTTTTCAACCCACGGGTCAACCCAAGCCCGAGCGGGTCGACCCGTGCGGGTCGCGGGCCTAGGCGGGTCGGCCCACGGCGGACTTGGGTTGATAAAATTCCAACCCAACCCGCTTAAATTATTTGGCGGGGCGGGCCAACCCGACGGGCCCAACCCAAATTGACGGCACTAGGTAAGGTCGATGAAAGCCTGTTCAATTTCAAATCCTTTACACTACCCCTTTAGTCGACAATCCTGAAACTGACGACCATTATTTGAAATGAGCTTATGAGGTTGGCCATATTGGTATACAATATTCAGCTATAGGAACTTCTTGGCGTTCTGCTCTATTATACGAGCTCGAGCCTCAACTTCTACCAATTTGAAAAAGTAATCAATGGTGATTAGGAGAATTTCTTTTGTTGAGACTCAATCGAAAAAGGGTCCACAACATTCATGCCCCAATGGTCAAAAGGATATGACATAGTAGAGGTCTTCAAGAGCGTGGTCGGGTAATGAGAAATATTATGATGTTTTTTTGTTAGGACCGAAGGAATTTAGATATCTCAACAATGGTATGAAATTGACCACATTGGGCCTAAGCCCTCATGATTTTATTTTTGGATGAGTTTTAATCAAAAGAGCTCATACTAATGAAGATATCTTTACCTTATAAGGTCATGATCTTTTCTATGTGTTTTCAACGAGGGACTTTATTTGCAACCTTGTGACCCCAACAATCCCCCCCCCCCCCTTCAAACGAATGACCACAGACCCCCCTCAAGTGGAAAGCCTACTTGTTTAACATCTTATCCTTGGCCCACTGGGTCTTTTTGCCCTTAGGTCCAACCGACCTACTAGGTTTTCCTTACCCTAAGTTCACCTGACCTACTGAGACTTCCTTGCCACTCAGTCCAACTGACTTACCAGGTCTTTCTTGCCTAGCCACAACTAGGGGTTCTCTACTTGACTATCCACTAGAACTTCCTATCTGATGTCTGGTCCTTTTGATTAGGACATGGGAGCCCCCACTTCCTTTATTCGAGGTCAATATTATACTTACATGGCTTGATTGAATCATAGCTCTTATGCAAAGTCAAGGATTAGACCTTCTCATAGTCAAGCTTTAATATCAATTATTAATGTTGGTGTAGTGGGGTCGACAAGAGGGGGTGAATTGCCTGCAAAATAAAATCACCTATTTCTTGATCTTTCAACTTGGTTAGATAACACAGTTAATTTAAACAAAATAAGAATGCATAACAAAAATTGAACAACTAAAAACAAGAAGTAAGAAGGTCAAAAAGTTAATTTGGTTACAACCTAGGTGGTTGTTAATCCAAAGCTCTGAAAGTGCTCCACTAGAATTTTTCTTCATTGCAGATGGAGAGCCTCTTACAGAAATTGACAGCTCAAAAGAAAGACTAGGAAGACACCTTCTATGGGTTGAAAGACACCTTCTATGGGCTGGAAGGTGTTGGTGTGGAAAGCATCCGACGATCGAACCTAAGTTTTGATAATGACAAAGGATTCAAAGTTAAGGTTATGTTGTGATCTAACAAGTCTGTTTAAGTGTTTCAGGAAAAGTCATAGCTGTGGTTAGGCAAGTGAAAACCCTAGGGGGTGGTAACCCTAGGTCATAGGGGGTGGTAACCCTATGCGGAAAGTCTTGGTGGGTTGAGTGCTTCAGGCAAAAGTCCTAGGGGGAGTAACCCTAGGTGGAAAGTCCTGGTGTCGCGAACCAGGTGAAAGACTGGACCAGCCGGGAAGTGGACGTCCAGCAGAAAGTCCAAAAGTATCGAGCACCAAGCAAAAGTCCAGTCGATCTGGAGGATCGCACTGGCAACAGGTAAATCTCCTGAGTGGAGTAGGTGAGGACGTGTTCCCCGTAGAGGGAACAGTAGGTGTCGGGTCGACCTAGGGTTTCCGGTCAAAAATCTGAAGTCAGACTCGGACAGTCGGGAGATTGTCAAACTTTAATTCATTATTATTATTGTGCACTAACTCTGTGTTGCAGGTACTTTGGACTAACGCATCTTGCAGGTACCAAAAAACACAAGCTAGAAGTTATTTTCCAAAAGGTTAAAATTATTTTCCAAAATTAACCTAAAAGTTAAACCTTTGTTTCATCGAATACAAATTCAAACTTAATCACTTCACTTTCTTTTCATCAAATAGAGTCAAATTCAAACAATTTATGTGTAGGAACATAAAGAATTGGATCAGTGGATGTTAGATAGTGGATGCTCCAGACACATGACTGGAGATAAACTAAAGTTCACAAAGCTCAAACTAAAGAATTTAGGGTTTCTTGCATTCGGCAACGACGACAAACTTAAGGTAATCGGAAGAGGTAACATCGAACTTAGTTCCGATTTTATTATTCGAAAAGTTCTATTAGTTGAAAACTTCAATTTTAATCTTCTAAGTATAAGCCAATTGTGTGATAGTGGATACTTAGTCACCTTTGACAAATCTAGTTGTTTAGTTAAAAATATTGAAAACCCTGAAATCACACTTAAGGGGCTTAGGAAAAATAATATGTACTTAATTGATCTACCCACTTCCTCAATAAAATGTTTTCTAACACAAGAAGAGGAAACTGAGTTGTGGCACAAAAGATTGGGTCACACTCACACTAGACTCATTTAAAAAATGAGTCAAAATGGTCTAGTTAAAGGTTTGCCCAAATTAAAATTTATTGAAAACTCAATCTGTAATGCTTGTCAACAAGGAAAACAAACCAAGTCAACCCACAAATTAACTAATCTAGAAAGAACTAACTCTTTACTTGAGCTCCTTCACCTTGACCTATTTGATTCACATGGAGCCAAGCCACTAAGAAAGAATCAGTATTGCTTAGTTATAATTGATGACCACTCTAGGTTCACCTGGGTAAAATTTCTAAAAACAAAAGATGAAACCTTTGAAGAATTTAGTAATTTTTGCAAGTTAACAGAAAATGAAAAAGATACTAAAATTAAAAGAATAAGAAGTGATCAGGGGGGGGGGGATTTGAAAATCATAGGTTTACCCAATTCTGTAAAATCAATGGATACCAACATGAATTTTCATGTCCTAGAACCCCCCCAACAAAACAGTCTAGTGGAACGTAAAAATAGAACCCTACAAGAAGCCGCTAGAACCATGCTAAATGAATATAATTTAAATTATCAATTTTGGGCCGAAGCCATAAATACAACAAATTATATTCAAAATAGAATTCTAATTAACAAACTTCACAATAAAACTCCTTATGAAATGTATTATAATAAAATTCCCAACCTAAACTATTTAAAAGTTTTTGGATGTAAAGTTCATATTTTAAATACTAAAGATTACTTAGGAAAATTTACACCTAAATCAAACCAAGGAATCTTTTTGGGGTACTCCACAACCAGTATGGTCTATAGAGTCTATAACCAAGTCCCGAGGGCGTAGCACAGCTGGGGGCGCATGGTTTCGTGGTCGAAATGTCTAGGGTTCGATCCTCGGGGTGTCATTGCCTGATGTTAGCGTCCCGGCTATGCGCTTTCAGCTGTGTACCTGCATTTACCTCCCTCCATATCCGTGGGACCGGCTCTAGGGGGGTCGCTGATGTGGCGGTTCCACATTTATAGAGTCTATAACCAAAATACCCTAAAAGTTGAAGAAACAACTAATATAATATTTGATGAAGAAAATAATCTACCTAATTTAAATGAAAATGTTGACATTAATCCAAGAATTATTGAAGATGATGGAATTCATCCCAACACTAATAAACCAGAGGAACCAATTTCTGACCCAAACATAAGATCAACTAGAACAAGTACCTCTCACCCGCCTGACCAAATTTTGGTTGATCCAAACCTAGGAGTCAGAACTAGATCCTCTTATAGAAACTTTAGTCATATTGCCCTTATTTCTAAAATTGAACCTAAGACTATAGAAGAAGCCCTACCTGACCCAGACTGGATCATTGCTATGCAAGAAGAGTTAGTCCAATTTGATAGAAACCAAGTCTGCAACTTGTACCTAAACCCTTAGATAAATCAATAATAGATACCAAATGGGTATTTTGAAACAAGTTGGATGATCAGGGTGAAATAATAAGAAATAAGGCTAGACTAGTAGCCAAAGGATTTAGTCAAGTTGAGGGTTTAGACTATGACGAAACCTATGCACCAGTAGCTAGACTCGAATCCATTAGGATGTTATTAGCCTATGCAGCACATAAAGGATTTAGGTTATACCAAATGGATGTAAAATCCGCGTTCCTAAATGGGTTCATTAAGAAAGAGGTCTACGTAAACCAACCCCCAGGATTTGAGGACTTAGACTACCCTAATCATGTATTTAAATTGAAAAAGGCCTTATATGGACTTAAACAAGCTCCTAGAGCATGGTATGAACGGTTATCCAATTACTTAACATCTAAAGGCTTTAACCAAGGTCACATAGATCCGACCCTATTTGTAAAAACTATAGAAAAAGACATCTTCATAGCCCAAATCTATGTTGATGATATAATTTTTGGCTCAACTAACTCTAAACTTCTAAAAGAATTCGTTAAATTAATGGAAAATGAGTTTGAAATGAGTATAGTTGGGGAACTAAATTTTTTCTTAGGTTTACAAATTAAACAAACGAAAGATGGAATCTATATTTACCAAACTAAATATGCTAAAGAACTAATTAAAAAGTTTGGCATGGAAAATTCAAAAATCATAAATACCCCAATGGCCACTAACATCAACATTGACTCTGATCCAGAAGGAAAATCAGTAGACCCAAAGTACTATAGAAGTATAATAGGAAGCCTACTCTACCTAACTGCAAGTCGACCAGATATAATATTTGCAGTTGGTATGTGCGCAAGATACCAATCTTGTGTAAAAGAATCACATCTAACATATGTTAAAAGAATACTTAGGTATATTAAGGGCACCCTCAATATAGGACTTTGGTACCCTAGAACTAGCACCTTTGACCTTTTTGGCTATTCTGACTCAGACTATGCCGGGTGCAAATTAGACAGAAAAAGTACAAGTGGTAGCTGCCAAATCCTAGGCCAGTGCCTAGTAAGTTGGTCAAGTAGAAAGCAACATTGTGTTGCCCTATCCACTACTGAAGCTGAATACATAGCTCTAGGAGAGTGTGCCTCTCAACTTTTGTGGATGATGCATACCTTAAAAGACTATCAATTAGAATACAAAATACAAAAATTTTAATTGATAATATAAGCTCAATTAATCTAACAAAAAAAATCCAATTCACCACTCTAGGACTAAACACATAAAGGTAAAACACCACTTTGTAAGGGATCACGTAGCTAAAGGTGAACTTGCACTCAACCATGTTGAGTCCAAATCAAACCTAGCTGACATTTTCACAAAATCCTTACCTGAACTTGAGTTCAGTGCACTTAGAAGACAAATAGGAATGTGTTGGGTAGAATAGATGTTGATTTTCAAACTCATTGCCTTACTTCAAAACTCTCATTTAATCATCCTGTTCTTTTCAAAAATTCTAGGAAAAATAATGATTTTAAAATCCCATTTTCTTAGAATTTTCAAAAGTTGGACTTAGCCAAGGCTCTACTTTAGAAATCATGCTCCCCTAGAATTCAGCCAGAGCATCTCACAAACACCTAGGCTTACCTAGCTTGTGTTTGAAAAACATATAACAACGTGAGATGCATAGGGTACAGCTTGGACTCAAGAATGTTTATATCTGTGCATCAATATAAGTCTGGGCGTTAAATACCTTATTAACAGTAATCAGTTTAGGTCATCCAGTCTTAGTCAAATCTAACTGGACCAAATGACTTAACTTGATTAACCAAGTGAAAGCTATTGCCCTCTAGGCAATAAGCAAGTAGCTAACAGTTTAAGTCATCCAGCCTTAGTCAAATCTAACTGGACCAAATAACTTAACTTGATTAACCAAGTGAAAGCTATTGCCCTCTAGGCAATAAGCAAGTAGCTAACAGTTTAAGTCATCTAGCCTTAGTCAAATCTAACTTGACTAACCCGTTTCCAGAGTATATCCTTAAAATGATTTTGATAATATTCTTAATAACTTATCAATCTACTTATTTCCATAAGAGTCCTATACCTTCCTTTTCCTACACCATTCTGTTGGGGTGTACCAGGTGCAGTTAGTTGGGATTGAATCCCTACTTCTGTTAAATGACTCCTAAATTCTCCCAAGAGGTACTTGCCACTACGATCTTACCGTAGTGTCTTGATACTTTTACTTTGTCGTTTCTCCACATTAGCCTCGTACTCTTTGAACTAATCAAAGCACTTAGACTTGCGACACATCAAGTAAATATATCCGTTTGCCTGGATGCTCATAGGATCACACAAATCAGAATGAACCAATTCCAATATATCTTTGACTCCATACCCCTTAGACTTAAAAGCTTCTTGGTTATTTTTCCTTCCAAGTAAGACTCGTAGGTTGGAAAGATTTTCACTACTAATGAACCCAAAAGTTCATCAGCTACCAATGAATCCTACTCAAGTTAATATAACCTAGCCTTAGATGCCAAAGATATAATTGGTTCATTTTCGAATGTTACTTTCTCTTAAAGTTAGAAGATGTGTTACTAATTTCCATTTATTGCATCGTGAGAGTTATTGGATTTATAAATTGCCAACCAATGTACCAGAACAGATAACTTTCCTCTTTTTCTTAATAACAACTTTGTTATTAAAAGAGGCAGAATATCAAGTTCTTTGAATAGTTTAGAAACTGAAAACTAGTTCTTTCTAAACTTGGTGCGTAAAGACAATTACTCAAAAATCCATGTTTTATTCTTATCAAAAGATAAACATCTCCCACTGTCACAGCTACCATTTTTACAGTAGTGCCCATGTAGACGGTGTTTTAATTTTCATTTAGTTGCCGGGTTTCCTGGAACCCTGCAATGAATTGCGGACATGATTAATGGCATCTGTATCTACACTCCAGGTTCTGGTAGATAACACCACTAAACATGTTTCAACTAATGAATTAAATACGCCTATATTGTTCTTAGTTCTAAGAAGACAATTTACCTTAATGTCCAAGTCCTATTTCCAATCATTACAATTGGGATTACTAAGTCTTTCTTATAGTATGACTACTAGGGGATTGACAAAAATTTTAAATCCTAAGAATCACAAAAATACTTGGTCAAGATCAACTCCTTAAAAATCCCCATGAATTTTGTATGCCACGATAGTGTGGACGTATACAAAATCGAAGAGAAGATTTTATTCATTAATTTTATTATCTCGTCAACTTTACTTTATGACGAATAAAATTAATAGTTGATCTGTCTTTGATCAAATATTTGGTCAAAAACTTTTGAATTTAAAAAATATTGATTCCTCAAACAATATTATTTAAATTCACTAACACCTCAAACACCGTGAATTTTGTATGCCACGTTAGTGTGGACGTATACAAATTCAACATTTGTAAAAGGAGGGTTTTAACCCATTAATTTTATTATCTTGTCAACCTAACTTTTTGACAAATAAAATTAATAGTTGGTATCATTTGGTCACACAAATAATAGCAGTGACTCCGATGTGGAGGATACTATTAGATGTGTCTAAGTGTATACCATTACTTGACACTAAGTCCATTAATAAGATTATGCCCCTTCCGTTGGGGAAGATCACACGCTCTTAATTAACTTCCTATAGTCATCCAAAAATGGAAGTCTGTTCTAGTGATCCACAAACAAGCTCATCCGTTATGGAGAAAGGCACTCAGAGCCAACGCGCAAGCTTGTTTGCATCACTTACAAACCAGTAATGGAGACCATGGGATTTACTTAAAAATCCCTCTCCCACTTAGTTATTTATAAATGAGGAATTTTAACTATGCTAGCCTACTAAATATGTAAACTAACATGCACACAGCACAATATAAAAGCAATAAATAGAAAATCTAATTATCAACTATTATGGCTTTTATCTCTTGTTGTCCTCCGTGTGTTGTCATCCCAAGCTTCTGCTATATTTGGCCATCGGGTCTAGCTGTCGCATCCATCTTGCTCCTAGTTCCGCTGCACCTCTGGTCCTTAGAAGGTTCCACGCTTTGCAAGATTCGATCCGCGACATAAATAGAATTTTACATTTTGATCCTATATTCCTCGAAGGAATGTACATGTAAACTAGATCGAACATAAAATAAAATTTACATCCATCGATCCTATATTTCATAAAAGGAATGTACATATAACTAGATCAAAAATAAAATCCTAATAAAACTAAATACAGCTCCTGCTGTATTTTATAATACAATCATGCACACACAATAAAATGTCCTTGACATGTCCAAGGGTCCAATCACACACATAATAACTATAAGCCATAATAGTTGGATCCTGCATCCACAAAGTTAGCACATCCTACTATTAACCTACCTAAATTATGTATGACATGTGCATAATTAAACTAATACCAAATACACAGAGGCAAAACCCTAGCTCTGATACCAATTGTTGGTTGCTACTCGGAAAACCTAGAGGTTCCACTGTACAAAAATTTTGTACAAAGGTCTGAACCTTTTCCTAGCTACCATGTGTTCTTTTAAATTAAAATTTGGATCGCCTGCGGAACTTAACACGTTTGATCCAAAACTTAATCTATTTGTTCTTTTAGGTTTTGACTTGGATCTCCTGCGGAACTTAACACGTTCGACCCAAATCACCTTAAGTTATTAATTCCATTAAATATTAATTTCCATAATTGGTTCCCAGTACTGACGTGGCGAGGCACATGACCTTCTTGGATATGGGAGCAACCACCACCGACTAGAAAAAACCTTTTATGGAAAGCTAATATTTAATTTCCTAAAATAACTTTAGGTTAACCGAAAAGAACAATCAAATCACAAGGAAAAGAAAAACAAAAGAACACTATATCGAAAACAAATTCGAAACTCTAGAATCGTAAGCCTCTTGTATTTGGTATTATTTCCATAAATAACTAGCATGATGCGGAAAGGAAAAATTACTAGTTATACCTTCTAGAAAGACCTCTTGATCTTCTACCGTATTCCTCTTCTAACCTCGGACGTTGTGTGGGCAACGATCTTCCGAGATGAGAAACCACCAACCACCTTCTTCTCCTCCTAGCTAGGTTCGGCCAACAATAAGGAAGCTTCACCAAGGAAGAAGATCAAAACACCAACCAAGCTCCAAGAGATGCTAGCTTTCTCTCCTTCTTCTTCTTCTCCAAGTAGTATCCGGCCACCACAAGAGCTCCAAGGGGAGAGAGAGATTCGGCCACCACAAGAGGAAGAGAGGGAGAGGATGATGGCCGGCCACACCAAGGAACAAAAGAGGGAGAGAAATAATAGAGGTTATGTCTCATGAAGGCACCCTCACCCCTTCTTTTATATTCCTTGGCCTAAGCAAATTAGGAAATTTAATTACAATAAAATTTCCTTAATTTCCTTGACATGATTTAATTGAGAAAAATAAAATAAAATTTCTCCAATTAAATTCTAATGGTCGGCCACATCATGAAATCAAATTAGACAAGTTTCAATCAACAATTAAAACTTCTTAATTTGTTTCCGAAAATTTTAAAATTAAAATTTCTCTTCAAAATCTCTTCATGGTTGATAAAAAGAAATTTCTATAATTTTAATTTTACAACATGTGAATAATTTTAAAGAGAAAATAAAATATCTCACCAATCTACAAATAAAGAAAGAGATCTAATCTCTTTCTTTAATCTTTTGTAGATCTTTTACAAGAGAGATAATTTAATTTTAATTCTCTTTAATAAATTATGTAACAACCCACCCTTCTTACTACTACTCTCTAAGGGCGACCGTTACCTAACTACTACTCTACTTACTAGTGTCACTGACGCTATTACTAGCAATACTTAGATTTATCACGGTCCAGAGGAATTCCTACCGAAAAATTTCGGCAGAGTCTCCCC
Organism: Zingiber officinale; assembly: GCF_018446385.1. Lineage (NCBI taxonomy): Eukaryota > Viridiplantae > Streptophyta > Magnoliopsida > Zingiberales > Zingiberaceae > Zingiber > Zingiber officinale. The sequence continues at coordinate 132,295,925 of NC_055998.1, forward strand.
TGTACCGGTGACCAAATCCATAGTACATAAGATATATACGCAGCCACAGGCGGCTGGAACTCATTTTTCACAACCACGCAGTTATAAAAACAACAGTAAAAACAACCAACTATATCACTCCACAATTAATTAAAGTGACTAAATGCATATGCGGAAATAAACTCAACTACAATCTCACAAACTTCATAATAGTGTTAAAGAAAAGAACTAAAGCATAAACTCTAATCAAATAGGTCCTGCAGGTTTGATAACACTCTCTAGATCTCTCCATAGTCGCAGTCATCACACACCTTCATCACCACCACCATCCTGTCGTCTCCCTTCATATCTTAGCTTTTCCTTTATCTGCAGTAGGAGGAAAGAAAATAGATCTATAAGCAAAACGCTTAGTAAGTACTAATCTATCTCACAAAAACTCGAAGTGCATAAAAAGTAATGCAATAATACTGAAACTGAAATGCTAAAGCAAATCTGCATGTGCTCATGGTATACAGAAAATAAAACTGGATACTAAACATGCTCACCATCTAACAGGATAATAAGAAATTAACACTGTAAGCTTAGAATTAAAGAAACTAACTTTTTATTTAATCTAAGCATAAAACTTGTTTCAATTTCCTATATCCTTGTAACATAAATTAATCTTTTAATTTCTATCTTTTACTTTCTTCTTCTTTCTTTCTTCTTTTTAACTTTTCTTTTCTTCTTCTTCTTTTGGTTTTCTTTTCTTTGGGCCCAGGCTTAGTACCATCTTTATTTTGCGCGCTCTCTAATAGTGACTGAGGTAGCGAGCCTCTAGTCCTATGAGGTAAAGACCTTGGTCTTACCAGGGCCAAGACCTTGGAATTGGTCACCTGGATTTGTTTAACGACAACCTTGGAAGTCGGGTACTAGCCTCTTACTTTAGTTTACTTGTTATCTCTTCTTAACTAGACCTTGATCTCTTTCTTTTTACTCAGTTTCCTCATAATCCTTTATTATAGTTTATTGGAATCCTTTAGATATACCTAACAAGTGTAGGATTACAATTAACTAAGCTTGCTATATAAAAACAATACAAGGGAAACAAATTTAAACTCTCTCTAAGCATGTTATAAAACAAAGCAACAGAAAAGCAAATCTGAACTTTCTAAACATGCTGTAAAACAAAGGAAAAGAAAGCACATCTGAACTTACTAATCATGCTCTAGAATAGAGCGAAAGAGAGCTAGTTTGAACTTTTAAAACATGCTGTGATGAGAGCAAAGAAAGCTAATTCAAACTTGCTAATCATGCTATAAAATAGAGCAAAAGAGAGCTAATTTGGACTTTCTACACATGCTATAAAATAGAGCAAAAGAAAGCTAACTTGGACTTACTAAACATGCTGTAAGATAGAGCAAAAGAAAGCTAACTTGGACTTACTAAACATGCTGTAAAATAAAGGGGTTGTTAAAAGCTAACTAACACATATATGCATGTGTATCAAAACAAGGAACTAGAAACTGAACTATAATTCAATACTGCTTATGGATTTCTCATGCTGGTAAACGGCAAGGAAGAGGAAACAACAAAGGGAGATTATAAAACTACTAACTTCTCATGCTTGTAAACAGCAAAACAAAGGAAACTATTCATGTTAAATTAAATAGCAAATAAAAGCTGTTGGTGCTTAGCTAATGGCAAGGTAGATTGTACATGCTCAAATAATAACAATGAAAACTACTAGTACTCAACTAATGGTAATGAGGACTGTGCATGCCAAATTAAAAAGCAAAGAAACTAACACTTGTGCCTAAATTATGGTTGTTCGTGCCACTATACAGCATAAAAGAAAATCTAGCCGGATATGCTAAATACAGGGCCATTCTTGTCCAATACAAAGTATAACCAAGCCCAAACATCCCTCTGTGCATTGCTACGGTAAGGAAAATAGAAGCATACCCTTCGGCAGTAATCTACCAAAAAATAGAACTACATACTAACAACTAATTATGGTCCATACAGGAAGATTAAATGTAAAGCTGCTCCTTTCAAACTTATCAGACAATTAGGGCAGGAATTGCTATAATCTACACAGCTTGAGGAAATTAAGAGCATAAAACAGCTACCTATCAACCCTAAACCATTTCCCTCTTATATCCTTAATGACCTCACGGCAGAAAACTAAAGAAACCAAAAATCTTTACAACGTGCTTTGAATTCAAAATGAACAAAGAACACAATTTCTTGACCCTAACATGCTATGCTCATGAAAAGGAAAGGGCAACTTGCTGTGCAGCCCAAATACTAAGTCTAGGGTTCATGCTAGGCCTCGGAAGCAAGGAAAAATCAAAACGGAAAACCCGAAACAACTCCTACCGCAGGTGAGTAGTACTTACCCCTTGTTCTTGCACTTACAACCGAGAAGGAGGCGGCTAGGGTTTCGGTGGAGCTTCAATCTCGGTCTCTTCTTGTGCGCATGCTCTCCTTGACGAGGAGGAACTCGGATCCGCAAGGGTTCGCCGGAAGAAGCCTTCGCCGGCCGCCAGGGAAAGGAAAACCTAGCTCCCTTTGCCTTCCGCCCGAGCCCGCCGTCGCACACGCAGAAGCAGAGGAGAAGAAGAGGTTTCGGTTTGGGGAAAAGAAAACTTAAGCTTCTTTTAAATCTAGGGTTTTCCCATATAACTATACTTTAAATATTTTTCTCTCCATACTTAGTTAACAAAGTGCTCGCAGCTCGGTTGGTTTGCTGTGCCCGGTTGGGTTTGGTTCGGCCGGAGGTCACGAGTTCGAGCCTTACCTTCAACGATTTTTGACAAAATTTCTTTCTTTTTTGTAAACATACTAAACGACCTCCAAAAATTATGAAAAAATACTCTAAAAATTTCTAAAAATCTCTAGAATATTTTAAAAGCATTTCCAAATATTTTTATGGACATTTGGAACTCGAAATAGGGAAAATCGGGTCGTTACAAATTATATCTTCCACATAATAAAAATTAAAATTAAAATTCTTTTTTTTTAAATTTAATTTGGCCGGCCCCTCTAGCTTGGGTTCAAGCTAGGGCCGGCCACCCCAATTTATACCTAGGCCGACCCTAGCTTGGTTCCCAAGCTAGCTTGGCCGGCCCCCTTTAGGTGGGTATAGAAGGTGGGTATAGGTGGGTATAGTACTCTATAAATAAGAGGCTACGATAGGGACCGAGAGGAGGAATTGGTTTTGGTCTCTCGATAAAATTAAGCATCCCGTGTTCGCCCCGAACACACAACCTAATTTTATCAATAATAATTCATTCCACTAGAGAACTATTATTGAACTACCGCACCAATCCCAAATTACATTTTTGGGCTCCTTCTTATTATGAGTGTGTTAGTCTCCCTGTGTTTAAGATATCGAATTTCCACTAATTAAGTGAGTTACTGACAACTCATTTAATTAATATCTTAGTCCAAGAGTAGTACCACTCAGCCTTATCATCATGTCGGACTAGGTCCACCTGCAAGGTTTAACATGACAATTCTTATGAGCTCCTCTTGAGGACATTATCAACCTAGTATCTCTAGGACACAGTTTCCTTCTATAATCAACAACACACACTATAAGTGATATCATTTCCCAACTTATCAGGCTTATTGATTCATCGAACTAAATCTCATCCATTGATAAATTAAAGAAATAAATATCAAATATATGTGCTTGTTATTATATTAGGATTAAGAGCACACACTTCCATAATAACCGAGGTCTTTGTTTCTTTATAAAGTCAGTATAAAAGAAACGACCTCAAATGGTCCTACTCAATACACTCTAAGTGTACTAGTGTAATTATACAGTCAAGATAAACTGATACCTAATTACACTACGACCTTCTAATGGTTTGTTCCTTTCCATTTTGGTCGTGAGCTACTGTTTATAATTTATAAGGTACTGATAACATCATCTTCTGTATGTGGCACCACATACTATGTTATCTACAGTATAAATTAATTGAACAACTACAACTAAATGTAAATAATTTGACCAAATGTGATTCTTTATTCATAATGAATGTTTACAAAGCTTAGGCTTTCAGTATACACTCCAACAGCACCTTGGATGGCTTTCAAGGCGCCTTGAACACCCTTTATAAGCAGCACTCGACCAGCAGCTCAGAACAACTGCTCCTAAGCGATTCTCTTACGACAAGTTGCAAACTCAACGACCCCGAAGTGCTGTAGCAACATCCCGAGGACCCGGAGCTCCAAATTCGCTATTTTTAAGTGTTGTCGGTATACTTTAACTTTTGTCTATTGTACTTAATCTGTAGTATTTTCGAACTTATAGTTGTTGCCCACCGAAAGCGGTCAACGACCGCGGGCCTTCGAGTAGGAGTCGAGATAGGCTCCGAACGAAGTAACCTCTCGTGTATTCTGTGTGTTTGTGCATTTTACTATTTTCGCTGCTTTATAACTCGATAGTTTTACGAAATCGACTGTGAAAGTCACGAGTGCTATTCACCCCCCCCCCCTCTAGCGCTTCTCGATCCAACAGAAAGCACCTTCTATGGGTTGGAAGGCACCTTCCATAGGGTAGATCAACTCCTTAGTTGATTTCTTCTCGTGGGTGATGCTATGGCTAATTGTAGTTGAACTCACCCAAACCCAACTCTGACATTCTCTTCGAGTAGGTTTCCTTCATAACTTTTCATCCTTCGAACGTCGCATACATCCTTCTCATCTATCGATGTACTCTTCTATAACACATCGCCCCTCAAATACACTAAGTCCGTTTCTTGTGCATCCTTCTCATCTTTTTCTGTGTCATCCTTCTCGGTATCTGCATTTTCCACTCGACTTCTTGTGCTCCTAAGTTCCTACACACTTATGCTTTGTTTACATGGGAGGAAGAAAATAAAAACTATGGAAAATTTTCCATCATGAAAAACTTTCCTCTATTTACTTCATAAACAAAGAAGGATTTTATTCCTTTCTTTTATTTACTTTGAAAAACATAAGAAATTGTTTTCTTTTCTTTTGTTTATCAAATGAACTGACAGATTTATAAATACTTCCAAGGATAATTTTTTCATTATTTTTGCTTCCGCCCAAATTGGACAGAAAGCAATTCCCTTCTACCACAACATACATATCTATTTCTCACAATTGCTACTGACATTACAAGACGGTGATAGGCGACTACACTCGATGTCCTTTTTCTACCGATAGCCCTGTGAGGGAGATGCACACGGCTAGGGAGGAGATGGCCTAGTGAGCATGAGTGACCTTAAAGGTTGCTCGAGGGGCCAGTGACCCACAGAGAGCGAGCAACCTAAGAGGTCACTTCCTAGCTCGGCGGATCCCAAGGGCGAGCGTCCTTGGAGGTCGCTCACGGGGCTAGTGGCTCCTCGAGGGTGAGCGACCTCAGTGGTCGCTCACGAGGCCGGCAGTCCTCTTGAGGGTGAGCGTGAGTGAGTGACTGCAAGTTCAGTGGCATTGCGAAGGCATAGGGCCGACGACCCTATGAGGGCAAGTGCAAGCGAGGGCCAACATAAGCGAGGGCAAGAAGGCAAGTAGGGTCAGTGGCTTGTGAGGATGAGAGCGAGCGAGGGCCAGCGAGCGAAGTCGATGGCCCTGTGAGGTCAAGGGTGAGTGTGATCGTGCAAGGTCGGCGGCCTTGCGAGGGCAAGCACGGGTGAGGGCAAGAGCGAGCGTGAGGAAACCCGTGATTCTCCATGTTTTTAATTTTTTTTTCCCATATCTTTCCCTTCTTCGATTGAGAGCTTTTCTTTTCTCTCATCATTGTTTCTTTTCTTTTCTTTTATATTTCTCCTACCTTTCCCTATGGAATTTTTTCCATCATCAATTCCTTTCCTTCCCCTTTCCTTCTTTCAGAGTAAACAGAGGCTTAGACACAAGACACCAAAGATAAATAGGATCTAACTTAACTTAGTTGATCACATCAAAACCATCACAGGGTACTTATAATCTCCTCCTTTTTAATGTGTATCAACCTAAGTTAAAGTTAGGGTTAAAAATAGAATGCAATAACATAATTAAAAAAAATTAAAATACAATAAATTAATTTAAGAATTTTGTATTTATAAAAATATAAATACAAAATAGAGACTGGTTAGTGTGTGCGGACATTCAGTAGCTGACTTAATTTGAAAGAAATGAAGTCACTCAAATAAAATGAAGTCATGCGGGAAAAACTGACTTAATTTAAAAGAAATGAAGTCTAGGACTTAGTACCACTATCTAATAATAAAAAAGTAATAGAAACAAAATAGGTATTCAGAAATAAACCAAGTGAAAATAGAGAAATTGTTAGAAACAAGTCTAGACTAGTAGCTAAAGGGTTTAATTAAGTAGAGGGACTTGACTAAGATGAAATATATGCTTCAGTAGCCAGACTTGAGTCTATTAGAATGCTACTGAGCTATACAACCCATAAAGGATTTGTGTTTTATCAAATGGATGTTAAATCCACCTTCATTAATGAGCTAATAAAGGAAGAAGTCTATATAAGTCAACCACCTGGGTTTGAAACCCTAGATCATCCTGACCATGTCTTTAAATTAAAGAAAGTCTTGTATGGTTTTAAACAAGCACCTAGGGCATGGTATGAAAGGTTGACCTCCTACCTAATTTCCAAAAGGTTCAACCAAGGTCAAATTGATTCAACTCTATTTATCAAATCAGTCAAACAATATATCTTTATAGTCCAAGTATATGTAGACAATATAATTTTTTGTTTAACCAACTCAGAATTTTTGTAAGAATTTATAACACTAATGGAACAAGAATTTGAAATAAGCCTAGTAGGTAAACTAACTTATTTCTTAGGAACAAATTAAACAAACAAATGAAGAAAATTATGTTTACTAACAAAAATATATCAAAGAATTACTTAAAAAAATTGGAATAGAAAATACCAAAGAAATAAAACACCAATGACAACTAACACAACTTTAGATAGTGACCCAAATAGAAAACTCATAAACCTAAAATACTATAGGAGTGCTATAGGCAGTCTTTTATACTTAACTGCAAGTCAACCTAATATTTTATTTGTAGTTAGTATGTGTACTAGATACTAAACCTGTGCTACGGAATCCCACTTAACTAATATAAAAAGAATTTTTAGATATTTGAAAGGCACACCAAATGTAGAAATTTCGTACTCTAGAACACCTAATTTTGAACTAATATGTTACTCTGACTCAGATTATGTCGGTTATAAACTAGATCATAAAAGTATAAGTGGTGGATGTCAATTACTTGGATTATCACTTGTCAGCTAGTTTAGTAGAAAATAACATTGTATTACTTTATCTACTACTGAAGCCGAGTACATAGCAATGGGCGAGTGTGTAGCACAACTATTATGGATGATACACACAATAAAAGACTTTAACTTAGAATATAAAAATGTAAAAATTCATATTGATAACATCAATTCAATTAACTTAACTAAAAATCCAGTGCATCATTCAAGAACCAAACATATTGAAATAAAACATCACTTTATTAGAGATCACGTCGCCAAAGGAGACATTGAACTCAACTATGTTGAGTCTAAGTCAACTTTGACTGACATTTTTACTAAACCATTACCAGAATCTGAATTCAGTAATTTATGAAGACAACTGAAAATATGCATGATAGACTAGGACTTTTATTATCAAACAAATTTTCAAAAGATTTACAAATTCTAGGAAAATCATTTATTTATGTTTTCTAAAAATTATTCATTTCTCTAGTGTTGTAAAATTATTTTGGCCTTAGTCTAGATCAAACCCATAGAAAGCATGATCCTATATATCTAAGAAATGAGCATCTCACAAATACATTAGGTCTACCTTGATTGTGTATTCAAAAACATAGAATGTCATGAGATATGTAGGCCTCTTGCCTAGACTTCAGATGCTTATATCAATGCATCAATTTAAGTCTAGGCGTAAAATACCAAAATATAGTGATCAAGATAAACAATCCGTCTAGCCAAAGAATAAGTTGCATCAAATCTTACTTAACTTGACTAACCAAGTGAACACTACTATCCTCTGTATAGTTAGTTAGTAACTAACGGTTAGATATATACTAAAGGTATTGGTAATTGAATCATTATTTTTCAAATAAAGATATTAGATTCAGGAGGAGGATCGAATTTCAAAGCAATTATCAAAAACTCTAAAATGTTTATTCGAAAAAAATTTCCTAAAATTTTTTTCCTTAGAAAATTTTTCCTAAATTGTTTTTCCTTAGATTTTTTTTTTGAAAATACTACTTAGAAAATTTTTCTCTAAAAATTTCTTTAAAAAATATTCCTTAGAAGATTTTTCTTTAAAATTTCCTTTGAAAATATTACTTAGAATTTTTTTTTCAAATTTCTTTTGAAAATCTTACTCAGAGAATTTTTTCTTAGAATTTGTTTACATAGAAATTTTATATACAAGTTTTTTTAAAATATTACTTAGAAATGTTTTGAACATCTTTAATAGAAAATTATTGAAAAATATTTACTAAGAATAACGTTCCTTAGAAATATTTTTCTTTGAAATTACTTTACAGATATTTACTTAGGAATTTATTCAGAAATTTTTGAAAAAGTTTTCTTAGAATTTTTTTTAAAAGTATACTTAGGAATTTTTGAAGTTTACTTAGAATTTTTTTCAAAAAAAATTTACTTAAAAATTCTTTAAAAACTTTACTTAAGAATTATTGAAAAACTCTATTCAAATGTTTTTAGTTTCCTTAGAATTTTTTTTGAAAAGATTGACTTAGAACTTTTTGTTCAAACCTCTCCCTAAATATGAAATATACAAGGTATTTACTTTAGTTATTTTCTACATTACTGGCTAACATTATCTTTCTTATACTTGTATTTCCTTTACCCTAGTATTTTTTTTTATGAATGCCAAAACAACAAACAAATTTGATCATGTAAAATAAATGCAAAACAAACTAAGATCATTTGTTTGATTTTTTACATATTATTTCTCAATATTATTTTTTTTCTAACTTTAACCCAGGTTGTCATTACTGTTGGAGCAATCTGGGTACCCTAGATTTTGATATTTGGGTAAAGATTTAAGTTAGGTTTATTGTTATATTTGATATGCATTCTGAGTGTGCAGGATACAGGTACAACAAGAAAAGTCTAAGTGTAATATTGGCAAAGGAGAAAAGTCCAAGGGTGAGTCTTGACAGTGTAAGTCCAAGTATGTAGTCTTGGCAACGTAAGTCCATGTGTGACATGATAATGGATGAAATCCTAGAGGTGCGACCTCTTGGCAAAGGAAGACTCGACAATAATGACAAGGTTGATGAAAGCTCTAAAAGGCAAGGTGTAAAGGATGGGAAGACATCTGAGGGACGTGAGGCTGATGGAGAAGGTTAGAAGGCTAGGTCTAGGTTGTGCGGGTAAGGACGAGTGCATGAGAGATTGTATTAAGGGTAAAATCCTAGGGTAAGGGTTTTACTATAGCGGTTGTTGTAGCAGTCGACTGGTATTTTCATCAATTAACTGATAGTGAACAGAATGCCTCTGTTCGCTCAACCCATATGGAGCAGTCGACTAGTGGTTTTATCAGTCGACTGGTATCAAGTCGTTGGCCTGTAATGGTTGAATTCTACTTAGGACCAGTCGACTGTCATTTTTACTAGTTGACTGGTGGCGGGAAAATAGGTTGGTGTTTTCCTCCCGAGCACTATTTAATAGAGCTCAAAGTTCTTGGGTATGGTTGATGAAATTAACCCTAATTAGAGTCTCCAAGTGATCTAGTGTGATTTATTGCGAGTTATGGTGAGGTTGCTCCACCCACAAGGAGCTACGCGAGCTAGTCGGAAGTTCTTCGAAGAATCTTCGACTAACAGATCAGGGTCGTCCACCTTATGAACAACCATGGAGAAGGAGTTTTATCTCCGAACTATGTAAACGAGCGTGTATTTATAGTTTGCTTGTCTTCATTCTTCTTATTTTAGTTTAGCTTTCTATTTATTAGTTTATTTTCTATTCCACTATACACTAACATTATAAAAAGCAAACGATTTGGGTGAGACGCTATTCACCCTTCTAGCGGATGTCAAGGTTCCCAAGTGGTATCAGAACGGGTTACTCTTCTATGGACTAATCGTCGAGGGAGCAAAGAGTTAGATGAAGATGGAGTCTCAAGGACCTCCTGGATGGGATATTCAGATCCCACCTCCATATGATAAGGATGATTTCGAGTATTAGAAGAAGTGGTTGGAGATTTGGTTCCAAATGGAGTGAAACCATTGGATGACTTTGGAAGAACCATTCAGGACTCCAACAGAAAAGAAGGGGAAGCATCTCCGACCTCGGTATTAGACCGAGGAGCAAAGGGAGCAATCAGAGACAGATAAGGAGGTAGCAAAAATTCTATTGAATTTATTGCCTCCTAACATGTTGTTGAGTGTAGGTAATTATGAGAACACATGTGATCTTTGGAAAAAAGACCATTGCATTTCATGAAGATTCTACAAAACTCCAAGGAGTTGAGGAGCCCAAGGAGAAGGGATCATTGGTCCAAGAGGAGAATGACCAATCGAATGTTGACACATGTTCAACATCGAGAAGGAGAAAGAAGATGAGAAGGTATCATCCACATCTTCAAGGGAGGAAGAAGTGGAACCTTCCACATCTTCAAGTGAAGAGGAAGAAGAGCAATTCAAGGAAGAAGAGATCTTGGAAGCTCAACCTTCCACCTCAACTACCAAGAAGAGCACAAAGGACCACATCAAATGCTTTGAGTGTGGTAAGATGAGGCACTACAAGAGTAGGCGTCCTTTGCTCAAAAAGGTAACGATAAAGTTGCTTTAAGAACTAACCTGGGTTGTAGGGATGAAGTCAAGGAGAAGAAGCACATTAAGTGTTTCACATGTAGTGAGTGGGGACACTACCACACGAAGTTCCCAAGGAGAGGAGAGCTCAAGAAATTGGTGCACTTGAAGAAATGGGAAAAGAAGAGGAGCTCAAATCAAGTAGGAGCTTTAAAGGTAAAAGGGAAGGTAATCCCTATTTTGAAGTTTATCCAAATTTAAATTCATTCATGCTTGTTAGGAATATTGAAAATTATGTACCCATGCATAATTATAGATTCTAGTACAATGATAGGAATAAGGTTAACATGGTAGATAACTTTAGGAAATCATATAAGGTTAGACCTAACAAAAAATAACCTACCTTGCCTAAGGAGAGGAAGGTGGTTGAAAACTTAGACATTAATCCCAAGAAGGAGAGGCACATGCCTAAAAAGGATAGGTCTAGGAATGCCCATGATGGACATGTTGATTCTAGGGTTTAAAACCTAGAATTGGAAAATCAAACTTTAAGGGAAAAGCTTGATAGGTTAGAGAAAGTCCTAGATAGGTTCATTATTAGACATAAAGGACTTAACATGTGTTTGGATGGTTAAAGACCCAAAAATATCAAATTGGGTCCCTCCAAGGCTAAGAGAAGGTCAAGTGCTAGGGTGGCACATGACAATGGCAAGGGAGGAGTGACCAAGAGCAAGGGAGAATCATTCAAGGTCCATGATAAGAAATATGCAAGGGTCGTATATGATTATGGAAAGGATGAAGTGCCCAAGGTTAAGAAGAAGTCTACTAAGGTACACCGTATGGGTGTAGTCATGGTAGATGAGTCACCTAGGAAGATGATTAAGGTTAAGATTCCTAAAGGTCTGAAGAGCCTCTGGGACCCATGGTAGATGGGTTATCAAATGTGTTAAGAGGTTAGAAGGCGGACTTAAGTCTCTAACCTAGCGGGTGGCACAATTGGGATGGTATCATGCATGAAAATATGGCATTAGGGTCATACTATATGAAAATTGATTTTTTTATGTATAGATGTCATATAAACTAATACTAAGGAAGCATTATGATTTAGTATGGGCAGATACATCAAGAAGAAACCAAAACTAGACCTTTAGGTCAAGCTTCAATTGAACCATTTAACTAGTTTTAACTTTTATATCAATCTTAGGATCTATGATAAATACATATTTTTATATATTTTTTCCAAGTAGACATTGGTGAAACAAACATTTTCACAAAATTTGAAAATTTTTAGAGGTTTATAGAATTTCTGATGCATTTCTGAAGTTGACTCAGAAATGTTACTTTTGGCTAACATAGTATACCAATTGACTGATACAGTTAACAGTCGACTGGTTGTTAGGGTCAAAATGTGCTAGGAGAGGGGGGGTGAATAGCTCGTCGCGCTTGATTGTTGCTTCGTTATTGTTGATAGGCAGCGGAATAAGACTACGAAGCACTCTACAATGCTAACACAAGGATTTACTTGGTATCCACCTCAAGAAGAGGTGACTAATCCAAGGATTCACACATGACTCGCTCTCCACTAATGAAATACTCCTTCTCGGTCATAGCCAAAGGTGGAGAAGCCTCGTACAAACCCACACAACAAAAATACAACACACACAAGAAGAAAATACAAAGATACAAAGAAAAACTCTTTCTTCTTGCTTACTTGTTGCTTGTTGTTGCCTCTTGAATCTTGAAAGTGTAACAATACTTATCTCCAAGAGCCTTCAAGAACTGGCTGTGGAAGTGTGGAGAAGCTCATGAGAATCAGCGTTGTAGTCGCTGGAGAGGAATCGAAGGTCTGCGGAGGAAAACACCCACCAACAGCAATAACCTGCACAACGGTCAGATCTCAATCGATTGAATGACTCTCAATCGATTGGGGAGGCTTTGAATCGATCGGACAATCGATTTAGAGCACCTCTGTGCTCTCTAGAAATCTCCTGAATCAATCGCCCAATCGATTCAGCTTCTGTGCGTGATTTCCAGTTCCCCAATTAATCGATCGGTCGATCTATTGGAGGTGCACAATTGATCGGCTGATCAATTGGGAACGCTTCTGTGCGCACGATATAAGCTCCCAATCGATCGGTCGATCGATTGAGCCACTACTTGTCGCAGCACAGCCCCAATCGATCGACTGATCGATTGAACCCATGTTCAATCGATCAATTGATCGATTGGTCTCCCTTTGACTTGCTTAAACCAAGTCTAGAGTCCCCAGTTCCAACATCTGGTCAACCGTGACTTGTTGAAACATCATACCTAGCATCCAGTCAACCTTAAGCTGCTAGGACTCCTTCGCCAAGTGTCCGGTCAATCTCTTTGACCCACTTAGACTTTTCTCCTCGTGTCAAATGTCCGGTCAACCTTGATCCACTTGGGCTTACCTTCTCGTGCCAAGTGTCCGGTCCTTCATGACCCACTTGGACTTCAACCAGATGTTCGGTCATCCTTGACCCATCTAGATTTCCTCGTGCCAAGTATCCGGTCAATCCTTTGACCTACTTGGATTTTCCTATACCAGGTGTCCAGTCAACCTTGACCCACCTGGATTTCCACGTATCTGGCTTCACTCACTAGGTCTTTCCATCTGCCTAGATTCACTCACTAGGACTTCCCATCTGCCTAGTTTCACTCACCAGGACTTTCACCTAGCTTCACTCACTAGGGTTTTCACCTGACTTCACTCACCAGGATTTTCCATTTGCCTAGCTTTACTCACTAGGACTTCCCATCTGCCTGGCTTCACTTACCAGGACTTTCACCTAGATTCACTCACTAGAGTTTTCACCTGGCTTTACTCACTAAGATTTTCCATCTGCCCGGCTTTACTCACCAGGACTTACACATGCCTGGCTTCACTCACCAGGACTTTCACCTAGCTTCACTCATTAGGATTTTCAACTACCTAACATCCAGTTAGGACTTTCCCAGTCAAGTACCCAGTCAACCCTTTGACCTACTTGACTCTTCTTCACATCTAACTTATCAACCTTGACCAGAGGGGAATTGTATCAACAATCTTCCCAAGCGGACGATTGCATCTGCAATCTCCATGTATTTTCAAACATTGAAACTCAAACATCAAGACTCAGGCATGAGCCAACTCAAGCCTAGTCAACCTGGTTAACCTTAACCTAGGGGATATTGTACCAATACTAGTAACACTGTTCATGAGCATAAAATATCTCTGTAAGATCATTTTGAAGAGAGAAGTCGACTGATATAGTCTAAAATGTGTTTTAGTACTAGAATATGACCAAAAGGATGATGAACATGTACGTAATCTTATGGGGAATTAATACATAATGTTTATGTAGGATCGGTGCATGCTAGAGGGGGGTGAATAGCACTCACAACTATTTCGTTCGTTTAAAACAGTCAGAGTATACGTAGTAGAATAAATAGAAGAAAGCAAGAGCAACGGTAACAAGATTTCTCTTACTTGGTTCGGAGCCTGTGACGACTCCTACTCCAAGGCCCGCGATCCTTGATTGCTTTCGTTGGGCAATCCACTATAAAATTTAAATAGCTTTACAAGGATGATAAGCACAACAGTAGTATAATACAATTAAGTTACCGATAAATGAAAGATCAAGAATATGTTCATCGATTGTCAGAGTAGCAATTAAGTGTTGTTGAGTCGTTCCAGAGCAGCGCACATGTAAGAGAATATTTCTGAATGCCTCTATCTTGAGGTTGTTGGTTGAACCCCTTTTTATAGCTGAGGTAGACCTGATCCAGATCCACTTATCTCGGGATCAGTCTTTGACTCGATACTGATTGGCCGATCGATCCAAGTGTTTGGTCGACCGAACATTCTGAACTTACCTAGCTTCCCATCCAGATTCTGCCACTTTAGATAGAGCCTTCATTCGATCGATCAATCCCACCGTTTGGTCAACCAATCCCGCTTTCCTCACTGCCATATCTGGTCCGATCAACCCGGTCTAACTCAGAGCCTATCCACCGTTCAGCCGACTGAACACAAGGTTCGGTCGACCGATCCATTGGTCGAACCCGATCAACTCGTTGGAAATCTGATCCTTTTGCTTGGGGGTTCGGTTGACCAATCCAGATGTTCAATTGACCAAATAAGGTAAAATCCAGACTTGTAATTTTGTTAGTTTCCCTACAAAATAGAGTTAGAATAATAGCAGATAATATGAAATTTACTTTTGACAGTCTCCAGACTGTCTAGTCCTGACTTTGAGTTTCACTGAAACTCTAGGTCGGACCGATGCCTATTATTCCCTCTTCAGGGAACATGTTTTCATCTACTTCTCTCAGGAGAATTTACTTTTTTGTCAGGCCGATCTTCCAGACCATCTGGACTTTTGCTTGACATCCGAGACTCCAGGACTTTCTGCTGAACGCTCGCTCCATGACATGTTCAGTCTTCCACCCAGTGTCCTCGACCCCCGAGATTTTCACCTAGAATCCTCGACTCTAGGATTTCACCCAGAGTCATCGACCCGCCAAAACTTCGCCCAATCCCCCGGACCAGGATTTTGTTGACCTAGGGTTACCACCCTCTAGGACCTAGGGTTACCTCTCCCTAGGGTTTTCCATAACCTAGGGTTACCAACCCTTAGGACCTAAGATTTTCCATAACCTAGGGTTACCACCCCTAGGACCTAGGGTTATCTTCCCCTAGAGTTTTCCACCTACCTAGAATCTACTAGGACTTTTGCTTAAGAACACTTATGACTTTCCTACAAAGTCAATCACACTTGTTAGACAATAAGTAACCTTAACTTTGAACCCTTTACCATAATTAAAACTTAGATTCGATCATCTAGTGCTCCCTGCACCAACATTGTATGGTCATTAGAGGTTAAAGAGTCTAATAATTGGGATATTGTTGAAGCTCTTTTTGATGTATAGCAAAGGGGGAAAAGTGTTGGGTTTAAGTGGGAAACCTACACACCTTTGCATAAAATCTTAACTCAAGGGGGAGCTTAGGTGAAGGGGGAGTGATTGCTCATTTATTGGCAAAAGGAGAGAAGTTTACCTTTACGAAAAATCATAGCTCAAGGGGAAGCTTAGATAAAGGGGGAGCTTATGGATTTAGGTTCCATTATTTATGCATGAGTTGATTTCAATAGTTATTTGCATATGTATTGCTATATTATTTTCTTAACTTAAACAGGTTACCAAACATCAAAAAAGGGGAGATTACTGGAGTAATCTGGGTACCCTAGGTTTTGATGTTTGGGCAAAGATTTAAGTTAGGTTTATTGTTGTATTTGATATGCATTATGAGTGTGCAAGATACAGGGACAACAAAGAAAGTCCAAGTATGATATTGGCAAAGGAGAAAAGTCTAAAGGTGAGTCTTAGCAATGTAAGTCCAAGCATGTAGTATTGGTAATGTAAGTCCAAGTGTGACTTGGCAATGGATGAAGCCCTAGAGGCACAACCTCTTGGCAAAATAAAACTCGACGACAATGGCAAGACCGATAGAAGCTCCAAAAGACAAGGCATGAAGGATGGGAAGGCATCCGAGGGATGCGAGGCTGATGTAGGAGGCTAGAAGGCTAGGTCTATGTTGTGCGTGCAAGGATGAGTGTATAAGAGATTATACTCAGGATAAAATCCTAGGGTTAGGGTTTTACTATAGCAGTTACTGTAGCAGTATTGTAGCAGTCGACTGCTGCTTTCATTAGTCGACTAGTAGCGAACAGAATGCCTCCGTTCGCTCAACCCATATAGAGCAGTAGACTGGGATTTTTATCAGTCGACTGATATCAAGCTGTTAGCCTGTAACGATCGAATTCCACTTAGGACCAGTTGACTGGTGTTTTTACCAATCGCCTGGTGGCGGGAAAATAGCTTGGTATTTTCCTCCCGAGCTCTATTTAATAGAGCTCAGGATACTTGGGCATGGTTGATGAAATTAGTGATGATTAACACTAATTAGAGTCTCCACGTGCTCAAGTGATCTAGTGTAATTTTGTACGAGTTATGGTGAGGTTTCTCCATCCACAAAGAGATACGCGAGCTAGCCAGAAGTTCTTCGGAAAATCATCTGCAAACGGATCAGGATCGTCCACCTTACGGGCAGCCGTGACTAGGAGCTTTATCTCCAAACTACATAAACGAGTGTGTCTTTATGGTTTGCTTGTCTTCATTCTTCTTGTTTTAGTTTAGCTTTCTATTTGTTAGTTTGTTTTGTATGCCGCTATGCACTAATATTATAAGAAGCGAACGATTTGGGTGAGATGAAATTCACCTCGTTCTAGCGAACATCAAGGTCCCAATAATTGCATCAAAAAGGGAGAGATTGTTGATGTAATTTGTACTAATTATATAACTCATGTTTTGATAAATGACAAAGGGTTTAAAGTTAGAGTGCTTTGTGGTGTAATTATTTTACCAAGTGCGCAGGAGTTGACTGCTTTGAAGGACCTGACACCAAGCTAAAATCCAACTAGGTCTGCGGGACCCGATAGATGGTGGGAAGTCTAGATAGATCCGCGGGGCCCGATATCTGGCGGAAAGTCCGATTGGGTCTACGAGACCTGACAATCGACCGAAGTCCAGTTGGGTCTGCGGACCTGACAACTGGAGAGAAGACCTAGTAGGTCAAAGGCAAGTCAAGCAACTGCAGTTGATAAGTGGAAGTAAGCAACTGAAGGAGAAATCCAGTAAGGATGAGTTCCCAATTGAGGAAACTGTAGGCGTCGGTCCAACTTATGTCTATTTAAGAAACCTAGGTTAAGATCTTGACTAGATCCTGGTCTCAGAGAAACATGATCTAATTACTACTATTTTACTGAATTGGGCTAACTTTATTGTATAGGATATTTTTGTTGCCCAGGACTAACTCTTTTTTTCAGAGAAAAAAGTTGAAAAAAGAGGAGTACGGGCACCTCGAAGGAATCTGAGTGCTCGAACCGCCTCGCCCAGGCAGGTGTCGCAGGCACCCGGGTGGTCTAGGCGCCTAGAGTTAGTCCAAGTGCCCGGACCTGAAAACTCATCTAGGAGCTGAGTTGGAGCGCGTCGACTGGTCGAGTCATGTCGATTGTTATGGTTCAGGCGCTCGGAATGGGCCTATATAAGGGCCTTCAACCAACAGCTTCATATCATCAACTATTACAACTTTCATATTCAAGTGCTGCTCTGAAAAGGCTCCGAAGACACCGAAAGACTGCTCCAAAGTTCAAGGAAGAGAGACTTCATTTTCCTTTCTGATTGTCGATAACTTTGTTATTTTCAGTTCTTGTACTCAACTTTTGTAATATTTTTACGAATTGATAGTGATTGGCCAATGAAAGCACTCGATGAGTCCGCGCCTTGGAGTAGGAATCATCGAAGGCTCTGAATCAAGTAAAAAATGACTTGTGTTAGAACTTGGTTTATCTGTTTCCTTTCCTTCTTATTTTCGCTGTGTAACTTGTTTTTAGTCGTAATTTTCTACGAACCCTATTCACCCCCCTCTAGCGTCTTTTCGATCCTATAGGGACCACCTTTACTTTTTGAACCACCTTTTCTTCTCTTCGATTTGTGAATTCTCAAATCTGTAGAGGTGGAGGAGGGGCCCTACGATTTGTAGGAACGTTGCGCGTTAGAGGGGGTGAATAGCGCTCGTGACTTTCACGTTCATTTTAAACCAATCAAAAAGAGATAAAGGTGGAGGAATAAAGACAGAAAGAAAACAAGACAATGCTAATACTTTGATTTACTTGCTTCGGAACCTATGATGACTCCTACTCCAAGGCCTGCATGTGAGAGTGTTTTCGATGGGTAAATACTATCAATTCGAATAAGTTACAAATGTGAATAAGTAATTAAGTACAAGTAACTTGACGATTAAACAATACCGACGACTTTAAAAACAAATCTTGAATGTAGTCATCGTCGGAGTAGCTTTCAAGAGTCAAAGAGGCATTTTTTGAGCAGCACGCATAAGCGGAAGTTGTTCAGAATGTTGTATCTTAGCCTTTGGTCGAAGCCTCTTTATATAGCCCATTTCGGGCGCTTGAACTACCCCGGGCGCCTGGACCATGATGTAGGTTCGTCCAATCAACACGCTCTAGCTTGGCGACTAAATAAACTTCAACGTTTGGGGCGCCTAGAGCAACTTTGGGTGCCCGGACCTTGAGGGCACCTGGCCGGGTGAGGCTCGCCCAGGCTGCTGCTCGGTGAAGGCAGTCAGGGCGCCCGAACCCCTTATTTTTTATACTTCATTTTCCTACAAAACAAGGTTAGTCCAGGCAATAATATATAACGAAATATAAGTTTTGACAGTCTTTGGACTGTCCGATCCTGACTTTGAGTTTCGTTGCAACTCTAGGTTAGACCGATGTCTACTGTTCCCTTTTTGGGGAACGCGTCCTCACCTACTCCTCTAAGGAGAACTTACCTTTTACCATATTGATCCTCCAAACTGTCTGAACTTCTGCTGAGCATCCGAGACTTCAGGACTTTTTCACTGGTCGTCCGATCTCTGGCTCGTCCAGTCTTCAGCCTGGTGTCCGCAACTCCCAAGACTTCCACCTAGAATCCTTGATCCTATGATTTCGGCTAACATCCTTGACCTACCAAGACTTTGTTTCCTAATCGCAACTAGGACTTTCCATAACCTAGGGTTACCACCCCCTATGATCTATGATTACCTCCCCCCAGGGTTTTTCACCTACCTAGAATCCACTAAGACTTCTTGCCTAAGAACATTTAGGACTTTCCTGCAAGTTCAATCACACTTGTTAGACAATAAATAATTTTAACTTTGAACTCTTTTCCATAATCAAAATACAGATTCAATCGTCTGGTGCTCCTTGCACCAACATGATCTGCTAAATAGAGATGGGAGCTATAGTTGGTGTTTCTTTTCTCTTGGCAGACTGAGCCTCCTCAACTTGAACATACTTGAGTGCTTAGGCTCGCAACCCATCGAAGTTGGCTAGAGGCCTTTTTACCAAGGACTTGAGAAAATCGCTATCAACCAAATCCTGCAAGAAGGTACTGACATTTACCTCCAAGGTTACCAGGGGAGCATTCATGGTCGCTCGATTGAACCATTGTAGATATTCATTCATAGGTTCTTTGGGTTTTTGTTTGAGTGCAAATAAATCATGTAGAGTTTTGTGATACCTTTGGCTGGTGGCAAAGTGTTGCATGAAGACGGTTTTAAACTCCTCGAAAGTCTGAATAGAAGAGATGAGAAGGTAGCTAAACCACCTCTATGTTGATCTCAAGAGCGTTGTTAAAAAAATACGACACTTGGCGTCATCTATATATTGATGTAATAGAGAGACATTCTTGAATTTATATATACGATCTTCTGGATTGGTAGATTCATTATACTCCCTTATCTGCAACGCTCAAAAGTGTTGTGGCAGCTTGTCTTGAAGGATGCTCCTCGAGAATGGAGGGTCTTGAGGTGCTTTCGCTCGAGACATGGGGCCTTTTTCCTTCAAAGCATCTTGGCATGAGGTTTCTCCTATGGATTCCACAGAAAATTCTCTCATGACTGACATACCGATCGGCATAAGGAACACGTTTTGTAGTGTTTCAGTGGACTGGAGTATCTTTTGGTGAGGCACTGGTATCTCTTCAACCTAATGAGGTGGCGGCTCTATTAATGGATTGGTCCCATGCAACAGGGGTTGTTGATGCTGCTATTGCAATACTCCCTACACCGTCACAGTTACCAACTTGCCGAAATTCTTTGTTACCATGACGATGACGTTGGGTCTTCCAATGTCACCCATCTCAACATCCCAGTTCAAATCTTAACTTAAATTTTTCCACAGACGACGCCAATTTGATCATGTCTAGGAATGTCAACGAATGAACTATTGGGACCGAAAAGTAGCTAGAGGGGGGGAGGTGAATAGCTCTTCGCGTGCTCGTCGTCGGCGTTGCTCGTTTCTTCAGAGATATGCAGCGGAAATACAAGAAACAAAAGCACATAACACTAACAAGGTTGGTTTACTTGGTATCCACCTCACAAGAGGTGACTAGTCCAAGGATCCACACCTACTCACGCACCCTCCACTAAGAAAACCCTCCTTTTCGGTAACTACCGAAGGCGGAGAAGCCCTACAAGTTCACACTACAAGAAGAAGAGGAAAGGATACAAAATACAAGCACAAAGCTTACAATGAGTACAAGAAAACCCTAACCCTAGCTTTCTTACTCTTGCAATAAATCCGTCTCTTGACTTGGAAGAACCTCCAAGAACTGGCGTGGAGAGCTTTGTGGAGTCGCTGGTGAAGATCTGAGCTCTGTTGTGGAAGCGATGCCGAAGGAAATGAACGTCTGCGGCTTAAATCGACGCTAACGGTCGAATCCCGATCGATTGGAATGCTCCCAATCGATCGGGGAGGCTTTGGATCGATCCACGGATCGATCCAGAGCGCCTCTGTGCTCTGAAAAAATGCCTGGATCGATCCACGGATCGATCCAGCGCTTATCGCGCGAAGCAGCAGCGTCCCAATCGATCCACTGATCGATTGGGACCTCTGGATCGATCCACTGATCGATCCAGAGGCTTTCTGTGCGCTGGGAAACTGCCTGAATCGATCCACTGATTGATCCACTGATCAATCCACTGATTGATCCAGCTCTTGGTTTTTACCCAAAACCAAGTCTCAAGCCTCCCAAACCAACATTCGGTCAACCTTAACCTGTTGGTACGTCATGCCTAGCATCTAGTCACTTCCTTGACCTACTAGGACTCCCTCACCAAGTGTCCGGTCAATCCCTTTGACCCACTTGGACTTTTCTCCTCTTGCCAAGTATCCTGTCAATTCCTTTGACCTACTTGGACTTTCCTTCATCATGCCAAGTATCCGGTCATTCTCTTGACCTACTTGGACTTTCACCTGATGTCTGATCAACTTTGACCCATCTGGATTTTCTCCCGTGCCTGGCTTCACTTACCAGGACTTCCATTTTGCCTAGCTTCACTCACTAGGACTTCTCTTCTGCCTGGCTTCACTCACCAGGACTTCTCTTCTGCCTAGCTTCACTCACCAGGACTTTCACCTAGCTTCACTCACTAGGATTTCTCCGCTACCTGGCTTCACTCACCAGGACTTTCATTTCGCCTAACATCCCAGTTAGGACTTCCCAGTCAAGTATCTGGTCAATCCTTGACCTACTTGACTCTTGTTCAATCAACCTTATATTGTCAAACATCGAAACCCAAACCAAGACTCAAGCTTGGTCAACCAGGTCAACCTTGACCTGAGAGATGTTGCACCAACATGAACCACTAGTGAGTTGGCATGGATGTCAACTTGTCACTAATAGTCTAGTGACAACGAGGATCAACAAGGAGATCTACTGGAACATGGATAGAAGAAAACCTAGGAAAAGTGGTTAGAATGATGGTCAGGGGTTAGGGTTCCCCGATGCAACCACTTCGACGCTCAAGTTAAAGAACAAAGAAGAGGAGCGATAATTAGGGTTTGAATGTGTCTATTCGTGTATCTATAGCCATCGGAGAGGATTACCTTTTATAGGGTAAAGGCTAATCCTTGTATCCTCCATGTGTCCTCTCCTCCTATGAGATTGTTATTTACTTCATGAAACATTCTGAAATTCCCAAAATCCACACGAACATTTTCTCCCTACAAATAGTCCTGAATCCTGAAATCCGTGCAAGTGCTATCTTCTTCCTAAAATAGTCATAAATCTTGAAATCAATGTGAGCGTTATCTTCTTTCTGAAATAGACCTAAATTCTGCGTCGAGTCACTAAGGAGACAGGATGCCAAGGAGATAAGGGCACCTCGAAGTTGTGGTGCCATAGAGTCGAGGGCACCAAGGAGATGGAGCGCCTCGCAGTCGAGCACCAAGGGTTCGAAGGTGCCTAGGAGACGGGGCGCCTCGCAATTGGGCACCAAGGAGTCAAAGGCATCGAGGCAGGGCGTCAAGGATGCCCCGGGATCAAGGTGGATTCAACCTTTTCCCTAGCTACTTCAGCCAATCTAGTAAGCTCCTTTATCTACGTGACATTCTTATATTACTTCCCAGATCATACCTAAATTGCGTATCATATACCCATTTTACCACTACGCTCATTCATTTCTCTCACCGAATTGATTGCTATAACATAGCAATTAATTCGAGGTGTTTCTGTGATAAAAAAAAAAAATTTAATTGATTGTTACACTCTAGCAATTGATTAAAATTCTTTTTTTAACTATTACAAAATCTTTTATGATTAAAAATTCATGTCATCAATAGGGTGTATCGAATTAATATTTAAGGCATGAATATAATCAAGAAAACTAGATAAACATATAAGACTTAATTTCATATCATTTCGAGTTCTCTAGGTCCATAAGTCAGTTTTGATCTAAATCGACTTATGGACCTAAATAGCTCGGAATGACATGGAACAAGATCATATGTGTCATATAATTTTTCTAATTATATTCATGTTTTCAAATATCAATTTGATATATCGTATCTAGAGCCTTGAATTATTTATCATATAAGATTTTTTAATTATTTCTTGAAAAAGGTTTTCAATCTACTGTAGCAATCAATAAAAAAAATTTATCGCATAAATATACCGAATCAATTGCTTCACTAATCGATTCGACGAGTGAAACGAACAAGTGGAGGCACAAAATGGATATCAGATATGCGATTTGGATATTTTCAAAGTTATCGATTTAGATAAAACGAAAGTTAAATTTGTATGCAGTTCCCATTGGTAAACACAACTTTACATGTACTCCCCATTGAAAAAAAATATTTTCACTCCGTAGTCTAATATACTTACCTAATTGCTCCTGATATTTTAAGTATAAAAAGTCTAAAAATGAGTATAATTTTTCTAAATTCAGTACTAGATTTTTTTTAAATGATACTCAATTGGATGAAAAATATACTAGATTTTCTTTAAATGGTGCTGAATTTAGGAGAAATTATATTAAGTAGGAAAAAAATCGTGCTCAATTTAATAGAAAATATACTCGATTCTAGTTTAAAGTACTTAATTTAATATGAATTATACTTGTTTTTAGACTATTTGTATCTAAAAAATATGAGGGTCAATTTTAATAGAAAATATACTTGGTTCTAGTATAAAATGCTGACTTTAAGAAGAATTATACTCATTTTAGTATATTTTCTATCAAATTGAGCACAATTCTTTTTCCACCTCAATTGGATGGAAAATATACTAGATTTTTTTAAATGGTACTAATTGGATAGAAAATATACTAGATTTTCTTTAAATTGTGTTAAATTTAGGAGGAATTATATTAAAACAGGAAAAAAAACTATGCTCAATTTAATAGAAAATATACTCAATTCCAATGTAAAGTGCTGACTTTAGGAGGAATTATACTCATTTTTGGACCTTTTGTACTTAAAAAATCTTAGGAGCAATTAGGTAACAATATTTGCATGAGGGAGTTGAAGCAAATAAAACTTTACATGCATAGAGTGGAAATAAATTTTTTTATGATTGGGAATTGCATGCAAAATTAAAGTTGTGATTGAGGATTTTTCTCTACTTGACCATTTTTTCTACATGTTCTTTACTTTTTAAAATTAATTAATTAATCAATTAAACATGCTGGTCACGTAGCTGTGTTCCAAGAAAGCATATCCTCTAGTCTTTGTTTAGAGCTGTCAGACGGGTCAACCCGTAACGAGGTGAGTTGGCCTGTGATGGGCCAATCATTTGGCGAGGTGGGGCGGGTCAATCCGTCAACTTGGTGGATTGGGAAATTTTCAATCCAACCCAATCCAAGGCGGGTTGCAGGTTTGGTAGGTCAACCCGCGAGCTCATCAATTTTTTTTAAAAAAATAAAAAATATTTCATATCTTCAACGTTTTACTTTCGAAAGATTTTATCGATCAAATATATCCATAAATATGTATTTTAAATATAAATTGACATAAACGAGTACTTACATGGGATGAAAAGTACTATTTTTATTTCAAAATTATAACAAAGAAAGATAATAAACTGACATAAAACTTAACTTACATGTGTTTCTCAACCCCGCGGGACAACTCAAGCTCATCGTGGGTCGACCCGCGTGGGTCGCGGGCCTAGGCAGGTCGATTCACGGTAGACTTGGATTGATAAAATTTCAACCCAACCCGCTTAAATTATTTAATGGGACGGCTCAACCCGATGGACCCAACCCAAATTGATAGCTCTATCTTTGTTTCTAGTCTTCTCCTAGCTGCTCTATAATTGTAGTTGGATTTATGTTAAAATTCGATCATAATTAATTATGATCACTCATTGAATTCACATTTTTATTTAGATTGTAATTTGAATTAAGATTGATAACCGAAAACCACCCCTGACTAGACATCCGACAATCTAACCATCCACCCATAATCGATGGCCTTCAGCAACCTCCAGTTGCTTACTCTATCTAAACTACAACCTGAATATTTCAACTCGGACTCGCTCCAGCCCATCTGCCGTGGCCTCGTATCATCCAACGTTAGAAACGGCGGTTTACGTGAAGCTATTACCTACGTGCATGGGGAGGCGCGCGTCGACGTGCATGGGAGCTGCTGCCGCTGCAACACACGGTCTCCCATCTTTATTATATTAAATTATATTATCATCTCAGGAAAATATTATATAATATTAATATAAATAGAATCCATCTATAAAATATTAATACATTTTAAATTGAGGGTGAGTAATGGGACAATATTTAAGCAGAAAAATAATAAAATGGTTTTATTCATTCGAAGGGACAGTGGTTTTTTCTCGGTCAAGGAGGCACTTTTTATTGATGGAGTGACAGACGTATGTACGTTAACAGTGAGACTACAGAAGCTTGCCACCCGGCCAAAGTGCTAGATGATCGCAATATCTTCTGTAGTGCTGCTCAGCAATCAATACCTATACAAAAATATTATTTCTCTGGCCTGAAAAGTTATATATTTAATACATAAAAAATATTATCTTCTATAGTAACGCTTAAGAAAATTAATCACAGTCAAATTTGAAAAAGAAAGGAAAAAATATGCAGTTTTAATCTTTAGCCCCGAATTGACATGGATTATCTATTTCCTTGTCAAATCATCAAACACTGACCGGGCAGCCCAACCTTCGGCTCGGAGGGGCAGTCAAGAAAGGTCCCCTTTTTCCTTGGGACACGAGTCGTAAAGCAAAAAAGACAGTAGAAAGGCTTGACTTTAGGGGATCCAGAGGACCTTTTTAGCGTGGGCAACACAGTTGGCTTCCTGGTCTGAAGCCAAAACTACGTATAATGAGGAAGCCAGTTCAGCTCTTTGTATCCTAGCTCCTCTTTCCTCCTCTCTCTGTGACAACACACAAGGACCATCTTCCTAGATCTCTCTACTGGTTCTCTTTTTAATCTGTACGTAGCCCTCCATTTGTTACTTACTCTGATCACCAATTTTGTTGTTTTCCTAGTTTCAGTCTTTCGATTTCATCCAGAGTTCCTCGAAAGTACTGCACAGTATCTCATATACTGTCATTTAAATCTATTCATACTCTCGCTTTAAGTCGAATGAATGGGAGCCTTTGCCATTAGCGTTTATGGCATCGCAGGGCTTTCATTGATCCCACATGGAATGGGGCTCTCGCTGTCTCTGATCTTAGAAGATAGACGACATATATGAAATCTCGAGTAGCGAAGGGAACTGTGCCTCCTCTATATAGACCCTCAGATCACCTTGCTAATTAGCTTCTCTGCCTTGCTGCGGTGCTGTCCAAACATTAATGGAGGTATGTGAACTTGGTAGTTTCATATCATCCACTTGGAATCTCTTGATGAGTCTTTGCAGGATGTGGTGATGATGACGACGAACAAGAGGCAGAGCATTCCGGCCTTCGGCAACTGGGACTACTGCAGCGATCTCCCCATCACTCAGTACTTCGAGTCGGCTGTGCAGGCCGGGCTGGTCCGAGGGTGCCAATTCCATGGCGAGGCAGCAGCTGGTGATGATCTCTTCAAGTTGCCACCTCTGCGAGCTTCTTGTGGAGGGAGGGTAAGTAACTGCAGATCTCTTTCTCTCACTTTCTCTTCTATGGTAAACATGCACCTTCTTGCGTACGTCCAGGGTCTGATTGATTTTGTGTCGATTTGAAGGTGAAGAAGGGGGATGAGAAGCAACATCAGAGAGGGCAGGAAAGGAAGCAGGGGAAGGTGTTTGATGATGCTGCTGTGGGAGGAGGAGCAAGGCTGAGGAGAGATCCCAAGGCGGTGGACGAGGACCTGTACAAGATCCCTCCTGAGCTCCTCTACAAGAAGCCCAAAAGGGTAATTGCCTTAGATTTGCATGCTGTCCGTCTTTTCTTCCTAAATCCAGCGTGATTAGAGAGATAAGTGCATGGGTTTGTTTGAGTGCAGAAGAGGGTGCTGAGGAGCTTGTGGTCGGGATGCATGGGATTGCACTGCATTGCATGAGAAGGATGTTACGTTGGAGTACAGCATCAGTCTGGTGGTAGAATTAAGTTAGAGGATATCAAAGAGTTGAATACTTAGTGAGGATCCAAGAAAGTGTTTCTTCTTGTATGGTTTATAGCAATCTAAGTCCATTTCATGCTGACCGTTTCAGTTAGCTCTGTACTTCTGCAACCTCCAGGAACCTGAAGTCCCTGTGTGTTTCTTGTTGATGGAGAGGAAAGCTCTAGTTTCGAGGAGCTCTCCTTGTAGTAAACTGACGAAGAGGAGTTGACTTACTCTCCGCAGAGCAATTTTTTCGATCCAAAACTCATTTGTCCTAGACAGGGCCCTATGGTAATTTGGTCTCTCCTCTTTGTCTCATCAAAGACAAAGTAAAAAAACAAGGAAGTCTTGGACAACACATTTATGCTTTAGAAAATATGACATCTTTAAATCATCAAATGGTTCAATAATTTATTGAATAATAAAAAAACAAATTACACTTCATTTTCTTTCTTTTTACGCGTAGACGAGTTACCTAGCTATTGGGTGATGTCCCGTTATTTAAGTGGAAGAAGGCCAGGCAATGACTAAAGTTGCTATTGTTGACTCCTGATGGTGGATCTTTCATCAGATATGGAGTTTAAGCAAAGACTTGCATGATGGTGAGCACTAATTTGCCGTATGGGATCGTTTGAATGCCTCAGAAGTCCATTTCTTGGTATTCCAAAAGCCCCTCGCACTTCCTGTCATGTTACATATACAAGTTAATCAGCATCGATTTTGTTGATGTATGACTTCATGAACTTTTTCAGTTCCTACAACTCAACGAGGTACGTTTTATGTTCATTATGGTCTGACGAAGAACGTACCCTGCCTCATCCAGCTCGTGGCTGTCCACTTCTCCCCTTTAAGAACTGGGCAGCCTGAATGAAGACTCATTGGGTCTACTTTCCCGTTGAGGTCCTACAATTAGAAAAAGTAAGGCACGCCACTTTTGACCCATGTCTCTTCTGCAGAGTTCATGCTAGCAACGAGATAAAAGGATAGATTGCATTGATAAGTAGGATCATGTCATGAAAGAAGAGTGAGAAGGTGGACCATGTTCCATAAAAGGAGTGCATCTCCCTTGTTTGGTTTGACGCACAGTCCGTGCACAGCCACACCACCACAGCTGCAGTTGCCAGATCCTGCCTGAAGAGGAAAATGTTTGAAAAAGAAAAGGGATCATCGGCAGATTGATGCATGAGGAGATTAGATCATAACTGAAGCAAAGGCTTTTCAAAGATTACACTTCATGAAAACAGTAGTTGGAGATCCAGAACTAAATGGTGGATTAGATGGGTCGACAGTCTTCGAACTAGTCTAGTTCAAGGTCTAAATTTAGATTGAGAACTTGTGAAAAGCAAAAGCATCTTTTGACTCAAAGCAGCCTAACTAACTGAAGTTGAGGAAATGATCATGTCAGTTTAAAAATGTTGCTAACATACATGCAAAAGAATAGAATTTGGGTAAGTACATGCGCTGGTTTACTAAAACCGAGGGAAAAAGTTAACATGACAATTTTAAAAGCTAGTTAGAACATATCAAATGCCAACACATTGCATTAGCAAGCAAATAAGGCATCCATTCTAGTTAGGCTTAAGCAATCGATGCTAGTTAATTTAGGCTAAACTTAGTTCAAAAGGTTTGGATATTATCATTTTTATCTCTACTTAATTGTTTTACAGTTGAGGGTGACAAATGGAAGATGGATCTAAATTGGTTTCCTAGAAGTGGCTAATTTTGGTTAACACTAGTTTGGTTTCCAGTGTGTAAGAGAATTTAGTTTTTACAGACAAGCATTCTCCAAACAGAAACATGATGAGAGATAATTCATCACAACTAACCAATGGAAAGTATGTTTCGCCCCCTTCTACCACATTACTTAAATACATAAGCATCGTGGCGACACGTTGGCCTCCCTTCCCCATTGTCTGCATTGATGGTTTGGAATGCAACAGTAATCCTTGGAGAAAAGAATTGCAATGTAGATTATTATTATTTTCTTTTTTGACAAAAAAAAACATACTTACATTTTCCGGCAGATAATCATGATGTATCAAATAATACTCGGTGGGTTGGTACCTGTGCAACAGAGCATTTCTGATTATTTACTTGTCCATGAATATCCATTCTACAAGAATATTTTGAATTACTGCTACCTAATTACATAAAGCAGCTCTGCATTTTCTTGTGGGACCTGAGTGAAGGTAGCAATCCGCTTTTCAACAGCCTGACAGTACCCAAATATCAAAGGTAAGTCAAGGATAAGTTGGATCTCAAATCAAAGTTGAATTACATGAAGAGGCAAAGAAAATTTGTACATCTATGAATTTGTTATGTATGCCAATCAGCATATTGTCGAAGAAGTAGACACAAATTACCGAGGAGCACCTCCACAAGATAAAGCGACATCAAAAGACTCTTAACACTCACATAAGCTTCCACTACATTAATTAATTAATTAGTTATAAGAGTAATTTGAGATAACTTCTATCTTGGGGCATACAATAAGTGCCAACATTATTGAATTTCACATTTCTGACGATGCAAACACATCCTGCATTATAATAGTGTTTATAATCATGCCCCTACGCCCTTTGCTTCAGTTCATTCAGATGTGTTAACATAAGTCGTGTCAATTATACTTTTAGCTTTAGATGCTTTGTAACTTCCATAGATGAATATTCTCGAATAACGTGGTGATTTCTAGCAAAAGAGTGTCGCTAACTTTTTCTATCTATTCTGCTTTCAGCATTGAAAAACAAGTTTGGCGCCATAATCAAGGTTCTACACAATGACACTACTAAAGCATATTCTCTCACTCTTTACAATCGTTCCTAACATGAGATTCTTCATCAGTTTTCATCTTATAGTTTAATAATTATATTCTACACATATAATATAACTATATGTAATTGATTGTATACAATTAATTAATAGCATTTATAATTAATATTGTATAATTAAGTAGATCTATAATATATAATCCATTATATATAATTAATAAATTAATTAATTAATAAATACCATATAATTCATTAATGGAACTAGTATAACATGTAAGTAAATGCAACTAATATATATATGCAACAACTAACTATTAGAGTAAATAACTTTTTTATTCGTATACATTTAGACCTGAAAGTAAATAAGTATCAAACCTATACTGACACAACATGATACAACATCAAAACTATATCATTCCCTAGTAACTTCTATAGGTAAATGAGTCCATCTAGAGGGTTGTGTGATGAATAATTCCTTATAAAAAAATTCAAGTCAAGTTAGAATGAGTTTTCAGATCATATTCCGGTCAATATGAATACACCATCCCACTATCAGTGAAATAATCAAGCGTACATGAGTTAGAATTACAAGCCCATATTCAATAGGAAGAGGAATTGTATTTCTAAGGACCGATAGTCCTAAAACTAAAAGGCGACTAAAAATTGCAAGTAATACCAACCTGAATCATTGAGAATTTTGTTTGTCCAGGTGTTAGAAAGGTACCATAACTTGTTCGACCATCAGTTGTAACTCTCTAAAAAAACAAGAATGAGGTAAGAAGCATGGAACAATTTCTCAAGACAAATTCATAGTAGCAGAATAAATAGTTGATAGTTTTCTCTTTAACAAAATAAACATTTCATAGGTTTTCAACAATACAACATAAACAGAAATAAATGACACATTGACATAAACATTTGATAGGTTTTCAACAGCACAACCTAAACAGAAATAAATGACACATTGACATAGGAAGTCTTATTTCATGGTTTCTTATTTTCATAAATTTGTTTATTAGAAAATAGACCTAAGAAAAAAGGTGTTCAAGTCAACCTACTAAAAAATAATCCTGATAAAGAAAAGGAGAAATGGGAAAAAATGCATATGTAATTCTTGCACACAAAATAATATTAAAAATTCTCTATTACCAAGACTCGGTTATAAGAACCCGATACAGGTATTGATGTGTAGCAAACATGGATGTTTTTAAAAAAAATTTGCACACAATCAATAAAGTATTAGAATTTGACTAAGAGCCTTGTATGAAGGGGCAAATGAAGAATCCAAGGATGGTAAAACATAGATCCTTCCATCCTGGCCTAGTACGAATTAGAAAATTTTAAAATAAGATTACATTAATATTTGGAAGAAAACAAACAGAAAAGTCATGCTACTTATTGTTAGACACCCATATACATATAAAAATAGTGATTTCAACTGAGAAAAATGACGTGGGTAAAATGTTGTTAAAATAAAATTGACAAAACTAACAAGCACGTTCATAGTCATTGACCTATCAGCACTTCCACTTTCCGGGGAATATGGTGCTGATATTATCAAGTTGTTTCTCATTCAAGAAGTAATAATATATATACATACACATATACGTATATTTATATATGTACATATGTATATATGTATAATTGGACCATATAAAACCAATCATTTGTTTGAGTTTCAAGTCAGATCTAGAAGTTAAACCACCTCTGCAGATAACCTGTCCTCGAGTGTTAAAACAGTATAATGAATGATGCAAAAGAACCAAATAGAAAATACAATAGCAAATCGTGTTAGAATAAAACAGCATAAAGTAAGTAAAAAAAGAGCGCCCCTAATAAAAAAAGGCTAAGCAGGTCCATAAAGTTGTTTCATGTATATTTTATGAGAATGAAAACTTACCTTCCCTGTTTTAGTATCATGCACTTGAGAAACTTGGAGATGAGGCTCAGCAATTGTTTTAAGATAATCACATTCCTGTCAGAGTAACAACACGGCTCTGAGAAATGTATGACAACCTTCAAGTCAATTCAATCAGACTTGCAATATCCATTTCTGCATTGACAAGAAAATCAAACGAGCGTACCTAATTGTCCATATCATCAAAATTCAAAAGGATGCCTCTCTTTCAAAAACTATCAAAAGAGCACCCACCCATAATTTAATTCCCAAACTAGCCTTGTGTCCTCGGAGCAACTTTGGTTAAAGTTGCAGTACCTTAAAGCAGTCTTGACCAAAACTAGTGCAACTTTTGTCAAAATTGCACCACTGTTTTTTTTCTCTCTCTATTTTTTTTCGATATGCTATTACAACAACAACAACAACAACCAAGCCTTTTCCCACTAGGTGGGGTCGGCTGTATGAATCCTTTTACGCCATTGAGCTCTATCTCCTATTATATCATCATCTATATTTAAATAAATTTTATCTTGTTTTATTGTTGCTAACCAAGTCTTTTTTGGTCTTTCTCTTCCTCGTTTGATATGCATATTATCATAGTTTCACATCGCCTAACTGGAGCATTTATTGGTCGTCTAAGTACATGTTCGTACCATCTTAAACGTGTCTCTCGGAGTTTGTCCTCAATAGATGCAACTCCGATTTTCTCTCTAATGCTCTCATTCCTTATTTTGTCCATCTTCATATGTCCACACATCCACCTTAACATCCTCATCTCTGCAACTCACATCTTATGCTCATGTGCTCGAGTCATAGCCCAACATTCAGCTCCATATAACATAGCAGGTCTAACAGCGGTTTTATAGAACTTACCTTTAAGTTTAAGAGGTACTTTACGGTCACATAAAACACCCGACGCTCCCCTCCATTTCACCTATCCTTCTTGTATTCTATGAAGACGTCTCTCTCAATCCCTCAATCATTTTGTAAAAATGATCCTAAATATTTAAATCTCTCGGTTCCGGGCAACTCGTCCTCTCCTATATTAACAATTGTTTCATTACTTCTAATATTGCTAAATTTAAATTCCATATATTCTGTCTTTAATCTACTAAACTTAAAACCTTTCCCTTCTAATGTTTCCCTCCAAGATTCTAGCTTACATTTACTCCTTCACGTGTCTCATCTATCAAAATAATATCATCTGCAAACAACATGCACCACGGTACTGTGTCTTGAATGTGCGCAGTGAGTTCATCCATAATTAGTGTAAAAAGATAGGGATTAGGGCTGATCCTTGATGTAACCCTATCTTTATTAGAAATGCTTCAGTTACTCCGCCTGAAGTCTTTACTCTGGTCGTTACATTCTCATACATATCCTTAATTAGTTCAATATATGTTACGCTAACACCTCTCTTTTCTAAAATTCTCCATATAATTTCTCTTGAGACTCTATCATAAGCTTTTTCTAAGTCAATGAATACCATGTGTAGATCTTGTTTTTGCTCCCGATATTTTTCAATTAATTGTCTAAGGAGATGTATAGCTTCTATTGTCGACCTTCCAGGCATGAACCCAAATTGATTTTCTGTCACTGTGGTCTCCTTCCTTAATCTTTTTTCTATTACTTTTTCCCAAAGTTTCATAGTATGACTCATTAGTTTAATACCCCTATAGTTTGCACAATTTTGTATGTCTCCCTTGTTCTTATATAAGGGAACTAGAGTACTTATCCTCCATTGATCAGACATTCTTTTCGTTTTCAATATCATGTTAAATAATTTTGTAAGCCATTCAATACCTTGTTTCCCTAAGCACTTCCATACCTCTATCGGAATATCATCTGATCCAACGGCTTTTCCATTGTGCATCTCATTTAAAGTTTGTTTTACTTCTGAAGTTTGAATTCTACGATAAAAATTAAAATTTCTATGCTCATTTGACCTAATTAAATTACCTAAGTTAAGTTAGTCACCTAAACCTTCATTAAAAAGTTGATGAAAATACCTCTTCCACCGCTCTTTTATTTCTCCATCATTTACTAATACTCTATTACATTCATCTTTAATACATTTTATTTGGCTAAGATCTCTTGTTTTCCTTTCTCTTACTTTAGCTATTCTATAAATATCTCTTTCCCCTTCTTTTGTATCCAATTTTTGATATAACCGTTCAAAAGTTTCATTTTTTACTTCACTCACTACTTTCTTAGCTTCTTTCTTAGCTATTCTATATTTTTTTAAATTTTCCTCATTCTTACAAATATATAATTCCTTATAAGCTATTCGTTTTTCCGTCACTTTCTCTTGTACTTTCTCATTCCACCACCAAGATTCTTTACTTAATGGTGCATGTCCCTTTGACTCACCAAATACACTCTTAGCTACTATTTTCAACTTTGATACCATCTTATCCCATGTTGTATTAGAGTCATCGTATATCTCACCTAATGCTTGTACTTCTACCTTCTCCTTAAATATATTTTGTTTCCCATCCTTTAACTTCCACCACTTAATTCTAGGAATTGTATATATTTTCTTTCTATTGATACTATGTTTGAGGCGTATATCCAACACTACTACCCTATGTTGGGTAGTTACGCTTTCTCCAGGGATGACTTTGCAATCTTTACAAATCTTTCTATCCTTTTTCCTAAAGTCAATTTGCGATTTATTATTCCCACTTTTGAATGTGACTAAGTGTTCTTCTCTTTTCTTAAAAAACGTATTACCTAATATAAGGTCATATGCTATCGCAAAATCTAATATAGTTTTCTCTTCCTCATTCCTCGTTCCAAACTCATAACTCCCATGTACTCTCTCATATTCCTCATTTTTCACTCCGACATGCCCATTTAGATCACCTCCTATTAAAATCATTTCACTTGGTGGAATATTTTGTAATATTTCATCTAAGTCCTCCCAAAACCTTGATTTGGTAGCTTCATCTAATCCTACTTGTGGTGCATATACGCTAATTATGTTCATAGTTTCTTTCGCCACTATTATCTTAAGGGCTATAATTCTATCCCCTTTTCTAACTACTCCTACAACTTCATCCTTTAACAAACTATCTACAATGATACCCACTCCATTTCTTGCTTTACTCTTTCCAGTGTACCATAACTTAAAACCCGAGTTCTCTATCATCTTTGCCTTCTCGCCTATCCATTTTGTCTCTTGTACACACAAAATACTAATTTTTCTCCTAATCATCATATCTACTACCTCCATTGATTTACCAGTGAGAGTTCCTATATTCCATGTTCCAAATCTTAGATTATTAGTTTTCTTATCATAGTTGTTCTTATCTAACCTATGGTGTGAGAACTTTTGTCTATTTAACACTACACCCAAATTCTCATGGAGATGTAGCGGTCCTTGCTGAGACGTTACAGTCGGACCCTGTAAGGCGAACTCTTGCATATTTATCACTACACCCGAGTTCTGGAGATGTAGCGGTCCTTGCCGAGACGTTACAGTCGGACCCTGCAACGCGTTCCTTCCGGGGAACAACCTAGCATTAGCACAATAGTTTAATGGATTCATTCATTGAATATTTGTCATAGTTTGACGCTGGCTGGCAACCTAACGTAACCCTCCTCCTTTATCCGGGCTTGGGACCGGCCATGACCGGTCATCATGGCCGGAGTTTTTCGATATGCTATTAGAAGAGGAAAAAAGAAAATGAAGGAAAAGGAAACAAAAGTAAACACAAAAACCTAAAAACAATAAAAAATCAACTTATATAATGTCTAAAATTTCATCTCCATTCTCAACTAAAGAAATAACCTCAACAACAAAAATCTCTTTCTTATCAATAAACACAATATCTTACCTACCCTCCTTGGAGCAACTTTGACCAAAGCTATACCATCTTGGAGCAGCTTTGCCAAAACCACTCCAAGATGAAGCACACAGGGGCATTTTGGGTATCAATTTATGGGTGGAGCTGCTGTTTTGATAATTTATGAAAGAAAGTCACTCTTTTGACGATAAGAATAATCAGGGGTGCTCTTTTGATTTTTTTGCCGTTCTAAATTACATAAAAAATAATAATGGCAAAGTTCTGTTTAAGTTGGGAAGCAATGAGAGACCAACCATTAACGGTGTACACAAAAACCATATAATAAAAGAATCTACATAAAAAATATTGGATGCATATAATATTTGTTAAAATTTATAAGCAAAATGCAGAAATGCATAAAGAAGTGAAGAGGTGGAAAAATACAAGATATGTTTTTCTCCCAGATCTAATACTGTTATTTTATTTTCAAGAATATAGCACAAGGGATGGACAAACACAGTGAATAAATACCAACTTCTAAAATTAGTGAACCAAGTTGATTATGATTACAGGAACTTGGTAACTTTGGCAAGGACAAAGATCGAAAGGAAAAAAAAAATCCTAACACCAGCAACGCACACCATACATGTATGTATATATATATATATAAAAGATGAAATAAAACATTATTGAGAAAAAAAAACATCCTTAGAAGGGAAATGAGATACCTCCATGGTTAAGAAATTACGAAAAAGAATAATCCGTGGTGACCAACTGAGAATTTCAGGTTTTACCTAAATAAACAAATAAGAATATCAATATTAGTTAATGGGTATTACAAACAATCTGACAGACCATAAGAGGATCTATGGCCCAAATTTAGCTCTAATTGAGACAATTGGCACGCATTTGATAATAGGAAAGTATTTTGGACTAGCAAAAACTGCACCGAGTGACTAAATGCTCAGACCTAAATAACCTTTACGATTGGAAAAATGTATAAAATTCAAGATGATGGAGCTGTCAAAAAGACAATTTCAGTTGTTAAAATTAAAGAACAAGTTAGCCAATTGCTTAAACATGTTAAAATTATCACAAGCTTTCAGAAATATAGATTGTCCAACACCCACAGATTGGCAGTAACTTAGAAAATTGTTTGTCATAGCCAATGATTCCACTATAAGTGTAGAAGCATGTTGCAACTCCATTAGTAAGTTAGGGTTTCTTGACCAAGCAAACACTAAGATCTATTGTTAAACTCTTTTATTCATCGCCTAACACCTCTTAGCTTAGGTAGTTGAGCATGAAAAATAAACTACAAGATCCAAATAAAGAAAAGTGTTTAATGTATCACATTGTGTCATTTCCTTCTATTGTTGATTTTTTTTTCATATTATCTTAAAATATATAGTTCTAACTAGTTATTTTTTCAACATCCCATATTCAATATAGTCTCATTCAATCTCGGAAGGTAGATGAACTACACAACTTTAGATAGTTTGCATATACTCCACTCGTATCAAATGAGAGAGCCATGGTAGTGTTGGCTCTGCATGTTGAATTGGAGTAAGGCCCTACTCCATTCCAAAATTACTAGTGATTTAGGATGACGACAAAGAGAACAATCCATAATCGCAAATTGATTCCAATTATAAAGACTTAACATGCACAGCATTATTATTATTATTGAGACTGTGTACCATATTCGCTATTACTATATTAATCATTATATCTTCCATATATTGTCTATATATTTTGTATAAATAAGCATGTTAGTCTACAATCCTGAATCAAAAAAGAAAGAAATTTCTTTTCTTCTTTTCTATTCTCTTTTATGTGCTCTATCAAGGGACTCCCTCTTCATATACATAATCAAGCACCATACTTATCTTTGTAGGACTAATGGATATGGAGTATCATAGCTTAAACATGCCCCTTTCTGTCCATCATAGCTCAGAAGCAGTGATCTAATGCTAATACAATGTTGAATTAGGGTGAAGCCCATTCCATCCAAAGATGACTAGTCAGTTGGGATGGGAATACCATCCTTACGTATAGACAAAATAAACTACCACACTTATCTGTGTGAGACTTATTAACAATACAATGTACATATTGGTCTCTTTCTTATACTTTGAATTTTGGATTAAGTGGTTAGTTAATCAAGTATTAGAGCAGGATGTTGGAGGTTTGCTTCCCACCTATGCCAAAATGAATATCTAATCAACTCATGTATTGGGAGCTCAAAGTTAATCAAGTCAAATGCCCCACCCACACATCAAGAGGGAGGCTTAACAATATAAAGATATAATTTGATCAATTTCCTAATAGCTTGAGCTTTTTGGGATAATGGTTAGTCAATCAATTTTAGTAGGATTAACGGCTGCAATACCTTCAATCAAAAGATGACTAACTCAATCTTAGGACTAGTTGTTTGAGATGACCCATTAAGAAAAACTAGTTTCCAAGAGGATAATTTGACCTTGTAACTATTTTTGGGGCAATGACTAGAACTTGTATGCCCTAGCTATTTGAGCCTACTACATGAATCTTATCCATCATTGAGCTTTAATTATGATTATATCATCAGCATTACTCGAATAATTTGGTCGCTTTTAGTTAAAAAAAATATAGTTATCTCCAATCTCTCACTCTATCCCTCATAACTTTCAGCTAATTACATTCTTCAAGTGAAAGCAAGCAGACGGGCAAATATCCATGTTAATTTTGTAGGCCTTAAGAGAATTTGTTAATTCCTTTCACTTCTAATATTCAATTATGGAAAACCAAGTCATGGTCCAGTTAGCTTCACAGACCTGGATGAACCTCATGACAGTGTGCATGATAGGAAAGAAACAAAAATTGGATGATAAAACTTGAAATAAATCTAGTCCATTAAAGATCTGAAAAAGAAGCAACTATGTTCTGTGGCTTTTTATAACTGCTCTACACAAGGTGAAGACCATTTTTGTAAGAAACTAAAGTCACGAAAAGAAGTACTCTCAGCAAAAACACACCATCATCATCATATTTTTCCCAATTATTTTTTCCCAAAAATTTGGGGTTGGCTAGATGATGTTAACAAAAATTAAAAAGAGCAACCCGGTGCACAAAGCTCCCACCATGCGGGGTCCCGGGGAAGAATTCATTGTACGCAGCCTTACCCTGCTTTTTGCAAGAAGCTGTTTCCAGGATTTGAACCCGTGACCTTTTGGCCACAAAGCAACAACTTTACCGTTGCACCAAGGTTCCCCTTCATGATGTTAACATTATTTTGTAAAATTAAACAACAAGAAAACGTGCATAAGTATTTCATCATTTTGAAAGGAAGCCAAAGCATACCAGTCCAAGATGAAGGAAAGCAGACTGTTTATTGGACACCCAGGGAGAAGGGCCTAGGACAAAGAGTTTGTTAAGAAAGATTGGAAGTTTGCTCATAGTTTATGATACTAAATCAGCAAAAGCTTTAACTCATTGAAAAACAAAGATCATTTTGCAAAATTCTTCCGTTTACTTGGATTTTGCATTCCTCTAATTTATGTATGTGAAGGTGGACACAAATTCTTAGATATTACCTAGACTATATATATATTTATATATATCAATAATTACATGACTTTGAAAAAAACATCTGAACGAAAATAACATGAAACCCTAATAATACACCCTCTGAAATGTAGAAATTTAATAAGCAACATTGTAACTGTGAACAACAGTTTCATCTAAAACAAGCTTTTTGAAAAGCATGCAACAGTGAAATCATCATTGAGAAAAAACACAAGATTGACAAGATATAAAATTGGAGATAGTTTGAATCTAACGTACATGGTAAAGACAAGTTAGACAACTACTACCACGCATATCACATCATTCTTCCTTAACTAAATATGTCATCTTATCTAGTAATTGAAATCTAACATAATTAGGAAGTGTGTGAAACACCCTAACTTATCACACTAGAAAAATACTTGGATACTTGAAAGTTGTATAACTTAATCAAAATATATAGTTGCAGTAGAAGAGAAGCTTGGTTCGTGTTAGCTTTAAAACCTAGCATATACTTCATGAACGTGTTAAGAAATTACATGGTTATCTTATTAAAGTCACACAACATAATTCTACCTGAGAGTTAGGGAGTATTTAAACTAAGAGTTCTTGAATACAACAAAGTAATGCTCCCTGAGAACTTCAATTAAAGCATCAAGAGTAGATTAACTGCAAGCCCATTCAAGATGAAATTATACCAGATAACTTTTCCAAATTCCAGAATTGTAGCAACTGGAGGAAAGTACCTGCAGGCATTACAAGTATGGCATCACTTAAAGATTGAATCATGCAAATTAAGAAGATCGAAAACAACTATTCTATTGTCTGAACTTTACAGAACAATAAGATCATTTGTTGCTTGAGACAGAGTATTTGTTTTAGGAACCCCAAGAACAGAGTGGAACTCCATTGAGTGCTTACATGAAGAGTGTATCCCCAATAAAAATCATTGAGGAAAAGGAGAGAGATAAATGTCTAAATCATAAATCTTAATGTTTTTAATAAATAAATTTTTAATATTTTGGTGTTTCTCCCTCTTTTGCTTCCTTCCAAGGCAACAGTTGGATGGAAAATATATCATAATTATTTTCCTATAAATTTTCTCATACAACCGTTTTCTTTCCTTAGCTGTTTCCCTTCCCTTCTAGGAAAGATGGCCTTACGGCTGTATTAGCTACTTTCATATACGACATGTTGAGAGTGGATTTCCTACAAATAGGTCCTTGTGTACTTTCAGATTGAATTTATATCAATTTAAAGCAAATATTTTGATTAATATTTAAGCGGAATAATAGAGATAAGAAAAACTTAGGATCAATTACGTTGCCATACTTCCTTTTTAACTTAATTTTCATTTATGAATTCATGATTCACTATCAGTTCCAATAATTTTGTGCCTAATATAGGTTCACATTGTCGTACAAATTGGAACTTTCATGGATGAAATACTATGGTCGTCTTCTTTCTACTTTGGCTTTCTTTATAAATAGGACAGGAAAGATAACATACATAGCGATTCTGATCAGATGTGCCACGCTGACAACGATTTCGAAAAAGGATAACAGTAGGTGAGGACCCAGTAGGGAAAGGGAAAAAGGAAACGGACCAAGGATCATGCCGACGGTGATGAAGGTGAGGAACAGGATGACGCACACGGATTGAGCCATCCTCGCAACCAAAATCGACCACCAGAACAAAATTGCCTCTTCGTACTCTCTCCCTCTCCTCCGCGCATGGATTGGAGAAGAAACGGCGGAAGAGCGCAAGGATGAGGAGGAAATGATTCATGGAGTCGAGTAACGCCGACAGCCGGCGAGGCGAGGCGTTTCTGAACGGGAGAGGAGAAGTTAGGTTTTAGAAAATAAAAGGAAAAAAAACAATTGACAGCGGTAGAGAAAGTGTAGCAACGGCGAACGTCGACAGCGTGGGTTTTTTTTTTTTTGTCTTTTATTTTTCAAAATCTAACGGTGCGTTTGGTTTATTTATATTTCCATTTATTTTTTAGAAAATTATTTTTTTTTTATTTTTTAGAAAATAATTTTTGTGTATTTTTTATTTTCTTAAAAAATATTTTTTATTTGTTTATAAATGAACATAAAAAAATATAAACCAAACACGTTTTTATTTTATCAAAAAAATAAAATAAAAAATAATCTGAAAAATACAAACCAAATATCCCTTAATATTTTAAGTCCACGTAATTAAAAATGAAATAGTTCACTTAGCATTAATTACGTTGCAATACTTCCTTTTTTGTTTTTTTTTTATTCACTATTAAGTTTCAATCCACCGCCTCTTATTTTACGCGCCTCTACATAGGGCTTTAAATGAATCAAGCGTTCGTGAACAAATTTGGTGTTCGGCTTGATAAGAGTTTATTTATGTTCGTTCAATATACATAAGGTTAATTAAACAAACAAGTTTGAACAGCTCGTTAAGCTAAATAAACAAGCTTGAACACATATATGTTCAGTTCGTTAATGTTCGTGAACAACGTTCACGAACTATATTTATTAATAAAACTCTTTTCAATACGTTAAATAAATAATAAAATAAAAATAATAATAAATTTAAATTATTAACCCAATAACCAATCAAACAACTAAAAGTTTCCAACAATCAAACAAGCTTGAATTGAGAGTTTAATAACACTTAAACGAACAAAGCTTGAACCAAGCTCAAGCCAAGCTCGAACCAAGCTCAAACCAAACTTGAATTGAGAACTTGATAACATCTAAACGAACCAAGTTCAAGTCAAGTTTCAAACAAGCTCAAGCTCATAAAAAATAAATCAAGCTAAGCTTGAACACTCATTTCAAAAGCTTGGTTCATTTTAAACTCGGCTCAGCTCACCTTGGTTATCTTATCAAATAAGCTTGAACACCTCAAAGCTCAGCTTAGCTCGACTTGTTTACAGCCCTACCTCTGCGCAATGCGAACGTGACAGGTATTTATTTATTTTTTATTCTTTTAAGCTCCTTAGTAAAAAAAATTATTAGGCAGGCCAACTGTGTAGGATTTTAAAATTCTATATGAATTTTGATATGCCGTACATTCCCCACCATGAGCATTTAAAATTTTATTCTTTTGAATTTTTTTTATATTTAATGCTATAATTAAATCTCTAACCCCTAAAATAAAATTTAATTCACATAACTAAGAACTAAAAGAAAAATAAATAAAATTTTAAAAAAACTATATATATATATATATATATATATATATATATATATATATATATATATATATATATATATATATATATATATATATATATATTGCAATGATATATTACGAATCATTCACTGTGAAATGGTCTGCTAATCTAAGCGTTTCGATTTATTTTTTATTTTATTTTTAAATTTTGGGTCAAGGTGTCTGGATTAAATCCTGATGCCTTAATTTTTTAAAAAAAATTAAAAATAAAAAATTCCTTAAATTTTAAACTCAAACCTCCTAAATACATATATTATACCTTGTGAGCATCTAAAATTATTTATCTTGAATATTATAATCTAAAATAAAATTTGAACCTTAGGAGAAAAAACTTAAACTCATTATCAAGGTCCTATAGTGTAACAAATGAAACAAGTGCCTCAAACCCAAAAAAAAAATTGGAGCTCCAATTTTTTTTCAAAAAACTTAATAGGTTGATATGTTCATGAGCCTATTTTTAAGAAACTTATAAGTAATAGTTGATAAATAAGTCATATCTTAATTTGTATCTAAAAAAATATTCTATCTTAATTTTAAACATGATTATATAGAAAAAAAATTGACAGATTCAAAAAACGATGAATAAGAGAGAAGAAATCAACAAATTAATCAAACATTCACACGTTGAAGAGAGGGAGGAGTTTATTTCTTTTCTCCAAGAGTTCAGAAAAATCTAGATTTGATCAAACCTTAGTTGAAGTTGAACATATTGCAAGTGAAGTATGAATTAAACCTATTTTTCGAGAAAAGCGCATCATTCGAAGAAAAAGACAATTTGATAAAATCAACAGTGAAAAGGTGCCTCAATCTCTTAAAGAATTTTTTCAAGTTAATTATTTCATATTTATAATTGTTCAAGCTCTTTCTTCACTTCAAATTCAGTTTGAACAATTTCAAAAGTACGAAAAAACTTTGATATATATATATGCAATTTTTTTTATTTATTTTTAGTTTGTGGATATGTCATTTAGGTATTAACTTTAAAGTTTAGGAGTTGGGTTATAGTATTAAGTAAAAAAAATCAAATCGAAAAAAAATTTGCTCACGGAATATACAACGTAAGATCCT
The DNA here is from genome assembly GCF_018446385.1 of Zingiber officinale. Lineage (NCBI taxonomy): Eukaryota > Viridiplantae > Streptophyta > Magnoliopsida > Zingiberales > Zingiberaceae > Zingiber > Zingiber officinale. Next base: position 132,339,425 of record NC_055998.1, read on the forward strand.
TAGAGTAACATTTCTCTCTATATATATAATATTATGTTATCTTGGGTGACACATAGGCTACATTTGGTAGAGTGTAATCTGTGTTGTAATATAATCAGTATTACACTACAAGGCTGATTATTTTGTTTGATTTAATTTTAAATTTGTAATATAATGTAATCTAAATTACAAAAGGTAGTGAAGTTTTGTAATCTGGATTACAAAGCAAATAATATGTAATCTGATTACATTACGAGGTCACCGTTTAATCAAAATTTAAATTCCGAATATACCCCTAGTACACCACGACTGTCGGGCATCGTCGTCGACCGCCGCCACAGGTGGCCACTACCGGCCGCTGGTCGCCGCCAGCCCTCGCCCATCGTCGGTCGCCGCCGCGGCCGGCGACCACCGCCGGTCGATGGTTGTCTCCGTCGCTGGTTGCCGATTGCCAGCGGCCGGTGGCCGGCGGCGACCGCTGGTTGCCGCAAGCTCCGACAGAGGTGCGACGACCATCGGTAGAGGTCATAGGATATTTTTGTCATTTTATAATAATACGAATTAAATTGCTTATAAAAAATAATGGACACCAAACAAAAGAATGTAAACACTCTTGTAATCAAAGATTACATACATTACATTACCAAATGTAGTAATGTAATCAAGATTACATTACATTACAAATTTGATTACATTACAAGCTAGATTTCATTACATCCAACCAAACGTAGTCATAGTGCGCGACTATGTGTGGCTCAAATTTTTCCTTTTTATTTTTTATTTATTTATTATTATTTTTCCTTTGAGGTTAAGTCATTTAGGGTTTTACCTTTAAGGTTTAAGAGTTAGATTATAGTATTAAGCACATAAAAATTTTCATACCAAAAAAAAAATTGAGGTGCTCACAAGATGTGCGGTGTAAGGTGTGTGGGATAACAAAACTCTCTCTATATATAAAATAAGTGATCAAGAGAACAATACGAATGTATAGGATTTAGTTTCATGTCATTCCAAACTCTCCAGGTCTATCAGTCGGTTTTGATTGAAACCAACTGATGGACTTATAAATCTCGGAATGATATGGAATTTGATTATATGCGTTCGTCTAATTCTCCTGATTATATCAATGTCCTCAAACATTATTTTTCATATGTCATATTGAGAGCATCAATTCAATTTGGGACATTTCTATTAGGATATTTCAGGAGCTAAAGGGAGGTGAATATCTTCTTTTGCTTCGTCTTGTTGATTTGTTGCAGCGGAAAACTTAAAGCAATCGCTAACACTAGGATTTACATGGTATACATCTTCTTGAGATGACTAATTCAATGATCCACATAGTATGCCTTTCGATATGATAAATTCATTCCAAATCATGATTTCATCTCATTCTGAACGTCACAAAATGACTTTGAATATGAGAAGTTATAAAAGAAGATGTGCATGCAAGATGATCAGTTGTTGCCATATAAATACCGCACTGATGACCCTCTAAATATTTATTAACTGATCTCGTCCGGGAGCTAAGTCAGATGAAGGCGGGCTGCACTATCGCTGGTGTTGACGTAAAGTCGCGGCGAAGCCTGGACGATCTGGCACCCGCCGGAAAAGCTTACATGAGCGGATGACAGGGGGGTGGAGAAGCAAAGGTCCTTCGCACACTCAGACGATCCCATGAGTCGTTAGAGACCAGAAACCAAGGAAAAAGTTCTCAGGTCAAGCCCTCCGACGCTCAAGTCAGGTACTTTTTCCCCAGAAAGCATAGAGAAAGGACGAAAAGTAAGAGACGAGTATGGAAGGACGAGTGAGCGTACCTGCGTAAGGACGAAGCCTCCCTTTTTATACTGCTGTGGACGTTTATAGAGTATGGCGGGTGTCAGGGAATGTCGGGCGTCAGTCCTTGTCTGGCAGTGATTGACACGGGGCATCTTCTTATAGGTCAAAGAAGGAATCTGGGGGTAATGAGCCCTAGACCGTTAACATATTCCCTGACACGCTGTGATTATTCTCTGACGGGTGGTTACAATTCTCTGACTTGCTTGTCCTGTAGTATATGCTTGTCTCCACCTGTTAACCCTGGACTGGGTCTTCATACTGGCCAACCCCGACCTGTGGGTACAGACCTGTCGCCAACTTGTACTTGCCATATCGCAAATCCCGATCTGCACATTCGACCCTCTCTCGCATGTCTTGTCTTGTGAACTACTGACCTACCTTGTGAGCTACCGCCCTGCCTTGCCTTGTACAGCGACCTGTACGCCTTAGTCTGGTTTTGATTATCTCGCCTCTGGACCTGTACGCCTCAATTTATTTCTGCTTATCCTGAGTCCTGACCTGTATATGTCTGTCGTGACCAGTATGCCTTGATTTGTATTTCCTGACCTGTACATCGTAAATCATGTGTCTTGTGCCGCATGATTGTAAGTCCCGACCTGTATCCTTGGTTGGCACATCCCGACCTGTACGCTTCTGTCCATGTGTCTTGTGTCGCATGATTGTAAGTCCCGACCTATATCCTTGGCTGGAACATCCCGACTTGTACGCTTCTGTCCATGTGTCTTGTGCCACATGATTGTAAGTCTCGACCTGTATCCTTGGCCGACACATCCCGACCTGTATGCTTATGTCCATGTGGCTTGTGCCGCATGATTGTAAGTCCCGACCTATATCCTTGGCTGGCACATCCCGACCTGTACGCTTCTATCCATGTGTCTTGAGCCGTAAGGCTGTAAGTCTCGGCCTGTATCCTTGGCTGGCACATCCCGACCTGTGATCCTGGCCATTCCGACCTGTACGCGTTGATCCATGCATCTTGTGTCGCCAAGCTATAAGTCCTGACCTATGTCCTTAGCTCGTATATTCTGACATGTACGCATTGATCCATGTATATATCCTGAGCCGTAAGGCTGTAAGTCTCAACCTATATCCTTGGCTGGCACATCCCGACCTATGATCCTGGCCATTCCGACCTGTACGCATTGATCCATGTATCTTATGACGCCAAGCTATAGGTCCTGACCTGTATCCTTGGCTGACACATCCCGACCTGTGATCCTGGCTCTGAGTTCTTGACAAGTGGATCTAGCCCTGGGATCCCATTCATGTCTGACCCAGCCCATCTTGTAACTGGGCCCTTTGAACTATACGTAGACCGGATTCTTGACCTCCATGTATGTCAGACTTCTGACCGCCACGCAAGCTTGACTTCTGACCACCATGTGAGCTTGACTTTTGACCATCCCATGGGCTTGACCTCTGACCACATCATCTCTCCGACCCCACGATCATGCACCGTATCAGTAACCATAAACTCAATATCTCCCCTTGCAATTATTGTCCATATGCAATTTTCTTCATCATAAATTGCTTTAACTTTGTTCTTCCTAGTGTCCTTTATTTTGTATGTGAAATGTTTGTTCATAGCATATTTAGCAAGTGCATCTTTAAAATCTTTTTGCGTTGCGTATAGCTACACTAAGAATTTATATATGTCTATATAAGTACTACTGAAATTTAGTTAAGTTAACATAATAAAAGTTTTAAAAAATACACAATTACCTTACCAACAAAAAATTCCTCAAAAAAGTCATCTACTTATTTTATTAGCAATGGAAAAAGTCTTGTGCTCATTTCATATGCATCTTCAGCTAATGAAAACTGCTCTTCAAGGTCGTTATATTCATTAGTGTTGATTGGCTCATCTAATGAATAGTGCACATATCATTTGCTAAGAATTTATTCTCAGAAATATTCATTTGAATTTCTACTTCCATTCTATTCTCATTATATTCTTGTTCAGTCCATATATCTTCAAAAAGATCTTCCAATCTTATATTCATAAGTACTGAGTCATCCTCAAAACTAGGAGTTTGTTCATTCAAATTGAAATTGTAATTAATAGTCTCTATAGTATTGACCACAACACTAGAGGAAGTTGAATGTGTCATATTGCAGTACTCAAATTTATATTTGGAGTAATGGATTTGTTTTAATTCTCTATTTGTGAATCTATAAAATTTATCATAACTGTGAGCACCCCATCAGAAATTTGATCTTCCCTACATTGATACAATCATAAATTAATCATATTTCAAATAAAAATTCTATTAAAACTGTGAATATTTAAAAAAACACACATTAACCGAGTCGAGGAAGTCAATATATTATTAAAAGTGTATCTTACTAAAATTGTACTATAAATCTTTTAGTACTATAATGATTTTCCATGAATTGTTTCTTCCTTTAAGAGATAATTATCTATAAGATAAACTCAAAATTAGGGTTTTGATTTAAAGAGTTAAATAAAAATATCTAAAAATTGAAAATGTTATTCTTCCTACAAATTCATAATACTAATATATAAAAAGGGAGAGAGATAACTAAAATACGGTAAAAAACAACACACATATTTAGATTCAGGGTCGACCCTGACATTTAGGGGCCCTTGGCGAAAAGAGAAAAAGAGGCCCTATAATTTTTTTTTTACTAACACACAATTTGAATAGAGTTTAATAATAAAACTTAAAAAATAATATATTTTATTTAAAATATGACGAACTCCATACAAAATATATTTCTCAAGATTTTTCAAAAAATACAACACCATACAAAATATATTTCTCAAGTTTCTCCAAAAGTGCAGTCCCTGTAAATACAAAAATATAACAAGTATCAAATAATCTTTGAAAAAATCTAGATCTTCTAGTATTTTGGGAAGCAAAATCATCAATAAGGTCTTTCAAATCAAGTTTTTTTAACACCTCATTTTCAATGCATAAAATTGTCAAGTCATTTAATCTATCTTGAGACATAGTTGAATGCAAGTGAGACTTTATCAATTTTACTTTAAAAAACTTCTTTCTGTTGATGCTACAGTAATGGGTATAGTTAACAAAACTCTATAAGCAATGGAAATATTAGGAAAACAATACAAGACTTTTACAAACTCAAGAACTTCAAAAGCTGAATTTGTTTCTGTTGGTAAACACATTTGTAGCACTTGCAATTCAGAAAATAAATCATCAGCATCAATATCAGACTTGTCATTGTATTTTAGAGCAACTTGAAGATTATTACAACACTCATACAATCTATTATCATTCATTGAAAGAATTTTTTTAGGATTGAATAGAAAACCAAAAATATTTTCAAAGATTTCTAATTGTTCAAATATACTTTTTAAAGAGGAAATAGCAATATCAACGACAACAATAAAATAATTAATCCTAAAAGATTCTTCAGCAGATTGTGAAATCTCTTCATGATAATTTTCATCGAATTAAGGAAAAATAGGATCAATTTCCATTTTAGATGCAATCTCTTTCGCTAAGGTCATAGCAGATTGGAAACCTTCCTCCCTATATCTTTCAAAATAAGAAATCAATCATCTCAAAATCTTTATTGCAATATCAATTTGCATATCTTTAGATTGCAACTTTTTACTAATCAATTCAATTTTTTTCAAAATGTTATGCCATATAGTCATGCCCAACAAAAATTCAAAACTTTCAAGTTCATGTGTTACTAAAGATTCAGCCTCACTCCTAGTCTTAGCATCTTCACTAACTTTCGATAATTCATATAATGCTTCTATTATCTCATTTGGCTGAGTTATTATGGCTATGATACTATTAACATGACTTTCCCATCTTGTTGTTGACAATGACTTTAAAGTTAATTGATGAACATGATCTTGTAAAATCTTCCACCTTTTTGTAGAAATAGCAAATAAAGTATACATGTGCTGCACAACTCCAAAAAATGACACAGCCTTAACACAAGAATTTGCCATATCACAAATTGTTAAATTAAGAGAATGACAAGCACATGACATATAAAATGCTCTTGGATTTATTTCAAGAAATCTCTTTTGTACACCTTGATTTTTACCTTTCATATTAGAACCATTATCATAACCTTGTACCCTCACATTATTAATATCAAGTCCGAGGGTTTCTAAAACAGATTGTAATTCATTAAAAAGTCCTAATCCAGATGTATCATCCACTTTTAAAAACTGTATAAAATACTCATTTACCTTTATAGGACAAGCTAAGACATCCACACATCGAATTATCAAAGTCATTTGCTCATGGTGACTTGCATCTGAAGTACAATCAAGTATCACTGAAAAATATTTTGCCTCTTTTATTTTTTTTCAATTATAGTACTTCTAACTTTAGAACATAATATAAAAATCAACTCATTTTGAATCTTATGACTAACGTAACGATAATGAATCTCATTATTTTGAATGCGTCTAAAATGCTCTTGCATTACCAAATCAAATTCTGCAATTAATTTAAGTAGCCCCAAAAAGTTACCATTACTACTTTGGTATATTTTTTCATTATCACCACGAAAAGCCAAATTACGTTTAGCAAGACATTTCACAACAAAAATAATCTTAGCTAAAACAAGTTTCCAATGTTCTTTCTCTTTCTTAATTTGCACTTGGATCTCTTTGTCAATTGTTTCATTCTTTTTCAATCTAATTCCCAAATCAATCCAAGTTCTCATATTAGTAATATGCTCAATACCATTCTCATGTTGTCTAAGTCTATCACTTAAATGTTTCCAATCATTCAAACCTTCATTTGCCAACAAACTTTTATTTTTCACTGATTTAAACAATTTACAACAAAAACAATATACTTTGTTTGCATTTTTCGAGTATACAAGCCATTTTCTATCTTGATTCTCTCCATTTGGTAATTTTCTTGTGTAATAAGAATATGAAAAATGTCTTGAAAACTCATCTATAGTAAACTTAAGATTACTTTCTTTTATAGGACCTTTCTCAACCAAAAGATCTCTTGTTTTATTATTAATGTTATCCCAAGATCTTGGATCATATATATCCAAAACATGACTAGTTTTCTCTAACTCATTTTTATTATCAATTATATTACCAACTTCTACATTCAAATCATTATCATCATTTTCTTTCAATTCTTCTTGCTCATTCATTGCATGATTATTGTCATCATTTTCTATCAATTCTTCTGCTCATTGATTGTATGATTATTAAGTTCTTTTGATTACTCAGTTGTTGCTCATTTGTTGCATAATCATTTAGTTCTTCTTGATTACTTAGTTGTTGCTCATTTATTGCGTAATCATTTAGTTCTTGATTTTCTTCTTGTAATTCATCAACTGAATCTTCAATTGAAGAGTTATTTTTAAAAAATTTATGAAGAGCACCTTTCTGAGTTTTAATAATCTCTTCTACTCTTTTTATTTTGTTTCTTTTCTGACTCACGGATAGATATTTCTTTGAAAACATGCTTATAATACAAATTTTAAGTATAAAAATAAAAACATACAAAACTAGAAACAAAGCTAGCAAGTAGCAACGAAATAAAGACAAGTAGTGAAAATAATAGTAAAAGAGCAATAAAACATGGTTTGTGCTTGAATCAATCGATAGATGTCACTTTTGCAATAATTTCCAGCTGAACAACAGATCTAATTAAGGCAAAGATCATTGAGAGAGGAACTCATAACACGACAACTGTTTTACTCTTCGAGCATAAATCCAAACACTTCTTCCCTAGAGGAACTCAAACATGAGTCACTGACTCGACCATATAGAAACCAAAGTCAAAAGCTATGAAAGGGAGAAAGAAAATCAGTAAATCACCTCTATTGTGGCTGAAAATTCCCAAAAATGACCTCTAAATCCTGTTGACACGATCACTGATCATATCAAGTTCACTGCAAGCACCTTTTACTGAGTATGATAGTGCTTAAAATAATTGAAATTACAAAAATGAAACAGATGTTAGAAGTCGCAACAACCAAAAAAACACTCAGCCATTTTATTATAAGATCAGGTACTGAGTTACAGTACATGATATAGCACCAAGACAAAGGGATTACAAGGGATTAGTGTCGTTTTTAAAAAGGTCTCAACTCTCAACCAAGACAAACTCGGAAATAGACTCATGCCTAAAATACCCATTTCTCCCAAAACAAGACCATTAGCTAATAAGGAGGATGGATTTAATGAGCCATCACTTCCACTTTTCGACTGACAGTTGAACAAAGAATTTTTGTGCCCCAAACTAATTTTACTCGGATTAATGTTTGTCGAAAAAAGTTAGATATCAGAAATCATGATGCAAGAACTTGCAAAAGGAAAAAAGAGTGTATTCTTGAGATAGGTTCTGACTGTGACAAGTATGCAAATTCTAAGAAAAATCACACTCTAGGCGTTACTTTTCTTGTATGAATCTGAGGATAAGATATGGTGTTCAGAATCAAGATACTAGAACTAAAACCATATGCAATCATAAACTACTTGCACCAGATTGCAAAGCAATTTTTACCTGCTACGATGAGTCGATGAGACTGGAATTTGATTGCAAATCCTATTGACACGATCACTAATCAGATTCAAAAGCTGACGGTTTTTATTTTTCAAGCGCAAATCCAAACTGATTTTTCCCAGATGAAATTGTGCTCGATAACTCTCCAACTTCAAAATCGACAGCTTTCTTGATCAAGAAGATCTCCGACTCCTACAGGCTACAAACTGCAGCGTGTGGACCTGCAGTTGTGAGGATAAAATCACATGACTATGATCGATCAAGAAAACTGAAAGAAAATTTTTACAAAATAATAGTGCGAAAAGGATAAAAGAAAAAAAAAAGAGAAAACGAGAGACAATACCGGAACCGGAGCTTCCTTCATTTTTTTTCACAGCACCTTTATTGCTGCTTCAAAGGTTCAAGCAAGGATCAAAGTTGCTGCTTCAAATGTTCAAACCAAGGATCGAAGGTGTCAGGTGTGCTGCTTCAAAGGTTCAAAGCATGGATGAAAAGGTGCTGTTTCAATGGTTCAAAGTAAAAAACATTTAACATTACTGTGCTGCCTTCAAAAGGAAAATTTGTCTTGGAAAAGAAACATGCTACCCATTTGGCCATCCTTTTTTCCTTTCATTTTTTAAAAAAGTATTTTCTTAAATTTTAATAACATATATTTAACGTTTATCAAAAAGATTCTAACTATATATATAATTTAATCTTTTTAACCTTTATTAAAACAAGCTAATAAAATATAATTTTTAAATTTTTATTAAACTAATATATATATATATATATATATCTCGAATTTGGGGCCCCAAAAAATCGGGAGCCCTGGGCCGTCGCCCTGGGTAACATGCCTCAGGGGCGGCCCTGTTTAGATTGATCACAGTGAAAAGTTTCGTCTTCGGTAAGATTTTATATCTTGTCGGTGCCTTGAAATTTTTCTTGAATACTTGTAATTGCCGGAACAGTGTCAAAAGTTTTGGAGCTGACGGAACATTAAGATGGTTCGAACTACAAGAAGCTTTGAGTATTGACCCAAATAAATAACATACCTCGCTCGGCCATTGCAATCAGAGTGACGAGGAGGAAGGTTGTGTTTCACTGATTAGGACTTCGATGGTTCGAAGGGGAGGGTCGTTTGTCTTCGTTGAGTTGCTACACCGTGCTACAACGAAAGAAACACATTGAGTTGTTGAACCTTGCTACACCGTGGTATTTAGGTTTAGATTTGACGAAAAAGATGCACCGATATCGCCTGTCAGTGTTGGTTCGAATGCATGTCAAGAAGAGAAATTGACCGTGGCACAATGCTGCAATGTCGGGAACACATTGAGTTGTTGCACCGTACGTTTGATGAAGAAGATGAACCATGTTGTATTGTGGTATTTAGGTTTAGGTTTGACGAAGAAGATGCACCATCGCCGACCATTGGTGTTGGTTTGGATACACTTTGGGAAGACAAATCGCGCGTGGTTTGGATGTTGGGAATATGCCCATAAAACAAATATTTATTATTGATTGCTGAATTAAATAAAAGAAGCATTTATTTTATTGTTTAATTGTTTTATGCTTACTTATATAAAAATGAATATCTATATAAAATCCATAATATATTGTTGTAACTATGATTTTAGTATATAAGATTGTTATATACAAGAGGATTAAAATCATAGATAATATATTTAAAATGTCCATGATTAATTAAAGTATGGATCTTTAATTGGTAATCATAAATGCAATTTGCTGACATTATGAATATGAGTCTTATCCGGACAGTCAGTGTAATGACACTAAGCAGAGATATTTTATATAATATGATTATATAGGACAAAGACCAGATGTGATTTAAGTGTCTATGTTTAAGTACCGTTACAAAGACTTAAATCAACATCGCTAAAATAATCATATGTAGATCAATCTAAATCCTGAGTTGTTATAGACTCCTTGTTTGTATTAACAGGTCTCTTGATTTGTTTGTGAAAAAATATTTTAAATAATAAGTGTAACACTTACATTTTGGAGACTCAGTTATACATTCAGCTGGGAATATGATTTATAGATATAGAATCCTTAACTTCCGAAAGGATGCTAAAATGGTTCTCTTGAATGTTGATTCTAGCACTGAATAGTTTGAGCGCTCTAATTCATAATTAGATTATGAATTAACTGTTCACTAGTGAATCAATGGTACTTAAGGTTTTAGATACAAACAGAGAGGTAAAACGGTAATTTCCCCAGCTCTATTTGTTGGTGGCAAAAGGTGAATACGCTCGCCCCCAGCACATCCGCCAACCCGTCCCAGGGCCAACATGGAAGAGGTAAATCACGGGCGGCTACTAGCCATTGGAATAGTGACTAGCACATAAGGGAGACATTTACCTCGACTTTGTCGAGATTCGAACCTCATACCTCATTGGTGGCAACACCTCATATGCTACCCACTAGACCCATCCGAGAGGACTCCCCCAGCTCTATTTGTGAACCATGAACGGAGGGTTTATCGACATGTAATGATTATATCAATGGGTTGTTCAAATCTTTTGAGTAAATATGTTCCATAATTCTCAAGAGTGCAATTCCGGATTTTAGTGGTAATCTTGGAGTTAATAAATTAGATAATTAATTAAAGAGCTTTAATTAATTTTATCTAAATTTATTGGAGTTTGAAATTATGGGTCCATGGTCCCCAAACCATGTTCGTATAATCACGATGGATACTCTTAAATAATTAATTTGATTAATTATTTATTCTCACAAAATTTATTAACTAATAAAATTGTCTATTATTTTAATTAAAGGGACTATTCTATTTGTAATTTGATTACAAATAAAATATAAAAGAGAGAAATCAAATGTTTGGATATTCTATTTGTAATTTGATTACAAATAAAATATATATGAGAGAGAAATCAAATAATTAGATATTATATTTGTAATTTGATTACAAATAAAATATAAAAGAGAGAAATCAAATATTTGACATTATTATAAATATTCTCACAAAATATAATCACGTTCCCCTTTTTTCCGTCCCACTTTATAATACACGTTCCCCTCTTTCTCTCCCACTTTTATATACACGTTCCCCTTCCTCCTGTGCTATATAATACATGTCTCTCTCTCTCTCCCTGGAAGTGGAAGAGAATTTTTGATAAAAAATTCTATAGTTGATTTTTGTGAGAAAAGTTAGGAGAGTTAGCTCACACTTTTGTCCATCGGTTGACTCGAAGAATTGGTGAGGAAGATCATGGAGTTGAAAGAACTTCGGCGATCTGTAAATCTTAGACACGAACTCAAGGTAATGATTCTAATTTTTTTTAGAGAATTGTAAATAAAATATTATAATGTTTGTATGTTAAATTATAAGAAAATTTATAAAAGTTTTTATAATTAAACAAGATCATGACTTGTTCGATCTAAACACAATTATTTTGTTGTGTAAAAAAATTTTAAAAAACATTTAATCTATATTTCATATCTTCCGTTGCACATCGAACAGTTAAAAACCAACATTGGATGCATGCGACAATCACGCTAGAAAAGGCGGACAACCACGAGAGAGTGGCATAGGGTAAAATCGGTATTCCATTTGTTATTTGATCATTTTAGAATTTATGTACGTGAAATGGATATTTTGCAAATTTGTGCACACGATTTAATAAAAACCTGAAATTATACGGAAGGTGGTATCAAATCATATTATAAGTGCTACTAATTTTTTTTAACTACTACCAAATTATATTTAAATGGTAAGTGATATCAAATTGTACCATGTCACTAACTTATATAGTATGCGTAGTTCCACTAGCTCATTTGAACTGTTTCACTTGTTTGCCCCCACCAACCTTCAACTAGCTCATTTGAACTGCTCAATATGTTTGACCCAACCAAACTATATGACCTAATTGGTTTACACGACTTATTTAGAAAATCTAACTCCACTAAGACCATTCAAATTTCAGTTTAACCAACTTTCTTATTCCAACCAATCTTCTTAGCCGACTTAGCCTACTTGACTCAATTTACTCACCTAGTTCATTTTACCTACTTAGTTTAATTGGACTAACTAGCTCATCACTCACCTATCTAACTTACTTAAAACATCCACTCATCTAAATCCAGTCTCTTGTCCAACCTATTTTAGCTCCCTCTTAACTAGCTCCCCCAACATACCTAGCCTCTCTAAATCAATTGACTAAATCTAACTCAACTAACTCACTCGACCTAATCGACCCATTTGAACCAAACAGAGTGGATTGGCTACACTTTAAATGGAAAAACAAATTGATAGATGAGATAGCTTAGAAACATCTCACATCTAATTTTCAAAAAAAAATAATCTAATAAATAAAAATTGATTAAGAAATAAAAACTTAAAAAATTCATTTCCTATAAAAATTCATCTCCCTTCCGCATCTCTTTCACATACCTCTCCCCCTCATCGATACAACGACCATGTCCATGCCTGTTGGCGCTCCACCGCCTCCTCATCTCACCGGATTTTCTACCGCTTTGGAATCTCAATCTCGCGTTCTGCCGTCGTCTCCCCACTGGGCTTTCGAATCTCGCACTCTGCCGTCGCCTCCATCCAAAATCTTCTTGGAGATGTTGAACAAAAGATCGAGCGTTCAAGGACACATGCCAGTTAATTATAAAACTCCGAACTTGTCCAGAAGATGCAGCAGAAAATGCCCCGAACTTGTCGAGAAGATGCAGCAGGATTTGGAAAATGCCAACGAATTAACAAATCTCGAAGTTACGTAAACAAATTGATCGTACGAGCCACTGAAGAATCCATCTACAATCGGGAACTTGTCTGGAAAATAAAGCGAATAGATTGAGCGTACGAAGGAAAAGTTGATAGTTTATCTGAACAAACCGATTGAATTTAAAATTTTGATGAGGTTATTTTATAATTTTATTTTTTAAAATTTGTTATATTAGTTAATTGATTTGATTTTGATTTTCAAATCTCTTATTTAATTAATCCGAATAAATTAAAATAACAAATAATTATTAAATTTCTAATTAAGCGAGACAAACTATTTGATAATCTCTTATAACACTTGAAAAACTTGATTAATTAAATTTTTCGATTGAATTAATTTATTTTTTGATCAGTTCAATTTATTTAATTTTTATTGAAAAATTTAATCAATTTGGTTAATTAAAAAATACTAATTTATTTGATTTTAATTTAAATTACTTGGATTCAATTTTAACTGAATATTTAATCCTAATTTTTCTTGTGATTTACACGGTATCCTTGGTTTCAGTATTACCTTACACGCCTTATCTCTTGAGTTACTTTATTCTTGTTAATATCAAATATATTCTTTGTTTTTTTTTCCTGTCAGGCAGACTCTTTGGATCTTAATTGGTAGATGAGTACCCTCCCAATTTAGTAGTAACAGCTGAGCAGTCCCTGTAGAATCAAATCTAACAACTTAATTAATTGAAATTGAACAAACTATTGTTTTAAAAAATAAATAAATAAATATAAAAATATTGATTAATTTGACCTAAAATTATGCTGGTATATTAGGGGGGGTTTGGTTGATGAATTTAAAAATGAGAAAATGGAATGATAGTAAAAAATATTATTTGGATTGTGAGTTTGAGAATGATAATTTAGAAATAATTTTTAAATTTATGAGAATCAATTAAACACATAATTTCATTTATATTTTTATTTCTATTTTATTTTACTATCAAAACTTATATCGATAATCATTCTCATCATTTAATCAAACATCATCTCAATTGCAATCCAATGAATTGACACTCTCTAAGGACACGTATGAAAAAGAACGTCTCTAGCCCTCCTTGAAGTTCACTTTTTCACTAAAGAGGGAGACAAAGAAGGTCCGGAGAATGGACAGCGCTGATGGGTTACTTTGAAGCTGATGGATGGTTATCGATCGGCTAGAAACAGGCAACGCAAGGTCCAGGAAACTTCCTAAACTGATATTGCCTGCCTGCCTACCTACATTAAAAGTCGGTATTGCCTGCCTACCTACATTAAATGTTCGTTTTTCGTGTGCTAATTGTGCTGGTTATTCCAATTTCCATGGAGAATAATAGAATGCTAATCGCTTTCACGAGGCAAAGACTGATCATCTTAAATAGATCTGCAAGGTATTCAATTTCAATGATCGAATAATTAAGCTAAGTGACCATCTTTTGTTCGAAATTTAAATGGAAACGAGAGAGGTGGATAGAAAAGGCCACGGAAGGTTTATAATGTATCATAATTATTGAAGTTGTAATTTGTAAATATATGTATACATAGAAACTCTCTCTTTCAGATTTCAGATAGATGCTTAGTTCACCATTAATAATTAAACGACTTTATTGTTGATTAGAAATCTATTGGCCAAATGTACTTTGAATCGAATTAAAATATTTAAAGACATGGATTGACACTCTCTTCTAGAAAAGCATCTTTTTTTTTGAACCATTATAAGCTTTTGTATCCAAACCTTAGTATCTAAATATACCAAGTGTTGAGCCGAAGCACACCATAATTAGTGTTTAGGACCGCAAACGAATCCAGTTGAGTCAAATTTTGTTGCGGACACTAAGGATCCCGACTATTTTTGAGAATCATAGGTTTGGTCCCATGGAAGTTTTCCAACTAATATTAAAATAAATCGGAAAGTATTTACATAGATGATCCATCAACTAAGTAGTATTTTTAGATTAATGCAACTGTTAATTTACCAAAGCTGGAAATTATTGAGATATATGGGATGAGGAAATTTCCTACTAATCATTAAGATACAACTGTCTATTGAAAAAAATTAATTGGCTAATTCAACAAAATTGAAACTCCATCTTTATACCTTGAGAAATTAATTAAGAAAGCACCTGTCGTAGAGTACCATTTATTCATGGGCAAAGCAAAAATATAAAACATATTTCCCAAAATGATAAGATAATCGAGCTAACTCAAATTCATTCGAAAATGAATCAAATTATTAAAATAATGATTCTTCATTTGAGTTTTTTAAACGTACGTGAAATTAAAGCCACAGCATGATCAGACAGATAAAAAATGTCTCAGCGTGCCTCCACATAATCTAAAACTATATCTAATCGTACACGGGCAACGTGAGCAATGTGATTGTTTATTTTAATATGTTTAATTTTATAGAGATGGACAAAATGTCAAGCCAACAAAGACTTATCAGTGTGATCATTCACACCCAACATGCATGCATGGTCACTTAAAGCATCTGGAACATAAAAGTGTAGGAGTTGAAACTCGACAAATTTAAGTATATTTATATCTTAGTCATCTGTATTAGATATTCATAATTTATTTTTTCTCTATTGGTATAGGGATGAATTGATAGAGACAATCTTTTATCATATTATCACTTAGAGTGTCTATATATTTTTTTTTTATCTAAAATATATAATTTAAAGTAAAAAAATATTTTATTAAATTTAGATATCCACTTTTAACTATATTATATATCAATTTTCATATTCTTTTTCTCTCTCTCTATAATATATGTTTAAGGAATAAAATATATTCTCTATATTTAAAAATACTATTTATAAATATTAAATTTAGAAAATGAATATCCTATCTAAAATTTAAAATAAAATTTTTAAATTGAATAACTGATATGAATGTATTTTAAGATTTATTTATTTATATTTTTTTAGTTATTCGACGGTTTATTATAAATTAATTTTATGATTTTTATATCATCAAATGCTCCAATGGCCACTTACATGATAATATAAGTTATTATTAGGTCCAAATTCACGTTCTTGTTGTTAAAAATGCACGAACATATAAAATTGCTTATTACATCATGTGTTGACTTTGTCAAATCTAGCGTCCTGTAAATTTTTGTGTTCATAAGAATTTTTTTCTCTCTGAATTATGAGATTGATACCTCGCGCGAGCAGATTTTAGAATCTCCCGTTTTATGTATCGAACTTTTATAATATTAAAATCACACCACTTATTCCCATTAATACTCCTCTTTCTTTCACTATTATCAAAAGTTTCTCTCTTGTTTTCTAAATGTTTACTTTATCAATTTAAAAATGTATTTCTTAACTTACATTATATTAGATACATTAACTAGACTGTCAAAAATACATTTATTTATATTTACTTTTAGGAATATATTTATTTTGATATGGTTTTAGAAATACATTTATTTTGATTTGAAGTGATTCAAAATTCTCTAAATCTATCAGCTAGTTTTGGACTAAGAGAGTCCTAAGATATATTCATAGAGTTGGTTAATGAGTATCAGTAATTATCTTAGGTCGTAAAAATGTATCAAGTCTTTATAAATTTATAAATTTACTATTTTCAATTTATATTATCAAATTTAGGTATGAGAACAAAGATATATATATTAAGAAAGTTTCTAGAAGTATATTAATTTTAGTTTTAAATGATTGAAGGTTCTATAAGTCAATCCGCTAATTTTGAATGAAATTGGTTTATGGACTTATACCATTTGAAAATTTAAAAGTTTGATATTTTTCATACTAAGAAAGTCATAAGAATCCATTGGTGGTGTCTATTCTCAATTTATGTTATCAAATTAAGATTGGAGGGTATTGTTATATTAAGGAAACTTATAAAAGTACTTTGATTTTGGTTTGAAATGATTCAAAATTATATAAGTCTATCAGCCAATTTTCTCTAAAATTGATTAATAGACCTAGAGAACTTCGAATAATTTTAAATCAAAATTAATGTACTTCTCTCAGCTTTCTAAATATATTTATATTTTTACATTAAAAATTTGATAATGTAAATTGAGAATAGTTACTTTTTGAATGATAAGTATAAAGTTGAATAAGAGAGAAACTTTTAAGAGCAATGAAAGAAAAATGGGTGTGGGTGTAAATTTGATATTACAAAAATTAAGTACACGAAATTGAGAAATTCCTAAACCTGCATTACTTTTAGATTGATTGGTTGGTGTGACTCTAGTAAAAATATGTAAGATAATATTATTAATAATGTTAAATAACTAAAGAAATTAACATTATCTATTTTTTTAAAAAAAATCTAGGGTCAAGGACCTCGGGGAATGCATGATTAATTATTTAATAATAGGGACACCGAAAATCTTATTTTAAATACTTTTGAGAGTTTTCTACGTGTTAGAGATTGAAAAGGAAATATTTTGATTGTATTTTTGTTGTGTGTGTGGATGCTATGGAAAATCATATCGTCTATTGAGAGATTTTCTTTGTTTTTACTAAATAAATGTAATAAAAAAATTTTGACATAGAATATACAGAGTAAAATGAATTTTAAAAACATCTAAAACTTTTAGATATCAAACTTATACTATGATAACAAATGGACATAATTTTTTTTCATAATATTTGTCTTCACATTGGATTTTGTGGATGAAAACAAAAACTAATATTTTATACGATTTAATATCTAAGATGCCAAATTATTGCCACTTTTATCTTTACTTAGAATTCTGGCATTCAATATATAGAAAAAAAAGAAAATAAAAAATAAGTATATAATTTAATAATTTTAAAATTATCGTACACAATTTAATAATCTCAAAAACATATCTACATGATTTGTCTTCACATTAGATTTTGTGGATAAAAAGAAAATAATATTTTATACCATTTAATATCTAGGATGCCAAATTATTGCCACACCACAAATTCCAAATCTACCTTATTGAAATCCAAAAGTTTTCTAAATATGTATTTTCTAAATTCGTACTTTTGTGTGTGGCAACTCTCGTCAAATATCATTGTCCTGCCCTACATTAAAAACATAATTCTTAGCGATGACGAGACATGTTCTTAATTTTTTCTTCATGTCTCGTATATTTAAAAATTGAGTCTTAGTTTTGATAAATTTATAGTTAATTTTTTTTATAGATGGTTTATTGGTATAATTATCCTCAAATTAAGATTGACTAATTTGATTAAATTCGAGTTGGCTCAAACTTGAGTTTCAATTATTGATAACATATAAGAGAGAAATCAAATAGGTCAAGTAGGTCGAGGAGGATCAGATACTTGTCTAAAAAAATTCTAACTGATGGTTAAGCAACAAAAGATCCTAACTAGATATTAGGCAATGGGAAGCCTTAGCGGGGCTAGGTAGTGCACACATAGTTAGAAACTACATAGTGGAAGTCCTAGCGTGGCTAGGTAGTGAAGATCTAGTTTGGAACTAGGCACTATAAGTCCTAACGAGGCTAGACAGTAGAAGACTTAGTTGACAACTAGGCAATGAAAGTCGTAGCAGGGCTAGGTAGTGGAAGACATAACTGAAAGTTAGGCAATGGAAAGTTCTAGTAGAATTAGGTAAGAAAAAAGTTCAAATGGGTCAAAGGTTGATCAGATACTTGGTGAAGAAGCTCTGATAGGTTAAGGTTGATCGGATACTAAGCAATGAGAAGTACCAATGAATCACAGATGACTTAAGGGTTAGACAAAAAAACCTTAAACTCGGGTTCAGAGTTTAGGGTTAGGCAATCGATTAGGCCAAAGCCAATCAACCAATCAATTAAGTGCTTTCACGAAGCACAATAAGGCTAGGAATCAATTGGTGAATCGATTAAGCCTTATGTTAATCGATTAGGCTAATCGATCAAGGATTTTTCGCATGAGACGAGAAAGACTTGGAATCGATTGGGGCAATCGATTCAACCTTGTCATTCAACTAAGCTTATCGATTGGGCAGTGATTCTGTATAAATAGAAAACTTTTGAATCAATTTGGTCAATTGATTAGAAACTGGTAATCGATTGAAATGACACATCAATCGATTAGATGTGCCAAAAAGAGTCATTCTGTAGGGTTTTTATTTTTGAACGATTATCTAACGTAACAATCGATTGAGAGTAAGATCAATCGAGGTGCAAGTCAGCCCTAGAAAAGAGTTTTCATGAATGTTTGAAGCACATATAGCTAACACCATTTCTTGAAGGGTTGAGGAAGCTGCATTCCCAATCAAATAAGAGGCAAAGAAAGTGCTCAAAGCAAGATTCATGTAAAGTTGTGTATTCATTGTATTTACTTTCACTTCTTGTTGTATTTCTTGTGCTCGAGATTATATCACGATGATACCATTGTTTCAAGTTTTTCGCCACAAAGCATCTTTGAAAAAATGAACGAAGTTATTCCCCCCCCCCCCCCTTTTCTAGCTCTCTACATGTCCGAACATGATTGACTCAAGAACACTAGGTTAATGGGCCGCCCGATACAAGTATTTTTTTGATTTACCTTGTGATCGATGAGAAATTTTCGTGAAGCTTAATGGATCACTCCCAAAATTAATCACTGTAAACACAATACCGATGTAAATTAAAAAATATAAAAATTAAAGACATAATTCTTGCACATGATATTATTCTTCTTATATATAAATTAAATGATACTTCATCTAAAAGTCATCCTCGAATGAATAATCCATTCTCTAACAATAACTTATATAAATCAATCCGTTTAAGCTAATTAATTAGCCACCCGGTTATTTCAACTCACCTCCTTCGTCTGACTTCATGGCATGATTGATCTACCTATTGAGTCTAATTTAATTAGTTCACATGGTCAGTCTCAACAACCAATTTAGGTCATTGACCAAGACAATCATCTTTGCCCTAACCCATTATTCTATTTAATCTATTTTTTATTATATATATATTTTAAATAAGATGTTAATTTTATATATAGGTCATTCTAAGATACTATATATTATTGAATAATGACAATTGAATGAAATAAAAAAAATTATTAGTATAAAATATATTCGATCTTCTAATAGTATAAGTATCTTCGGGTATAGAAATGAGGATGAAATTAAATATTTTAAAAATAAAAAGATAATTAATATTATGCATTTGTTCTAAAATGAATCATATCCTTTTGAAAAAGAGAGGTAATACGACGAGTAAGGTGGGACTCCTGAAGTTGTGGTTGAAATCAAGAAAGCCGACTGATATGACTGTCAAAGTCAACTCTCAGATCATATCGATGTCATGTCGGAATAAGTCAAGTGTCACTGCCAAGTGCTCCAACCGATCGGATCAAAGGGCTAATCGGACATGCTAGATACATCACTCGATTGGACCGGACTCTATATTCAAGGATAGCGACCAGAGTATAAGATTAATCTCCAACATAAAGTCTATTCGGACATCTTTGTCTGAGCGGATGCCAAACCACCAACATAAACCCGATTGGCCTCACGGAGCTCAGCTCCCCACTTCTCCAAGCTAAGGCAGGGTCCTCAATGCAAACTTGGTCGGCCCTAGCGCAAGTCGGATATGAGGGGCTCAACTTCCCACTCCTTAGTACTAAAACATTCAATATGAAGTCGGTCAGCCCTATAGTCGGTCGGATTTAAGAAACTTAGTGATATACTCCTCAGTGCCACGATACACAGAACAAATCCAGTAGGACTACCAGGGCTCAGTTCCCCACACATGAGTATGACTCCTAGTCTATAGTCGGTCAGCCCAGAGCCAGTAAGACTCCTTTTAGGAGATAATGTTAGGACCGATAGAGCAAGGGGTGTGAATAGCTCGCTTTGATTTTTTCTAATTGCAGTGGATATTTGAAGTCTAGAACCCCACAATACTAATAACTTGATTTACTTGGTTTCCACCTCCTTGAGGTGACTAATCTAATGTCCACACCAGTTGTCATAGATTCCACTATGAACTCCTTCTCAGAACAAACCGAACGTGGAGAAACTTTTCACAATAAAGCTTTGAAGAAACTCAAAAGAATACAAGAAGGAGAAAAAATTATAATGTGATTGACTTTATTCTTCTTCTCTTGATTGCTTGAGGATTGAAGATGAGTGCTTCACAGGAGAATAGCAATAGAACGGTTCTATTCATTGTGTTGAAATCTCCACTTTTAATTAAACTCTTCAAAATCTAGTTGTTTCTCATATTTTTGCCGCTATCAATCAATTGGTGAAGATCTCAATCGATTATGGTGTGTTTGACATGCCTGTTGAGCACTATCAACTCCAAATCAACGACTGAGATTATTCCATTTTGAATTCCAATCGATTGGTATCAAGCCTTGATTGAATGTCCATCTTAATCGATCAGTTAATCAATTTAAGAGCCTTTTGTTCTCGTGAAAAAACCTTCTCAATTGATCAGTCAATCGATTGAAGAGCTTTCTGTTCTCAAAAAGAAAACTCTGAATTGATTGTGAAAATTTTATATTCTCGAGCGAATGACTTCTCAATCGATCAGCTAATCGATCCCGGAACATTCTATTCTCATGTGAGTGACTTCTCTTGCCTTGCCTTCAGTTTTTCAACATGTAAGGAGTTCTTCTTGCCAAGAATCCGATCACTGACCTTCCTAGACATCTTCCATCTTGCACACTCGTAACTTGAGTTAGATCCAATATATTAACTTAAATTTAAATAATTGTTAACACATTGAAATTTCTTGGGTATGATTGTACTAACATATAACATTGTTAAATAATCACAACAATCTATTAGAGAATAACAGCTACTCATCAGAAAATATTCCATCATTATGACATATAGATATAACGAAACCTTCCTACAACTAGGGGGAAGCTACCTTACATCTTCCACCATCTGACATACTCTAACACTAGACATTCTTTGTCGCCTCATTAATTACAGAAGTTATGAGGGGCGGTATAAAAAAGGAGGTCCTCTCCGTTGGTCAGGTATGCTCAATCGCAGTCACTCCTGCGCGCACATACGTATCTACATTACAGCACTACTATTCATTTTCTTCTCCATTTCGCTCTGTTACTATTTTGACTTGAGCGTCGGAGTGCTTGCGTCAATGACCCCCTCCCTAATTCTTGATTTAACATTCTCGTTGGTTCTGTCTGTGGTGTGCGCAGGTCTGCAGCTTTTAGCTCCAAGATCGCTTATCGCCAAATTCTTTCAGCTCAGAGTCTTCGCACGGTCTACATCTAAGCCACCTCGATGTCCCCTAACCAATATACCATTTTTCCCATTTGCTGACAGGATCAGGAGGAAATCATCCAAATTTAATTTTCAATTGGAAGAAAACTAATTCTATCACTTGATTTTTTTATTGCCATATTTTCTAAAATTTTTAATTTAGGTAAGTGCTTTAGATGAGGATAAAAATGGAGATGGAACCGAATATAATGAAGAGGGGAAAAAAAAATAAAATATAAAATCCTATTCTTTGTCATCCCCGGTTGAAAATGATGCTCGCAAGTTCCACAAACCCAACTGCATAAATTGTTGGGAAATCAAATCATACACTTGCAACCACGTGAGAAATATGATTGATTATTTTAATATGCATGGTTCACTTTGTTCATAATAAATATTTTATTCATAATAAATATTTAATGGGCAAAAGGACAAGCAAACAAAGTGATCATTGAGATCTTTTGTAGAACAAGTTATCATTCACAAATTAAGAATGGACAAAATGATCACGTTCAAAAAAGTTCTTGTGCTAGCTATAATAATAGATCACATATATATATATATATATAATACAGTCAAGGAGCCTCGTGGAATGCATGGTGGATTATTTAACAATAGAGACGACAATTATTGACATGCACAAGTTCCACATACAAAAATTAATCCTTAATGTTTTTGTACAGTTTGCTGTGTGATGGAGATAGAAAATGATAAATTTTTGTTGAAGTTTTGTAAAGAGTGTTCCATAATTTTCATTCTGAAAATATCTTTATTTTAATATATTGTAATAATGCATGTCTAAATTATTGTTATTAAAAAAATTATATTGTGCACATTATACCTAAATCTTCATAATTTTATTTTTAACTCTATTTAAGTGGTCTCATTCCAATGAAAATATCTTATATTTTTTTAAATTCATTATTTTTTTAATATAAAATTTTAATTATATCTCCAATAATATATATAAAGTTTTATTATCTTACACATTTATTTATGCTATTCAGTGAGCATGGAGTATTATTTTTTTAAAAAATTTATTATAAATCCTAAACTCTATTTTAAATCTTTTTTTTTAATAATAGGTACTCATGGACTAGGTATAGATAGTATGTAGGATAACCAAACTAGGTAGCTAAAATTATTATATATGAAAAAGACTGTTATATCTAACTAATTATTAACTTTAAAATTATTCTAAATTAATTAAAATCATTTAAATATTATTATAATAGTTTGAGCAATTTTTTTTAAAATTAACTTAAATTGTTACCTGTTGTATTAATTTTAGTTAAAATTATTATAATAATATTGAAATAAAGTATTTTGGGATGAAAAATAGGATGTCACGCCTTTTTCATATTTCTATAATGTAGAATGTCTTTTTAATTTTAGCCTATTTTTTATTATTCGAAAAGTACCAAGGTGAGGGGGTTTTTTGTTTTGTTTTTATTTTATCAATATTAATAGAAGAATTTAAAATATATTTGGTAAGATTTTATATTTGTCTCTATTTATTTTATGTTTCACTCTTAAATTACATAAAGCTTCCGCCAATCTTTCGACCATAAGATCTTATATAACAACACTCCATATTTTAACCACTACACCGAGGATGAACTTAACCTTGATCATGTGACAAAAGACGATTCACTCACCTTCAGCGCCCCCATCAATACGGAAGAGGTAAATCACAGGTGGCTACTAGCCATTAGTGCAAATGACTAAGACATGGGGGAGGTTATGTTCGGTCACGCCGAGTTTCGACTCCAAAACTTTATATGGCAACACCTCATGTCTTAATCATCGCACCGCCCCGAGGGGACAACTTAACCTTAATCATGAATATTATTGAGCTTGTTATTCTTATAATTTATGTTAATTTTTTATCTATTCATAAAATTCTTTATTTTTTTTATGCACTATGCAAAATAGAGAGGGAATAACTTTGATTGATCTATCATTCATTAGCATTGAGCGGAAACAAAACAATACAAAACAAAAGAGAACACATAAAGACAAATTAATTCTTATTTGGTTCACATCCTCCCAAAGGGATTACGTCTAAGGCTTAATCCTAGCGGACTACTAGCACTAACTTTCTCATTCTCAAATATCTTTTGAAGATGAAGAAGCCTCATGTAACTTATTTCTTATAACAACATAAGCAATACAATCAAATATATTTTTTTTAGATATAAATAAAATGAAAGTAAAATAAACTTTACAAGTGAAAACTTTATTTGGATGCTTCTTTATAATTTGGATTTTCTCTTGATGGTAGAAAATGTTGGGTTGCAATGGTTACAAATAAAATTTCACATTAAAAACATATTAAAAAAATCATGGACTTATAAGGGAAATGTATCTCCATTGGTATGCGATCTTTTAGGTAGACTCCAAAAGTAAAACCATAATTTAGGCTTAAAATGGGTAATATTATATAATTATAAAGAAATCTAAATTCTTTTGGTTCTAACAATTGATATCAGGATAGGTGCACAAGAGTCATGATTCAATCAAGACATATAGGTGGAATATTGACATTAGAGCCCATGTATAAGAGTCATGGTCTAATCAAACCATATAGGTGGAATATTGATATCAGAGCACATGCACAAAAGTCATGGTCTAATGAAACTATATAGGTGGAATATTGATCTTTAACGAAAGAAGTGGGGGCTTCCATGTCTAGATCAAGATGACTAGACACTAGGTAGATAAGTTCTTGTTGCTGCTAGGTAAGGAAGACCTAGTAAGGTTGGACTGAGAGGTAAGAAAGTATTAGTAGGTTAGGTGGACGGAGAGACAAGAAAGTCCTGATGGGTCAAGGATCAAATGATACAATTGTTGCAAACAAGGTCCCATATTAAAAACATATGGAAAGGATCATGGGCATATAAGGAAAAATTTTCTCCATTGGTATAAGATATTTTGGATAGTGGATAGAGTCTAAACCAAAAGTAAGACTATAAGGGATTAGGCTAAAAGTGGATAATTTATGATAACTTGATACCAAACCATTTTAGTGGGCAATTGAGTATATATATATATTTGGTATACCGAATAATTTTTGTATGAAATTCAACCATATCAAAAATTTGATATATCAAAGTTTCGGTATACAAAAATTTTAGTACGGTATCAGTATATATATATTTTCAAATATCAATATTTTTGGTATAGTAGATGGTATGATATAAAATTTTCAATATGGTAAGCTATACCACTCTTAGTTCCAGTGAACACCATTTATTCCATTAAACCCTGAATTTATGGTGTTAGAGTTTAATAATCGATTGTCCGTTTGTAGCAATTGATTATTACTTGTGTTTCAGTTTTTCCAAAGTTGAAATATCATCTTGTCTAATATTTAGTTGACCTCAACTTATCAAAATTTCCTTTGCCCGGTTATTCAGTCAACTTTGACATGTTGGGACTTCACGCTCCTAACATCTGATTATATTTGATATGTTATAATTTCTCCTATACCAAATATATGATCTTCCTTACTTGTTTGTAATTTCGCACTCATGTCAAGTGTCCGGTCCTGTATGATTTACTTGGACTTCTGTTATCTCCGATCACCAAGTGTTCGGTCAATTATGACCAATTTAGACTTTTCTTTTACTAATTGTTGGACTTCCAATTCTTAAATATTCGATCAACTATGATTCACTTAGATTTTTCACTTGTCAATTTCCTGTTCCGACTATCATGATACACGTAAATTTAATATTTACTTATTATTAAGTTTTATCTACTTGAAGTTTACTAAATCATCCGTATCAAACATCATATTGGTCCAGCTTTATTATATTTGTCAAATATGGAAACTCTCTTACTCTAATAAATTTGAGGTTAGTCAATTTTACCTTGAAATTATTGCACCAACATTTTTAATATGAATATTAAATCAAAAGTAAAAAATCTACAAAATTATTGATACATGTTATATATATATTATTTTCGACAATTAAATTTTATATAAGTTGAAATAAGTTTATTTATAAATTATTAAATTTATTTATTTTATATATTCTTTTATAATTTGACGAATATAAATCAGCTTTATTAAATCAAATTTCAAATTTATAATAATCAAAATTGAATAGTAACTTGACACGATGATCATTTTGGATAAATTTAGGAAGATATTTTGTAAAAAATAGAGGAAAAGAAATGCATAATGGAGGTAGGAAGAATGGCCATGGAACTATTTTATAATGTATATTGTTAGAAATATATTTCAATAATTTAAATCGTCAATTTAATTTCTTTCAGTTAGACTTAATTATTCAATTACGTGCTTGATTACTTCTAGAATGACTTATGCAATTCGAGAATCAAATAGAAATTAATAAACATTTATAATAAATAATACATAAGTAGAATTTGTCACTCCAGAACTCTATACTATCGGTCTTATAATCATATGTGAGAAAATAAATCGAGAACTATAGTTGACCAATCCGGAGGAAAACTTTTTTCCTTAACTTTATCGAGATTCAAATCCTTACCCTATGATAATACCTATGCTCCACGCTAACCAACTTAATTTTATCATGAAGACAGATGATATATTAGTCTAAAAAAATAATTAATCAGACCGGGTAACATCGAGCTTGGAGTGACCAGTCCGACCCCACAGAAGTTTCCCACTGGCCATCACGATAAATCAAGAAGCGCTCGTAGTGAATAATCTAGGAGTCCAATATCCTTTAATTACGTACGGATGATATATTAGTCTAGCATTTTAGATCAACAGTTCATTAAAAATAATTTATCTATTAATTCATCCAATTTAATTTAAGATAACGCTAGAGTTACATTATTACTTGGGACTAAATGGTCAATTTATTATACCATATAAAAGTACAACTTTAAAATATTATTTATAAATGAAAATTAATAAATATAAACATCCAACCATGCTGAATTTACTTCATTTTTTTTTATTTGAAATGTTTTAAAATTCCAAATATATTAAAAAAATACCCCTATATTATTAGGAGACACATAAACCACAAGAACAATTTGGAATCATCAGTCTAGCTCATTTTTTACTATCGGATAATTCATGGAGACGACCCAAAAGCTAAATATTTTATTTAAAACAGAGATCGAATCGAAATATCTGAGTAAAATAAAAATACGAAGGAGGGAGCGAGGGGAGAGAACGGCAATAAATGAGGCATTGGAGCCATGGATTTAGAATTGGAGCGAAGTGGTTGGAAGAACGCAGGGATTCGCGACGAGAGCGAGATGGAGACTGAATCTTCCTTTGCCCTAAGTTTTTCATCCACGATCCTCCACGACGCTGAATCCATTGTTTTTAAAAGGAGATCTTTCTTTCTTCCTTTCTTATTTTGTCCCCCTTCGTTTTGATTGATACCTTCCTTTTCCTCTTCCTTTCCAGTGAAGAATAGTTCGGTTGTTATTCTTCTTTTCCTTTTCGGTTTTTTTAACGATGCCTGCTTGAGGATTTTGTTTTTGTTTCCTCTCATCCGTTTTGTAATCAAAGTTTTGCCTTTGTTTTTTGTTATCCATTTTGGAATCCAGCAATTTGTATATGGATAGATAGATAGATAGATATACTCGGCACCATTCCTTTCCTGGTTGTTGTTGTTGTTGTTTTTCCCCCCTTTCCCCTTTCTTCTCCAATTGGTTTCTCGTCTTTGGGAGCCGAGGGAGAAGTTTAACGCTGAAGGAATCGGTGTTTTAAATCCGGGGCTCGACGGATCCGCCAACTCGATTCGTTCGGTTCAGCTGCCTGGCTGCTCTGGAGTGCATATTGGATGTGCTCAGGACCCTGCCGATGGGGTCCTGCTTGTCGGCCGACGGGCAGAGCGGTGGCTCCGGCCCGTCGTCCCAGGCGTCGCCGGCTTCAGAGGCCAGGCGGCAACGGGGGCGCTCGAAGTGGTGGCCACGGGCATCGCCAGAGGAGGAGGAGCTCTACGGGATCCCGGGGAGGAAGTTTCGAAATGGCTCCACCAGCGCAGCGTCGCTATTCACCCAGCAGGGCAAGAAAGGGACTAACCAGGACGCCATGATCGTTTGGGAGGTCTGTCGTATTCCTTCTGGTGATTTTTACAATTGGTTATTTGAATCTGTGTGGATGTTTGCCATCTATTTTTCATGACAACAAAATAGTAACATTACCATCCAATCAATTCTTGGTTCTTGTCTACTTTTTATGTTTGATTGCAACATTCTCCAGTTGTTGCAAACACGATTACTGTTTTTCTTTAAAAAAACTATTAATTGAACATATTTTGTAGATTATTATGTAGTTCAATTCGAACAAATCGACTCGAAAATGATGTTTACTTTGAGTTTTTCCCCTTTCACAATGATGTTTATTTTGAACATAGCATGTTATGTTTTCATTGAGATTACCTTATTTGCTTTTCACAATTTCATATTTGACATGCAGAATTTTGGTGATAGGAGTGATACAGTCTTTTGTGGCGTTTTTGATGGTCATGGTCCCAATGGCCACATGGTGGCAGGGAAAGTAAGAGATATTCTCCCTTTGAATCTACGAGCTAGTTGGCAGCTAATTATAGGAAATGATCAATCCAAAGAGAATAATACCAACACCGTGAATTCGAATGGAATCCCATCTGCAATCCCCATGGATGTGCCCATAGCTTCTACTACCTTTCGAGAGAGGGACAGACATTCGAAATTCTTGAAAACAATGAAAGACTCGTTCCTCAAGGCTTTCAGAATAGTGGATAAAGAACTGAGATTGCATCCTGAGATCGATTGCTTCTACAGTGGAACAACTGCAGTCACTCTGTTTAAGCAGGTTGGTAACTTCCCATTCTATGTTCGCCAATTAGAACTATCATTTGTAGTTTAGTTTTGGACAGTATCCAGTAATTTCTTTGATGATAGTCTTTTTCATTTGTAGGGTCAAGATCTCATCATTGGAAATGTTGGAGACTCAAGAGCAGTTTTGGGCACTAGAGATGAAAATAATTCCTTGATTGCCATCCAGCTGACCGTGGATCTAAAACCAAGCCTACCCAGTATGTTTTTTCTTCTGTACCTTTTATCTTACTTCCGATAATGCTAATGTAAATCTATGATTATTCAAGCATCTTGGCATATTCATTTTCATAATCCATCTTTGACATATAACTTTCATTTACAAATTTTTAGATGTCCATGCAAGTGTTTAAATCATCTTTCGGTGAAGGTTCTTATAATTGATTTTTTTTTCTACGACAATATTTTCCTTTTGCAAACTGCATAGCAATGAATGATTGTCCACAGACTATATATAACTTGCTAAGCCTTCCATTAGAGTTGCACTCCATGAAATTCGATAATGAGCCAGCACAGTTCAAAAATATTTTTGGGATTGAAGATTTTTCATTTGGTCTCATTTTTAAAATTTTGAGTCTATATTTGTATCATATAGAACTTCACATTTAAGCTTTCTTACTAGCGTGCCTTCGTGTTAAACTTGGTCATTATACTTTCACATTTCATTTCATGACTCTTGGAACATGTCGGTTTGCAACTTTTTCTTCTTTATATTTCTAGGATTCATTGGCTACCTCCACATTGAGGTTATCCATTGCTGATAAACAGAAGGCCATTTTAATGATAAAGACAATTGCAAGTCCGCACATGAGCTACCTTAAGTGGTGTTTTTTTTTTTGTGTCGATTATTTGTCTGGTTTGGTTTCAGGTGTGAAGGATGAACATTGACATACTCTACTTTGTAAACTATCTCATGATATAGATGTACTTGCTTCTTTTATAAAAAATTGCATTTTGATTGGATCGCAAACGCAATAGTTGCAGTACAATTAGCATATATAAATAAGTCCTAGTTAGGTAACACTTTTGAGGTCTAGAGTTTGTTAGGAGATTTCTCAATTCTGGAAGGCATGTTCATGTGGATTTTTCTATAACCAACAGTGGGATTGCCTCTTAATTTTACTTAGAATGATTTGTATTACCATTCTCTTTCTTTGTTTATATTGATGATGACTCATTGACTCTAAATGGCATTCTTTGGACTAGGATTTAAGGTTTGTTGTCTATAAGGTGTCTTTTGTAGAGGAAAGGTGCCAATAACCAGGTGGTCTGCCTAGTGATGCTCTACTACTATTTAAGATGATATTAATATCAGTATCAAATTTCTTTTTGGTAACAAGAAAATGGAAGCTATACGAAAAATTATGGGATTCCTTTTTGTGTGTTGAATGGATAATGATGGAACGATACGAAATTATGGATAGAACATTGTGTTAATGGTATGAATTGCAGCATTGGTGCCCTTCATTTGAATGATTGAGCTTCAAATTCTTCTATGTTTCAACTTCTCTCGCACACACTCACACACATTTTAAATATCTTTCTGCACCATAAAAGCAATTAAAATGGTTCTGAGGCTTAAATTAGCTATGAAATGATGGTCAATGGTCTCGCTTCTTATCTTAGTATTTCTAATGAGTTATTTGCAGCAATCCCTTAGGTTTAATTTCTTCAAAATGTATTGATTTTTCTTTGAAGGGGAAGCTGAAAGGATTAGGCGTTGCAGAGGCCGTATCTTTGCTCTGAGGGATGAACCAGAAGTGGCTCGGGTATGGCTGCCCAATCATGATTCCCCAGGCTTGGCTATGGCACGGGCATTCGGAGATTTCTGTTTGAAGGATTTTGGTTTAATTTCTGTGCCTGAAGTTTCTTACAGGCTCATCACTGAAAATGATGACTTTATTGTTTTGGCCACCGACGGGGTGAGATGGATTCAATTCTGTTATTCGGAGATTTCTGTTTTCCCGGGCTTTTCAAATTAGTATAACCCTTTGCGAAACACATCCTTGTGAATATATCAATTTTTTTTCAGGTCTGGGATGTTTTATCCAACAATGAAGTGATAAGCATAGTTGCGTCTGCTCATGAAAGGTCATCTGCTGCTCGTTTCCTAGTTGAATCAGCTGTTCGTGCCTGGAAGTCCAAGTATCCGGCTTCAAAAATTGATGACTGCGCTGTGGTTTGCCTCTTCCTTAATATAGACACATCCAACAACTCTACTGCCGACAGTAAAGAAGCCAATGGACCACTGGATGACATCGAGATTGTCAGTTATAAACAGGGTACGGGTACGGAAGCTCCTGAAAACCATGTCTAGCTCTCATTTATATCAACAGCCTCTTTGACAGTGCCATCTGAATGCAGCGTGAGATCGGTGTGCTCTAGAGCATCTCCCAGGAGAATTCCCTGTTAGTTCTGTCAAAGTTTGTCGCAGAGCAGCAGCAAACAACAACAAGCATGACAACCATCAAGCATCATCTTAATTAGTCGAGATGCCTGCAGTTGGAGGAACATTAGTTTTCATGAGAAGAGCATCCCGACTTTATTAGAACGTCCAGGTGTTCTTTCTCCTCCTCTCTCTTTTTCTCTGTGATTTTTAAATGTCAGTGTGTAGGATTGCTTTCTTTGCACAATTCCATTTTGGTTACTGTGAGTTGCAAATCTAGTGCCATGTTCTTGTTCTCTCGAGAACTCGATGCTTCACTGTTCGTTATTCTGCCTTAGCATGTGAGGAAGCACTTTGTCGATATTTATTCATTGCTTTTTGAACTGTAAAAGATATTGTATTGCCTTTTCACACATTCTTACATGAAAGTTTTGTTACTCTACAAAGGTGTAAGGTTGCACGATAAGTCGGTCAGTAAGGACTTAGTAAATGAACTGAATTTCTGATTGATTCAACCGACCGTATACCAAAACACAAACCAACATGGCTGAGAAACTCGTGTGTGGATGGCGTTGATGTCTTTAGTACACATGTTGCATTTCTTTGATTTGTATGTATCCTTGAATCAATAATAGTTTCATGCATAATACAGAATACATAAACTTATAGTAACTCCATTTGAGATAGTGATAATGAATGTTGTACTGGACTGAAGGGAGATCAATTGGGATAGGGACACAACTCCAACCCTGACCAATGGAACAAGTTATTCACAACCTCGGAGTCCAACCAGGCTTGATTTAGTCATGCAAAATTCCATTCATCATGAAGTTTTCACAATGGAGGAGCATTCCCATTCATCACCTACTGATCTATTTGTTGCTACTCAGCATTCCGAATTAATACTTTTTGCAAGGAAACACACGAGAAATGAAATTGTGCAGAGGAATAATTATTTGATCTAGGCATAGATTCAGGCAAAGAATGTATTGGAGAATCACTGAGAGCTTAGGATAGTTCTAGGCATAGATTCAGGTCATAATCATCCTAATATTAGGATAAAACTTAGGGCAAGCCTGCGCCGTAACACGAGTGAGAGGGTGTTGACGGTGACCGAAAACACCCTTCTGATGCTTAACTCAAATAGGAATATTCTCGGATAGGGATGTTTTCACAGAGCGTATAAAGATATTCTCGGATGAAGATATTCCTAAAGAATATGAGTACATCAAGTTTTATCCCGGATTGGTTATATGAAATTTTTACTATATCATTGTCTATATTTAAATAAATTTTATTTTATTTTATTATTCTAAGTCTTTATTTTTAAAATATCATCATTTATATATATTTATCATAGTTTTACAATGCTTAACTGATATATATATATATATATATATAGAATTGATACTGTGCGCGACGCGCACAGTGCGCGACTGTGCGCGTCGCGCACAATATCAGTGTTTTTTTTTATTTTTAAATTAAAAAATAATTAAAAAATTTCTTTACGATTTTATTTATAGGGTTCAGGCTTTGGGTATAGTGTTAAAACTATTTTTTTTTTAGATTTTACCTGAAGGGTTTAGGCTTTCTAATTAAGTTATAGTGTTTGGTTTAAAAAAAAAATTAAAATAAAATTAATTTAAGTATTTATTGAGTATTGTAATGTGTTTAAGGGATATATCTATATATTAAATTTTAAATAAGGAAATGTTGAATTTTTTAAATTCAAAAAACTAAAAAAAAATTAAAAATAAAAAATAAAAAAAACTGATATTGTGCGCGACGCGCACAGTCGCGCACAATATCAATACTCATATATATATATATATATATATATATATAGGTGCTCCGAGTCATCCACTAAAAAAAAGCGAGATTACTGGTAGAATAATCTGTCGTAATTCCTTTGTTGAACTGGTTTAGTGACGAAATTATGACGGAATATCGTTTGTCAAGAGATAATCCGCCCGGAAAGATTTTACCGACGGAATTTAGATTTCGTCGGTATACACCGACAACAGAATTTAAATTCTGTAATAATATTTTCTGATGGAAATTAAATTTCTGTAGTAAGTTTTGCCGATGGAAACAGTGTTTCCGTCGGCAATATCTATATGATATTTCCAACAGAAACATAGTTTCTATCGATAAACCATTTCGATGTTTATTGATGGAATCAATATTTCATCGGTATTCCATCGGTAATTGAAAAAAAAATCAATAGTCATTTATATTCAGGATTACCATATTTACAATTTTCATATATACAAAAAATCATTACAGACGATGATATTTCATACATACAAACAATCACATACATCCATACAATCACATCTACACATACAAACACATTTCATACATCTTAACAATCTATACATACATTTCATACAAACTACAATATTACAAAGACAAATAAACTAACATCCATATAAACAAACATACTAAATTATGGAAACAAACTGATAGAAAATATCTAAATATCCAACAATTAAAATCATCTAAAATAAATAAAATCTAAACAAATCATAATAATAGAAAAAAAAATAAACCATCCAAATATCCATATCTAAATAAATACCATGATAAAAAATATTCCAAATAATACATCCATATATAAGATAGTAATAACAAGTTTTACAAAAAGTCAAATTCGATAGATTTATATGTATAATCAAACATTTTACTTATATATATAACTAATTTTGATACAGGGATAGAAATAAGCAGATAAAGATGATCATCAATATGTCAATAGGTCAGAAGTCTGAAACATACAGTAATACAATATTTAAAAATGAGCAGATTAAAATATCAAAATAGAATAAATATATTTTGTATGGTTTATGTATGACCGCTCGTATATGGGCCACGAGAGCCTCATGATTAGCTCTCCTCCCATCATCCTCAACTCACCTCTGCTCATCAACAACCCTCCTCTGCTCCTTAGCGGTCATCCACTGATTCATCCTCTGATCCATTGAGGCAACTTAAGCTCGTAGTTCTTGATTTTCTTGTTTTAAAGACTAGACCTTAGTAAAAGAAGAGAAAGAGAAACCATCATGACTTCTAGGAGTCTTCAAATGATCAAATGCAACTTTGACATGAAAGCCAAGGCCATAGAGGGTAGAATTTTTTGTCCATGCATCGATAACATCAAAATAAATCTCATTTAGCGCCTCGATGGATGGATGCTGTGACCCCCCTCTGCTGGTGGCTGAGATGCCTGAGTCACTCTATTTGTCATTTGATTTTGTGTGGAAAAATATAATCAAGATGTGTCATCCTAAAAGTAATCAAGATAGAAATAATTAAATGTAATAAAGTTAATAATCTTATATGTATAGCGTGAGATAGAGGATCAACAAATGTGTCATCCTTCTTCTTTTGGGTCTTGAGAAAGATCTTCATACAAGTTGATTGACAAGCTAGTTCACGCTCTTATATACACAAATAATTTGGGACAAAATTATACAAGTTTGGTAATAAATATAAAATTTGCTTATATAATTTTAAATTAAACACCATGACATGCTCAACACTAGATCTGAATTCTGATGTATGCCTAGCGGTTCCGTTGCTCAGGTCACCTAGCTATGTATTTTTATTTGCTCGAGTCTTTTCAGTATTTGTTTGCCACTTTTCTGCAGTCCAGGTGGTCTTCCATGCACTCCAAATCTCATCGGAAATATATCCCTGTCTAGTGCTCTTCTTTCTCATATAGTAAAGTATGTCTCTGTAAAGTTTGGAATAATAACTATTCCAAGTATCTGTAAATAGTTCTTCGTGCCCTTCCTCCCATATATATTTTTTCTACAATTATAAGTTAAAAATTTAATTTCTTTAAGGATAAATATATTATAGAATACTAAATATATTAAATTTACTTACTAAAAATTTATTAATAAAATATTTTCGTCTCTTGTCTACATGCCTATATATAATACCAGAAGTGTATACTCGTTCTTTAAAATTTTCAGTAATATATGTGATAACTCGGTGTGTCACGCCCCCAGAAGAGTCCCTGTCCGAGAAAATTTCGGCAGCATCTCCCCTGTACGGCAGACAATCAAAATTTTCTACAAGCACTAAATACTCAGCCACAGGCGGCTGGAATAATAACAGTAATAAAAATCAATCACCACGCAGTTTTTATATATATATTCAGCCTCTGGCTGACACAACCACGCAGTAATAATACTTTGACTCGAAATCAACCCTACTCAAATCCGATTTTTCTTACCTCTTCTGCCGTTCAGGCAGGCATGTAGTAGAGTAAATCCAAATCATACGAAAAGTTCATCCAACGGAAAGATTCCATACAATATCCATATGTAAATCCAAAACAAAACTAAAATAAAGTCTGATAGCGAAAAGCTAAAATGAAACAACTTAAAAACTAGCAGCGGAGTAGCACTACGTGCAGTGGGGACTAGCGACTGGAACTCCCTCCTGACAGCATCAACCTGAAAATAACAACAATGGAGGCGGGGTGAGTCCAACACTCAGCAGGTACAGTTGATATGCAAAGTAAAGAAACAACACCTAGCACTAATCATGCGTACA
Organism: Zingiber officinale; assembly: GCF_018446385.1. Taxonomy (NCBI): domain Eukaryota; kingdom Viridiplantae; phylum Streptophyta; class Magnoliopsida; order Zingiberales; family Zingiberaceae; genus Zingiber; species Zingiber officinale. Next base: position 132,375,450 of record NC_055998.1, read on the forward strand.
GTCTCCTGATAAGAAAGATAAGAATGCATCTGAAATAAACAGGAGAATACTGTACTAACCAGGTCCTGAGTATAAGGTCAAACAGTCCGAGGGATAAGGAATCCTGTATGCATGTCAAACATAGGTATCCAAACAATATGCAGCATATAAACGTAAACACAAACACAGCAATAAATGCATCATGCACATGATGCCAATGATGCGTCCCGGTCACCCCCGACGATCATCTCATACAAAAGTGAGGCCGAGTGGGTAGGGTCGTGACAACCGTGACTCTGTCGTCACTACTCCCGATGAGTGACCGAGTGGACGGATGTGTCGGAGTACACCTATCCTCCTACCCCAAATCATAGATGGGGAGCGAATGCTCTCAACTCCGACTCAAAGACGGGAGGAATCACTGGATAACACGTTGTGTCACACTACCCATGAGCGGACCAACGGTGCCTAACAGAGTCCCTGCTGCAACACACTCATCCTGAATCGACCACTAACCCATGAGTGGTGGTGTGTGCAGATCCATGTAACTGGCGATGTGCTCAACAATAATGGAGCGGACTATCGCACAGCATGCAATCATGCAAATGATGCATGACAATAACCATATAAACATCCTGACCTAATCCATATATATAGAAAAGTGCACCCTAGGTCAACGAATCATATCGAATCAAAGGTACACAGAAGGTATAAAAACCTAGGTCCTGAACATGGTCAAGCATGGCATATCACTACCCCTATAAGCATGTACAAACAGGTAAAATATACCTGAGATGCAAAACCAATCAATCAATCAAGCATGTAAGATTTGGGTAGTGATTAACCGAAACAGATAAGAAACACAATTAATGCAACATGTTAATTTAATTACTAAGCATATCAAATGACATAAGTCAAAAGTACCCGCCTCCAATAGGAATGTCCAAATCCGACATCGAGATACTCGTCTCGCGTCAAAATCCTGTATCCAATAAATACATTTTTATTTAGCTAAAATTCGAATGAATTGCTAAATAAATCCTTAAAACCATTTAGGGCAAAACCCTAAATAATAATCATCAACTTATCTAAATAAAGTCTAACGATAAATTAGGGTTAGTTACCTAATCCCCAATCCACCATTAGATCAATTCCAAACTACCTAATCCTATCAATCAATCATCAACAACATGATCAAAGTAAAACCCTAAACCTTACCTCAGTTCACAATCCAAATGACTGCAGTGAAAGGTTGCTTGCTGCTGAAAAATCCTCCACACTACCAGGATAAAAATAAAATCCACAACAACAATTAAATACCCTATACTATCAATTAGGCAGCACCCATAAATCTGTAAATCTGAGCCTCAAACCAAAAATACCTAAATTTCCTTACCTATCTCGTAGCTGTGTTTGTTGATCCACACCAGGTCTGTTGCTGCCAACTTAAATTTATTGCTGCTGGAACTCTAATTGTTACTGTCGGAACACTGCACAGCAGAGCCCTTCCTCACTGTTTCCCCCTGCCTCTCCAATTTTCTGGTGACGAGATCAGAAACAAGGAAGAAAATCAGTACCCAAGAAACAAGAAATCACCTCCGCAGATCAAATCCACAACACAGCTTGGTATAGCCCTTACCTTCAAGGTTCGGCTAGGGCAGAGGCGACGGGGTGGAGAAGGCCGGCGGCACTACGGATGGCGACGCCGTCGGGTGGAGAAAACGCGGCTGAGAAGATGACTAAGGCTCAGGGAAGATCGCCGGCAAACGAAGGGGTCGGCTAGGGCAAAGAGCGAAACTGCCGGAGTTCTTGTGGCTGATACTCGGCGTCGGCAGAGGAGAAGATGTAAGAGGAAGGAGATGGCATCGGGCTCGGGGGAAATTTGTACCGGCCGGGGAAGAGGCGGTTAGGGCTCGGGTTCGCGAGGGGAAAGGAGTAAACGGCGACACAAAGAAATGAAAAGAGAAAATAAATAAAGAAAAAGGAATTTAGAAATCCAACTTTTCCTCATTTAAATGGGGTAGCCTAAACAGGCTTTTCCGGACCCCGTTTTTATCCCCGTCAACTCATCCGTACGAGCTCCGAAAAATTCCCGAAAAATTTCCAAAATTTCCGGAAAAATTTCCTAAATCATATTCGCCTATTTCCGGTATTTTACATTCTCCCCCACTTATAAAAATTTGGTCCCCAAATTTCGTTATCTACCATCAGCAAGTACTAACAACAGATATAGAATATAAATGCTGAACGGTAAATAAATCACATACCTCAAGTGAAAAGATGGGGATATCGAGCTCGGATAGTGTCCTCGAGCTCCCAAGTAGCCTTCTCGTCCGAATGATGCTGCCATCCGACTTTAACCAGCCGGATGGTCTTGTTCCGCAACTGACGCTCCTTCCGGTCGAGAATCCGTACCGGAACCTCCTCATAGGTAATGTCAGGCTGAACTGGAACTGGGATATCTGCCAGCACATGCGTCGGGTCGGGCACGTATCTCCTCAGCATCGATACGTGGAATACATCGTGAACGCCTGACAAGGACGGTGGTAGTGCCAATCGGTAAGCTACAGCTCCGATCCTCTCCAAGATCTCGAAAGGACCAATGTACCGCGGAGTTAGCTTACCTCTGAGGCCAAATCTCTTCACCCCTTTCGTGGGTGAAACTCGTAGAAATACATGGTCGCCAACAGAGAACTCTAGTGGTCTGCGTCTCCGATCAGCATAACTCTTCTGGCGATCCTGCGCCTCTGACATCCTCCGTCTGATAGTACGGACCAACTCTGCATCCTGCTGAACTCTATGAGGTCCCAACAACTGAGCCTCTCCAACCTCATCCCAAAGGACGGTGTCCGACAAGGTCTACCGTATAACGCCTCAAACGGTGCCATCCGGATAGCCGAATGGAAGCCGTTGTTGTAGGCAACTCTACCAACGGCAGATGGTCCTCCCAATCGCCTCCAAAATCCATAACACATGACCTCAGCAGGTCCTCTAAAGTCTGAATAGTCCGCCTCGACCGCCCATCCGTCTGTGGATGAAAGGTCAGATCAAACGGAGCTGCATCAAGGCCTCGCCGCAGATCCGCGTAAACGAGATGTAAACCGTGGATCTCTATCCAAATGATACTCAACGGAACACTATGTAGCCCGATAATCTCTCGACAACACAAATCTGCTAATCGATCCAGGGATCGGTCCTCGAATCGCTAAGAAGTGCGCTGATTTGGTTAATCGATCAACGATTACCCAAATCGCGTCATGGCCTCGTCGTGTCCTCGGCAACCCTACCACAAAGTCCATGGTAATGTGATCCCACTTCCACTCGTGAATAGGAATCATCAAGTAATCCCGCAGTCTGTTCAGCCTTCACCTGCTGAGACAAGACATCTAGCTACGAACCGCGATATCTTTCTTCATGCTGTTCCACCGGAACGCCTCAAGTCTCGATACATACGGGTCCCACCTGGATGTATCGTAAATCGACAATGTGCCTCCTGTAGTAGCTCCTGTAAGACCGTGAGACCGAGGTACACATAATCTGCCTCGGAAGTATATAATACCCTCCTCGTCTCGTAAACTCGGTCACGCCTGCTATCTCGATCGACAATAAACCGCAAATGCCGATCATCGGCTGGCCTCTGGATCCTCGTCCCGATCGACGATCGAGCAACCATGGTAACCGAATACCGCCTGCCGGTCCTCGCCTCAAGATCTAATTCAGAAACTCAATCAAGTCCGTGATCAAGTCCGGCAAGCCAAAGTCCTCTCGACTTCCGCCGAGTGCATTCAGAACCACATTAGCTTTCCTGTGGTGGTAGCTAATGGTACAATCGTAGTCCTTCAGAACTCCATCCATCTCCTCCGTCGGAGATTAACTCCTTCCGAGTGAAAATGTATTTGAGACTCTTATGATCGTGAGAATCTCAAATGTGATACCGTATAAATGATGACGCCAAAGCTTCGAGCAAAGATGATGGCGGCTAACTCCAAATCATGAACTGGTAGTTCTTCTCATGCTCCTTCACCGACGAGAAGCATAAGAGACTACTCGGCCGTGCTGCATCAGAGAGACGCGTCGGTGTAAAGTACAAATCCATCCTCTCCGGAAGGTAAAACCAAAACTGGACCCGACACTAATCTCCGCTCAGCTGGAAGCCGGTCTCGCAATCCTCGGACCATATGAACTTCACGCCTTTCCGGGTAAGACATGTCAGTGGCATAGCAATACGAGAAGCCCTCGACAAAACGCGGTAATATCCCGCCAAACCCGTAAAATTGCGGATCTCGAATCGACTTTACCGCTCCCAACCGTGATGACCTCGATCTTCTGAGGATCAACTGAAATACCCCTGCTAGAAACCACGTGTCCCAGAAACCCAACTGAGGATAGCCAGAATGCACACTTGCTGAACTTTGCGTACATCTGATGTCGTCGAAGAATCTCTAAGACTGTGCGAAGATGCTGTGCATGCTCCTCCTCGGAACGAGAGTAGACCAATATGTCATCAATGAAAACGATAACAAACTGATCCAGATACTCCAGAAAGATGCGGTTCATCAAGTCCATAAACACCGCTGGAGCATTGGTAAGCCCAAATGGCATTACCAAAAACTCATAATGACCGTATCTGGTACGGAAAGCTGTCTTCTGGATATCAGAATCTCTGACTCTCAGCTGATGATATCCGGATCGCAGATCAATCTTAGAATACACTGATGTACCTCTGAGCTAATCAAACAAATCCTCGATCCGTGGTAATGGATATTTATTTCTGATGGTAACTGCATTCAGCTGCCTGTAGTCAATACACAACCTCATAGTACCATCCTTTTTCTTGACAAACAGAACTGGAGAACCCCATGGTGAAACACTAGGGCGAATGAATCCTCTGTCTAAAAGCTCCTGGAGTTGAACCTTCAGCTCGTTCAACTCTTTTGGTGCCATACGATACGGAGCTTTCGATGTCGGCGCAGTTCCCGGAATCAGCTCAATAGCGAACTCCACTAGCCTTCTGGGAGGCAAACCCGCTCCTCCGAAATACATCCGTACTCCGACAACAGAACGCTTGAGAGTCGAACTACCATCGCCCTCGTGATCGATCAATGACAACAAAACCATGATACCGTGGTGACAAGAACTCAGGCTCGAATCGCTGAAATAATCGAGATGCCGTCGTCTCGATGCCGGTGAAACTCCACGAGGGTTGGTTCGGAGGCCGGAAGGTCACCCTCGTCGGCAATCAACGGTAGCATGATAAACGACAACCAATCCATGCCAAGAATGACATCAAACTCGACCATCTCCAATACTAGAAGATCTACCGTAAGTATCATGTTGCTAAAGTCTAACGGCAACCTCTCGATCTCCGGGTGACGCTAAAGTATCACCGCACGGTAGGGAGACAACAATCGCCGCAACCTAACAAAGAGGTAATCTACCAATCTCCCGCATAAAGGTACGGATATAAAAGAATGCGAACTACCAAGATCAATCAAAATATCAGCAGAGAATGCATAAATAGAAATCGTATCATGGAAAACGGATCCGTCGGCTCGCTGAGCATCCTCTCAGGTGATCGCATCGGCGGCGGAGGAGGAGGTGGTAATGCCGCCAGCGGCTGCTGCGGGCTGGACTATGTGCCAGATAAGACTGAGAGGATGGTGACTGATACTGTGCAGCTGGCTGGGACTGAGTCTGATACTGCCCCTGAGTCGGATAATAAGGTCCTGAAGCAAAACTCTGGGGTGCTACAGAAGCACTGGAGTACTCCTGTCCAAGCATGCCAAATGCTTTGCTGCGGAAGCACTCGCTGCTGGCCAGGTGAAGATTGGGCTCTCGCCCTCCTCGATATGTACCAGACTGACTCGACTGTCCTCCATGATCAGCTGACAATCTCGGCTCTGGTGCCCCGGCAGTTTGCAATAAAAGCAAACTGACTGTCCCAGAGAGCAAGCTGGGGTGAGGTGATCTCTGGATCCACATCTGAAACAATGAGTATCACCGGAAGGTGGTTGCCGGTTCTGCTGAGAAAACCGGGAACGTCCTGAAGAAGACCGCCCTGATTTCTGAGGCCTACGAGACGCCCCAGAAGTACCCTGACCTGACCGTCTGCGACTACTCTGTGGCTGTCCTGTCGCCTGTGTCTGCTGGACCTGCTCTGATGTCTGACCCGTATGCTTTCTTTTCCTATCCGGATATGCTGTCTACCGAGCTAACTCTATCATCAAAGCTCGATTCAATGCATCAGAGTAAGATGTAATCCCTAATCCGGCAAGTTGTACATGCAGATAACCATCCAATCCCTGTATAAACTGCATCATGCGAGTTCTGTCCTCCGCAACTAACTCTGGACAAAACTGAGCCAACCGGAGGAATTCAGTATTATACTCGGTCACTGAGCGATTATTCTGCCTCAGACTCATAAAATCCTGTCGGCGAGCCATCTGATAAGACAATGGAAAGAAGCGGCTCTCAAAAGCCTCTCGAACCTGGTCCATGTGACGTCACCACCAATAATAACCGAGTAACCCACTGCATTAGCTTCATCCCGTAAATGATAAGCAGCCAGCTGCTTTCTCCCACTCCGAGCAAGCCATATAGAAGAAAGTCTGCTCCATAGTCTCTATCCATGACAGAGCCATACTCGGATCGAGATCCGCGGAAAAGAGTGAAACGAGTCTTCATCGACTCACCGGTGTTGGAATCCTAGCCTGCAGACAATATCGAGTCAGGTGGACTACCGCAGAATCAAGGAAATACTGGAGCCGATACTACTGTGGTACTGCTGGAATATACCGGAGGAGGAACTCCTGTCAGATATACCGGAGCATATGCCGGGGTACTGCCTGGGGAACAAAAGTGGTGGCACTGGAGGTATGGTAGGTAATGGTACGGATATGGTGCACCGCCATCAGAGGCATCGGGGTACAAAGCACCGGTATAGGATACAATCGAGATCCAAGTGGTGGTGGCGAATACGCCTGAGGTCGCTACTGAGCAGTATGTGCACACCAATGGTACCACGGTACTGTAAATGTGGTAGGAGTGGATACCGCTTGTGGCCAAAGTAGGTATCTCTACAGGAGCTATCGGGATTTGAGAGCCCGATGCTCCTGCTGCATCCTGAGTCTGTCCCTGACCGACTCACTAACAGTGGGCATCTCGGCATATCCGGAGATCCGTGGTCCTCGCACGTGGTCGCCCAGCACCACGTCTCGCAGCAATACGAGTAGATCGTCTCATATCTGTTAAATTAAATTACGGATATCAATACCAATATAACCAACATAAAATAACAACATACCTATTTCCCGTCTGTGTCCAGTCCCCAATTGACCTCAAAATTCCGAACGTATCGCCGGAAATCCAAATAAATCCCAAACGGAAATCCAAAACATAACCATATCGAAACGATAATGCCCAGTTTGACTCGCAAACTGGCTAACCCAAATATCCGTAATACCAACAATGTATCCGATAAATCTCCGTAACACCATAAGGTGTATTATATTCCGCCCGATACCAAATAAATTGTATCGATAAACCCAAAATCCAAAATACGAAAATCCAACAAGTATCGCCAAACTTGCGCTCCGATACCAAGTAAATAAATTAGTATCGTTATCCCAAACATCCAAAATACGAAAACAAAAGATCGTATACGTGCTCCGATACCACTAAATTGTCACGCCCCTAGAGTCCGAAAATTTCGGCAGCATCTCCCCCGGACAATCAAAATTTTCTACAAGACTAAATACTCAGCCACAGGTAATTTAGAATAATATTAAAATCAATCACCGTTTATATATATATATTCAGCCTACACGGCTGAAACTAATACTCGACTCGAAATCAACCCTACTCAACTACACTCAGAAGCCCAATCCGATTTTTCTTACCTCTTCTAAGCATGTAGTAGAGTAAATCCAAATCATACGAAAAGTTCATCCAACGGAAAGATTCCATACAATATCCATATGTAAATCCAAAACAAAACTAAAATAAAGTCCGATAGCGAAAAGCTAAATGAAACAACTTAAAACTAGCAGTGGAGTAGCACTACGTGCAGTGGGGACTAGCGACTGGAACTCTCCTGACAGCATCAACCCGAAAATAACAACAATGGAGGCGGGGTGAGTCCAACACTACAGGTACAATTGATATGCAAAGTAAAGAAACAACACTTAGCACTAATCATGCGTATCTCCTGATAAGAAAGATAAGAATGCATCTGAAATAAACAGGAGAATACTGTACTAACCAGGTCCTGAGTATAAGGTCAAACAGTCCGAGGGATAAGGAAATCCTGTATGCATGTCAAACATAGGTATCCAAACAATATGCAGCATATAAATGCAGCAAACACAAACACAAGCAATAAATGCATCATGCACATGATGCCAATGATGCGTCCTGGTCACCCCTGACGCCAACGATCATCTCATACAAAAGTGAGGCCGAGTTGGTAGGGCTGTGACAACGCACTCTGTCGTCACTACTCCCGATGAGTGACCGAGTGGACGGATGTCGAGTACACCTATCCTCCTACCCCAAATCATAGATGGGGAGCGCAATGCTCTCAACTCCCGGTACACGGGGAGGAATCCCTGCCGGATAACACGTTGTGTCACACTACCCATGAGCGGACCAACGGTGCCTAACAGAGTCCCTGCTGCAACACACTCATCCTGAATCGACCACTAACCCATGAGTGGTGGTGTGTGCAGATCCATGTAACTGGCGATGTGCTCAACAATAATGGAGCGGACTATCGCACAGCATGCAATCATGCAAATGATGCATGACAATAACCATATAAACATCCTGACCTAATCCATATATATAGAAAAGTGCACCCTAAGTCAACGAATCATATCGAATCAAAGGTACACAGAAGGTATAAAAACCTAGGTCCTGAACATGGTCAAGCATGACATATCACTACCCCTATAAGCATGTACAAACAGGTAAAATATACCTGAGATGCAAAACCAATCAATCAATCAAGCATGTAAGATTTGGGTAGTGATTAACCGAAACAGATAAGAAACACAATTAATGCAACATGTTAATTTAATTACTAAGCATATCAAATGACATAAGTCAAAAGTACCCGCCTCAATAGGAATGTCCAATCGGTCCGAGATACGACGTCGAAATCCTCGTATACATTTTTATTTAGCTAAAATTCGAATGAATTGCTAAATAAATCCTTAAAACCATTTAGGGCAAAACCCTAAATAATAATCATCAACTTATCTAAATAAAGTCTAACGATAAATTAGGGTTAGTTACCTAATCCCCAATCCACCATTAGATCAATTCCAAACTACCTAATCCTATCAATCAATCATCAACAACATGATCAAAGTAAAACCCTAAACCTTACCTCAGTTCACAATCCAAATGACTGCAGTGAAAGGTTGCTTGCTGCTGAAAAATCCTCCACACTACCAGGATAAAAATAAAATCCACAACAACAATTAAATACCCTATACTATCAATTAGGCAGCACCCATAACTCTGTAAATCTGAGCCTCAAACCAAAAATACCTAAATTTCCTTACCTATCTCGTAGCTGTGTTTGTTGATCCACACCAGGTCTGTTGCTGCCAACTTAAATTTATTGCTGCTGGAACTCTAATTGTTGCTGTCGGAACACTGCACAGCAGAGCCCTTCCTCACTGTTTCCCCCTGCCTCTCCAATTTTCTGGTGACGAGATCAGAAACAAGGAAGAAAATCAGTACTCAAGAAACAAGAAATCACCTCCGCAGATCAAATCCACAACACAGCTTGGTATAGCCCTTACCTTCAAGGTTCGGCTAGGGCAGAGGCGACGGGGTGGAGAAGGCCGGCGGCACTACGGATGGCGACGCCGTCGGGTGGAGAAAACGCGGCTGAGAAGATGACTAAGGCTCAGGGAAGATCGCCGGCAAACGAAGGGGTCGGCTAGGGCAAAGAGCGAAACCGCCGGAGTTCTTGTGGCTGATACTCGGCGTCGGCAGAGGAGAAGATGTAAGAGGAAGGAGATGGCATCGGGCTCGGGGGAAATTTGTACCGGCCGGGGAAGAGGCGGTTAGGGCTCGGGTTCGCGAGGGGAAAGGAGTAAACGACGACACAAAGAAATGAAAAGAGAAAATAAATAAAGAAAAAGGAATTTAGAAATTCAACTTTTCCTCATTTAAATGGGGTAGCCTAAACAGGCTTTTCCGGACCCCGTTTTTATCCCCGTCAATTCATCCGTACGAGCTCCGAAAAATTCCCGAAAAATTTCCAAAAATTCCGGAAAAATTTCCTAAATCATATTCGCCTATTTCCGGTATTTTACACGGTGGCCATTAGAGGTAAACCTGCATGAAAAAATATTAAGGTATGAAAAACATGATAATATAAATAAAGTCATATATGAACTAGAATTACTAATAACAAAAAATACTTACGAGTCCACAACAACTTATAACACCTTGTAACCAAAGAGTGTTACTGTCTGCTGCTATGCTTTAATAATGTCTGCAAAATAATATTACAACGCATTATAATAAAGTTTACTAATATGATAATATAAATACAAAACAATATGGAAACATAACTTACTTGATAAATAATAATGCTAATATTTAATCATCATTAACATATGACTAATCAACATCAATAATCTATAAGTCATCATTGCTAGATTCTGTTAGGTCAACAAGATCCTCACTGCTGGATATCTCTCCATCATCTATATCCTTGTAAATGATATTAATATCTATAAGTAATTGAGATATAAATTGGAGTTATGAATTAACTGAATGTCTCTTCACTTCGTCATTCTGAAATTCATCATGATTTTGAGCAGTGATGGTGTTCGACATTTCTATGGTTGAGCGAGACTTCATTCGATAAACAAACAATCATTCACTAGATCTTCTCTTCGAAGGGTATTCAAGATAGAAAACTTGATCCGCTTGTACTTCGAAATGAAAAACTCAAACTTGTTGAACCTTTTGTTTAGGGATGGCAACGGGGCGGGGCGGGGCCGGGTTTGCCATTCCCATCCCCGCCCCGTTTCCATTTTTTCGGGTTCGGGGATTCCCCTAACCCGAACCCACGGGTTCGGGGATTCCCCATCCCCGCCCCATTTCTAAATTAATTTATATTATTATTATTATTATTTAATAATAATTGTTAATGATAATATTAATATTAATATCAATATCAATAATATTATTATTAATAATATTTTCAAAAATTTTAATATTAATATTAACACTATTATTAATATTTTTTAAAAAAATCATATTATTATTTATTAATATTAATAATAATAATATTCGGGGCGGGTTCGGGGATGGGGATAGAATTCCCATACCCGTCCCAAACCCGCCCCATCCCCGAAAAATCGGGGATCCCCATCCCCATTTCGGGTTTTCCCCGCGGGGCCCCAAACCCGCGGGGAAAATTGCCATCCCTACTTTTGTTTGCATTAATCTCAACTAAATTATAACTTGGATGTATTATGGTATTTTTTCTTAGGGTTGGTTCATACCATGAACATTTGAACAACACACACCTTTTTATAGGTAATGCAGGATATTCAACCTCTATGATTTCGTCAAGTCTACCATAGTAATCAAACTCAGTATTACTGTTCTCTATAAATTCTTTGACCCAAACACTAAAACTATAGGTTAATTTCCATGAATGTCGTTGTGCCATATGAAATTTAAGGCCATTAACATAGTAAAAGTACACCTTTATTTTCCAGAGAAGTCTTGATGCAATAATAATTATGATATAAATTAGGACACTTCTTAATACACATAAAATAAAAAAATTCATAAATTTTCTAATTTATATATATTTGAAATTATAATGCAAATTCGGCCTTTAACTTTGCAACTAGCTCACTTGCATCCATTAATGGATTTTATAAATATAGTTGTTGTTCTAACAAGCTAAGAAAGAATGTAATTTTAAGACAATTGAGATATGAAACAAACAAATTAAACAGGGGATAAATATTTGATTAAAGAAGTGAACTTACTTTATGTATAGTTTGACCTTATCATAGTTTAAGAGTGTGTATATTTTTGCAGCATGGTATGTTTCTTGAGTTAACCATGTAGAAATAGATGCATCCATTGGCTTACCAGGAATCTTGAAAATAAAAAGCATCGATGGATATATCGGCTGAGCATCATCAAAATTTATAGGACATCACTTGCAATGTCTGGTTTCACTTTATCAGCAAAATAATAGGAGCAAAAAGATGTTTCTTCAACCAAATAAGCATGACATATTGACCCCTTAACTCTTGCTTTCTTACGAACATTATTCTTTAACTTTTTCAAAAATCGTTCAAATGGATACATCCATCTGTACTGCATAGGACCAACTTTTTATGTCTCATATGATAAATGTATTAGGAGATGATCCATTGAATCAAAAAATCTGGGTGGAAATATGCGCTCCAACTTACATAGTACGAGAGGAATGTCTATTTCTAGCTGAAGTATATCATCCATCATAATACACTTCGTTGTCAAATCTCTAAAAAATAGACTCAATTCTGTGAGTGTTTATCAAACATTTTACAGAAGTAAGTCAAGGAAAGCTACTATAATAAGTCTTTGAATGAATATATGATAATCATGACTCTTTATTCCAAACATCTTTGACCTATTTATATCCACGCATCAAGCTATATTTGAGGCATACCCATTTGGAATTTTATTTCTTTCAACCAACTACATAAAGCTTGTTTATCATCTTTATCCAATGTATAACAAACCTTTGAAAATCTATTGTTTGTTTTATTCTGATACAACTATGGTCCTCACGTGATTTTACAGTGTCGTTAGTTCTTTTAGGAATGTTCATGACAATGTCGAAGATATTATCGAATTTTTTTTTCTCAACATGCATGATATCTAAATTATGTTGAATGAGTATATACTTCCACTAGGGCAACTATAAAAATGTTCATTTTCTTCTAACCACACTTACACATCCTAATTGTTGGTGCAGTTAACAACAGTGGTCAAACTCAGGTTTTGATGAATGACAAATAAATTAAAGTTAGAAGTCGTGTTGTCTAACCTTCTTACCAAGTATGCAGGACTGAAAAACTTAATAGGGATCAGATATAAGGCTGAAGTCTAGTCGGGTTTGGAAGACCAAACAATTGACAGGAAGTCCAGTTGAATCAGAGAGGACTAGACAGTTGGCACGAAGTCCAGTCGGGTCGGGGAGTACCAGACGATTGATTGAAGTTCAGATGGGACATCTAGAAGGAAGACCTGGTGGGTCAAGAGATCAAAGTCAACTAAGTCCACAAATGGTAAGTAGAGATAAGCAAATGGAGGAAATATCCAGTGAGGAGTGTTTTCGGTTGAGGGAACAGTAGGTGTTGATCCGACTTAGAGTTTCAGCGAAACTCAAAGTCAAGATCGGACAACCCGAAGACTATCAAAAATGACTCTACTTTACATATTATTGCTCGTTGTGCTAACCTTGTATTGTAGAAAGTCAATTGTTGGAAAAAGGTTACCAGGCGCCCAAAGGAGTCTTGGGCACTTGGATGAGTCTCGGGCGCCCGGACTGGTCCGGGTGTCCAGTGGTGGATAAAGTTTGCGGGATAAACTTTCGACGAGGTGCAATCACGCCAACACACTTTAGGCACCTGGGGGTGGTTTAGGCACCTAGAGAGGTCCTATATAAAGGCCTTCGAGCAGCAACTTCACAACATCAATTACTACGACTTTTATTCTCACGCGCTGCTCCAAGAAGCTCTCCACGACATCAAAAATCTGCTCCGATAACTGATACTAAAGCTTAGACTCTACTTGTTGTCTGTATATTTTAGTTTATTACATTGTACTTAAATTCATATAATATTTTCGAGCTTATAGTGATTACCAAACGAAAGCACTCAGTGAGTGTGGGTCATGGAGTAAAAGTCGTCGAAGGCTCCGAATCAAGTAAAACTATTTGTGTTAGCGCTTGTTTTATTTTCTTTCTCTTTTATGCTACGTTTATTTTAACTCGTAGTTTTGAAAAAATGACGAATGCTATTCACCCCCTCTAACATTTTTTCAGTCCTACACCAACAATGTATTTATTTATCTCATCGAAACCAAGTTGAGATACTGATAGAAATTTATAACTGTCTATTTGTTCAATAATTTTTTCACCAGAAGCATGGACTGTTGGAGGAGGTTTTCCGACAACAATATTCTTCAAGATTTTTTTTTATTTCACCTGAAAGGGTAATCAATTGGTAAAAATTTATGGTGATTATTAAACCAAGATACCTTCTCATTGCAAGGTAATGAAAATGCATCAAAATTTGTCATGTAATATGAGCATGCTAATTTATCAGTTGTGCTCCATCCTGATAATATTGAGTATGTTGGAAAATTATTGATTGCCCATAATAATGCAGCATGCAATCTAAAATTAGTTTTACATGTAACATTATAAGTCACCGACCCTATATTCCATAATTCATTCAACTCGACAATTAGATGTTGTAAGAAAATATCTATCTTCTCTTTGGGGTTAGTTGGACCAGGAATAAGTATAGTAAGGAACATAAATTCATCTTTCGTGTACATCCATGGTGGTAAATTATACAATATTAATATAACTGGCTAAGATGAATATTGCTGTCTCAACTAACTAAATGGTTGAAACTCATCTGCGGAAAGTTCCAATCTCATATTACGTGATTCCATTACAAAGGAGGGAAATATAGTATCAAGATATTTCCATACAGGGGAATCACAAGGATGACACATTATACCTTCTTCGTGCTCATCCTCATGATACCACATCATGTGGCAAGCTGTAGTGACAAATGTATATAAGCGTTGAAGTCTAGCAGTTAACAAAAAGTAATACATCACTTTCCAAGTAGTATTTTTCTTCTTCTTCCCTAGTATGCGAGTACAATGCTTATAATGAGGGTGAGTACAAATTTTGCATTCACTCAGCTTGTTGTTTTCATTCCCAAATATCATGCAGTTGTTTATACAACAATCAATCTTTTCTGCAGGCAAACCTAAACCTCTAACTAATTTCTCTGTACTATAGAAGTTATCAGTCATTATGTTATCAGGAGGGAACAACTCTGACATCAATTGACACATGCCATCGTAATATCTTTTTGAAAAATTATATTCTGCTTTCATATTCAATAAACTTACAGTAGCTGGTAGTTGGCTTGGCTAAAATGAATGTCTTCTCATATTTCTCTTTCACTAGCCTTTAACATTTCATATAATTGTTGATATTTAAGTATTGATATTTTGTCTATATTGGAATAATTAACTGTATTAATCACATCGTGAACTATTGTTTGCAATGAAATATCATTAGTTGATGATTCAGACATAGTAATAGTTATGCCAGATGACGAACCATCAGAAAACTCAATTGGTTCATACAAATATGGTTCTTCGTGACAGTACTAATTGTAGTAATTCGACACCAAACTATTTATACATATATATAGTTTCACGGCATCCTCATCACAGATGACTCTATTTTTACATTTGGAATGATTATAAGGACACGGTTACTCGACATCATTCATACATTCTGGATGACTCTTAGCAAAGTTCACTAATTGTTCAACTTCAGTAATAAAATCATCTCTAATAAATATATTTTCTAATCGATTGTATATTCAAGTTTTATTCAAATATATTGTCACATAATGAGAATATAATTTATACCATGTATAACAAAATATATGAGTTACTAAAATTATTAAATTAAGAATTAAAAATTATTTTAGATGTAAATATACTAACACTCAAATAACAAAATGACTATATCATGTTATAATCAAGTTTTTAACTTAACATATATCTAAATTCCTCCATATAAAATTGTATATAGGTACTATTTAATAAATTATACCTAAAAAATATGTAGTCCAACTGAAGAAAAGCAACAAATACCGTATACTACAAAATAAAAAAATTAGATAAAATTAATCACAAACAATGGTAATCTAGGACAAATTCACGAGTGTGCCAGTCATTGTCAACGTCAGGAAGAGGGAGAGAGGGGGTGGAGAAAACTCATCGGAGTAGCTCGAGATTGGGGAAGAACACGTGCGCATAAGGAAAATCAGGGGCGTGCCCTAAGCTTTTAGTCGGACCTATCGACGGAAACAATTTTGTCGATAATCCGTTGGAGACTATCGACAGAACTTCGTATCCGTCGATAATCCCTATATGATATTATCGACGGAAGCTGTTTTCCATCTGTAGTAATCGACGAAATTGATATTCCTTCGGTAATGCCTACTTAGTATTGTCGACGGAAGTTGAGTTCCGTTTGTGATTACAGATGGAATATCAATTCCACCGATAATCCTGTAGATAAAGCCTAAGGTTTTCAAGTTATAGCTTGGCTTCCTGGCAGAAATCATATTCAACCTGTACGTGGAATATGATTTTCGTCGATAATTCTATTACTAACTTGGGATACTTTTGTAGTGATCTTAGTCATGAAAACACACGTGAAAGTGAAATCGGAGACCATATATATCTATATATAAATAATAGATAGCAAAGTAATATAGATTCTGCTATGAATTTTCGAAAACTACTACGTGGAAAAAAAATATATAAATGTTAAATAATCATCGATACAACTTTAGATCATTTAACAAAAACATAAAAGTTGATTAATTAAGACTAACCAAATCATAAAATCCGTATCAAAAACATTACATTCTCCAATTACATTAAATCGTTAAACTTGAAGAGCCACAATAAGTTTGAAGATCTGTTAGAAACTTATGGTTCATGTTTACTCGAAGGACTGCCGGCGGTAAACAAGTTCAGTTTTCGAATCTTCTTCGTCACTGCAACTACGAGCTTGCGCGAGTGGGATTTCTTGTTCACGTCATGCTTCATGCAAGCATGGCCCTTCTCGAGGTCGCTCAGCCGGATCCTCATCCTCGCCAGCTCGAGCTTCAGGTCCTTGTTCTCCCTCCTCAGGCACGCGTAGCTGTCGCGGGGGGAGATCCCGGCGACTCCCCCCGCGACGAGCACCGCTCCGCTGCCGAGCTTCTCCGGCGGCGGGGAGCAGCACAGGGTGCTTCGGAGTCTCAGCTGCTCGATGTAGAGCACCTGCACGGTCGCTTGCACGGGGAGCCTCTCGTTCTGTGCGGCGTGGGCGCAGGCTTCCGGCGAGAGCTTGTGGAAGTCAATCAGCTTGCAGAGCCGCTTCTTCTCCATTTCCGACAGCGCCTGATCGTGCGCCTGGTAAACTGATTGAGTGAGATCCAGATTCGATCAAATGGGTTCTAGCACAAATTAGATTTTGAAGTGTGATACTTTGAGGTAGATGTCGATGGCGCGGTACAATCCGTCGTGCGATGATCGAGAGTAGGCAGGCAGAGTGTCCGCCACGGCGATGAACTTTGCGAGCTTGAGGTTGGCGTCTGGAGCGATCTCTGCGAGGTAGCCGTCGACCAGTTTGGCCACTTTGTCCAGCGCGTGACCGCCGTCCGATTCGAAATTAGATCCGTCGTCATCGTCGTCGCTCTCCTCTTGATGAGAAAAGATCAGAAGGATTCTGTGCACGGTGTCGACGTCGAAGATTGTTTCGCCGGAATTGTGAGCGCAGAGCAGGAGGAGATCGTCGAGGGAAGACGATTCGAGCTGAGATCCGATTCTTGTCTCGAGAATTAGCCTGCAGGTCGTCGAGCAGTCGAGAAAGATGGCGGAGCGAAGGAGGCCGAAGAGGAAATTGACGGAGACGGCGTGCTTTTCCGCCGGAAGAAGGCTGGCGATCGTTTCTACCACCGCCTTCCCTTCGCATTCTCCGGTTGCGGCTCTGGCGGGCCTTTTGCGGAACGCCTTCTCGGCGTAATCCACGAGCGAAGCTCCGACACTCTCCGGGCGGATTCCGCGGCCCTTGACGGCCTCCACCACCCGCCGGTAGAGGTCGATGCGGAGGACGGAGAGGTCCTGGATCCACCAGTCCTCGCCGGAGTTGGGATCGCTCTTCTTGGTGACGTGGAGCCTCCCGGAGCTGTACTCCAGTCGCGAGAAGCTGGCGGCGATTTGCTCCGCGCAGGCCGTGGCGGCGACGCCGTCGGCGCACCGGCTCACCACGCCGAGCTCGTCGGCCAGGGGGAGCAAACCTTCGCAGTGGCGCAGCACTTCGACGCAGAACTCGAGGTTCTTGCAGACGACTTCCTCGAGGTAGGCCTCGCACCGGGTCGCGAGGTTGTCGCCGGCGTAGTCGCCGGTCATCTCGAGGTAGTCCGAGGCGCAGCGGAGCTCGGCGACGTTGCCTGCCGTGAGCTCAAAATGGACGCCGTAGCAGAATTTGGCGGCGAGCCGGAATGTCTCGGGACCGCCGGGTAGACCCGGCAGCTGAATCTTGTCGCCGTCTATGGATTCCGACAAGATCCGACGGATCCTGCCACTCTTGGCGACCAGCGGGAACTGCACTTCTTAGAATTCCGGCCAATTAGAGAAAAATCAAGCGCATAAATGCGCGAAATACAGAATCGACCAACCTTATGAAGCTGAAATCTCACACCAGCTACCTCAATCGTAACGTCACTAGGAACATCCAAAAAGATCCTGCAAATATATTTTCAGACGATCAAATCTCAGAAAAGAGAGAGAGAGAGAGAGAAAACAGATAAGCACCAGTCATCACGTCTTTGCTTGTGCGGAGAAGAAGCAGAGCAGCCGGGAAGGAGTTGCTGGTGGTGGAAGCGATTCATCTCCACAGGGAAAGCTCCGGAACGGCAGCAGGGAGCTAAAGGGGGTTTGCATGCTGCAAGCCTTGGAGAAGAAGAAGCTGATCATGAGCTGAAATGGATTGATGGTGGTGGTGGTGGCCCGGGCATCGCAACGCCGCTGCAAATCTTGATTTTGCTTTCTGTTGCCTGCCCCTTTCGAGCCGTAGGAGGAGAATTTTGGAGAGCAGAGGACAAAAAGCAGCAGGAAAGGAGCGGGGAGCGAGCAGGAATCAGAGCACTGAGCGCATGCATGCAGGCGCCTGCCCATGGATCATCATTAACAATTAGTGAGCTTTAGCATTTTGACTCTTTTGCATTGACAACAAACATTATTTCTATCTAAATAAATTTGAAACATATGAAGTAAAAGTGAAGTTGATTTATCTCAATCCGAGTATTCCTTGTAGTCGGCCTCGGACCGGGCAGTTAGCTAAATAATGTTATCAACAGAAGATCTGGAGTCAAATCTTAATTAATAGTGGGCTGGGGTGCCTATCCTTCTTTATATATTATTAAACTAGATTAAATTAAGATTAATAATCATTCATGATTTATTTTTTTTATATTAATTTAAAAGTGAACTGACGGAGGCTCTAGAGCCTACGAATTACCTTTTGCAATCATAATAAGATAAAAAGTTAAATTATAGTATATTTAATTTATGGGGGAATGAATCCAGTAAGAATCAATTTTCCTCCAATAAAATAATTCTGCCATCAGGGTGTCAACTCGGTTACGCATGTGGAAGAAATAAATTTGAAATACAACTTATATATATATATAATAGTTATTTTTTAAAAATCCAACTATATAGTTTTTTAAACTAATTAATCTTGGAGGTAATCAGTTCGATCTTACAGAAATTTCCCACAACTACCAAGGCAAATCGTGAAGTGGTCACGGATATCCATCCAAGCGACTATTTTTTTTAGAGTTGGCATACCACCGGAGAAAAATCTCTACGGTGCGATGCAAGTAGGATTCGATCCTTAGATGTTTGGAATATATATGATAATTGTTTTTTTAACCCAGGTATCCAGTTCTTTGAACCAACTAATTTTGGAAGTGACCGGTTCAGTCTCATAAAAGTTCTCAACTGGCCATCAAGGTAAATAAAAAAATGCTCATGGAGGCCTTTCCGGATGACTAATATTTTTAAGCCCACTTTTCACTGATAATATTTTTTTTTTGAAGGTAAATGTATTATACTCTCAAAAAGAATAAAATACAATCATATGATATCTACAAAGTGCATAACAGTTTTATGACTTTGTAAGACACCATTAAGCAAACTTCATACATTGTTAGAGTGTATACTAAGAGCCTATCTTTTGTATAAATATTTATTTAGAAATAAAAGAATCATATTAGTCAATATTTACATTTATTTGTTAAATGTAATTGTTCAATTAATTTATATAGTAGATAACATGGTGTGTGGTGTCACACACAGAAAATCATGTTGTCGGTTTTTTATGAATTATAAACAGTTGCTCACGACTAAGATGGAAAGGAACAAACCATTGAAATAGTCGTAGTGTAATTAGGTATTAGTTTATCTTGACTAATAAATTACACTAGTACACTCTAAGTGTATTGAGTAGGATCATTTAAGGTAAGTTCTTTTTATACTGACTTGATAAAAGAACTAGACCTTAGTTATTATGGAAGTGTGTGCTCTTAATCCAAATATAATAACAAGCACATATATTTAGTATTTATTTCTTTGACTTATCAAAAGGTGAGATTTAGCTCGATAAATCAATAGGCCCGATAAGTTGGGAAATGATATTACTTATAGTGTGTGTTGTTGATTATAGAGGGAAACTGTGTCCTAGTTATCTTGGTTGAGAATGTCTCCAAGAGGAGTTCATAAGAATTGTCATGTTAAACCCTGCAGGTGGACTTAGTCCGACATGACGATAAGGTTGAGTGGTACTACTCTCGGACTAAGATATTAATTAAGTGAGTTGTCAGTAACTCATTTAATTAGTGGACATTCGATATCTTAAACACAAGGAGACTAACACACTCATAATAAGAAGGAGCCCAAAACGTAATTTGGGATTGGTGCGGTAGTTCAATAATAATTCTTTAGTGGAATGAATTATTATTGATGAAATTAAGTTATGTGTTCGGGGCGAACACGGGAAGCTTAATTTCATCGGGAGACCAAAACCAATTCCTCCTCTCGGTCCCTATCGTAGCCTCTTGTATATAGATATTTATACCCACCACATACCCACCTTCTTACCCACTTTTTGGTAGCCGGTCAAGCTAGCTTGGAACCCAAGCTAGGGTCGGCCAAGACCCAAATGTTGAGCCAAGTTGGTGGTCGGCCAATGCTTGGAGTCCAAGCATGATGTGGCCGGCCACATCATATTAAAAGGATTCTATTTATAAATTTTTTCTTATGTGGATTCCATGGTTTTAAAAGAGAGTTTAAAATTTAAATATCTCCTTTTATAGCTTTCTACAAAGGATTAAGAAAAGATTTGAAATCTTTCCTTATTTGTATATTAAAAGGTGGATTTTTAATTTTAAGAAAACTTTCCCTTTTAACCATGTTCATGATTTAAAAGAGAGTTTAAAAATTAAATATTTCTTTTATAAAGGTTCTACAAAAGATTAAGAAAAGATTTGATATCTTTCCTTATTTGTAGATTGAAAGAGATTTTAATTTTTAGAGATAACTTTCTTTTTATCCACATGTTTAAAAGAAAGATTTTAATTTATAAAAATTCCTTTTTATAAACCACCATGAAGGGAAAAATTATTGGAGAAGTTTTTTATAAATTTCCGGAAGCAAACTAGGAAGTTTTAATTCTTGTGTGAATTAAAATTTCCTTGATTGGGAGAAAAGGTGGCCGGCCATTATTATTGAGAAAAGAAAATTATTTTTAATTAAAAATAATTTTTGTTTTTCATGGCAAAGGAATTAAGGAAATTTTTATTTAAATTTCCTTATTTGCCAAGACCAAGGATTATAAAAGAGGGGGTAGAGGTGCTTTCATAGAGAATAACTCTATTCTATTTCTTCCTCTCTTTTTCTTCGATGGTGTGGCCGGCCCTAGGGCCTCTTCTCCTTCTCTTTTCTTCCTCCATTGTGGCCGGCGACATCAACATAAGAGAAGTCCATGGTGGCCGGTTCTAGCTAGGAGAAGAAGGAGAGAAAGAATGCTTCGTTTCTAGCATCCCTTGGAGCTTGGTGGTGGTGGCCGAACCTCACATCTCTTGGAGTTTATGTGGTGGCGGAAACTTGCTTGGAGAAGAAGAGCTTGGGTGGTTCTCATCTTGGTAGATCGTTGCCCACATAACGTCCGGAATAAGAAGAGGAATACGGTAGAAGATCAAGAGGTCGTTGCATACAAAGGAAGGTATAATTAGTAATTAATTTCCGCATCATATTAGTTGTTTTTCTTTTGTATGAATTCCAGACACAAGAGGCATTAGATCTAGTTTTCGTATTTGTTTTCTAGTTTGTGTTTTCTTTTACTTTGTCGAATTTGTGATTCGATTGTTCTTTTTGGTTAACCTAGAGTTATTTAAGGAAATTAAATATTAGCTTTCCTTAAAAGGCTTTGTCTAGGCGGTGGTGGTTGCTCCCATATCCAAGAAGGTCATGTGCCTCGCCATGCAGTCCTGGAAGCCAATTTTGGAAATTAATATTTAATGAAATTAATAACATAGGTGGATTTGGATTAATAGTGTTAAGTTCCGCTTGCGATCCAAATCTAAACCATCAAGAACAGATAAGTTAAATTTGAAATCAATAATGTTAAGTTCCGTCTGCGATTCCTAATTTAACTTCTAAAGAACACAATAGATTGTTTAGGAAAGGTTCGACACGTGTACAAAATTTTTGTATAGTGGAACCGGTACGATCTTCCTAGGACCAACCAACATAACATCACATATCAAGGCCTCACTAATGTCTACGAAGTATCAAACATGACTTGGACTTTGTGTGACATCTGAGCATATCACAAAATATTATCACACATTACAAAAGAATTACTTGATATCCACAAAGTGCCAAACATGAACTTGGACTTTGTGAAATATCTTCTCAAAGCAAGGTACAATATTCTCAAATCGGCTCATGTTACGTGCATTCCATATGAGATAAATCATGGAAGATAAAGCTGAAGGCGCTGGAATTCCGCTCTGTTTCAATTTCCCTGTACAAAAAATTGTACAATAACACAACTTTTCCTAACAATCCGCATGTTTGATCAAACATGTGTTTGATCAATTAAGCAAGTTTTTGAATGATCAAAGCACACCTTGATCGAAGTACAAGATCACTGGCCTCTTGTGTTAGTATTCCAAAAACGATACAAAGAAAAACTAAATAATTATGCAGCGGAATTAAAGAACCAGTTGTACCTTTCCTTTGTAGCTAAAGACCTCTTGATTTTCTGCCGTATTCCTCTCCTCTTCTTGGACGTCGTGTGGGCGACGATCTACCAAGACAACACCACCCTCCTTCTCTTCTCGATTTCCAAACCGCTGGCTACAAAAGGAGGCTCTAGGATGGGACACCTTCTCTTCTTCTTCCTCTTCTCCAAGCCGTTGCCCAAGGAGGGGGGGGGGGCAAGGAGAGGGGCTGCCTGCTCTTAGCAAGAGGAGGGGAGGTGCGCCGACCCTAGGTGAGGAGCAAAGGGAGGGGTGTCAACCACAAGGAGGAGAAGAGAGAAAAAAATTAGGTTTTAGAAGCTACCACCTACTCCTTTTTATAGGCTTGTCGTCGGTTACAAAAAAAGAAAAAAATAATAGAATTCTGTTTAGAAAAAATTTCCCTTTTATAACCGAATTTTGTAGAAAAAATCTCCCTTTTTATAACCGAATTTTGTTGAGAAAAAATCTTCCTTTTTATAACCAAATTCCGTCGAGAAAAAATCTCCCTTTTTATAACCAAGTTAAACCAAGCCAAGTTAAATCAATCCAAGTTAATCCAAGCCAAGTTAAATCAAACCAAGTTAAACCAAACCAAGTTATGGATGGGTGGATGTGAGGCTTTATATAGAGGCTAGAACAGGGACCTAGAGGAGGAATTAGTTTAGGCCTCTTGATGGGCTTGACTTCTTGTGTTCGGTCCGAACATCAAACCCAAGTTCATCAATAATAACCCATACCGCTAAAAGGTTATTATTGAACTACCGCACCAATCCCATATTACAATATAGGTTCCTTCTTATCATGAGTGTGTTAATCTCCCGGTGTTTAAGATATCCCATGTCTATTAATTAATTGAGTTACTGACAACCTAATTAATTAACATATGATTCCAAGAGTAGTACCACTCAACTTTATTATCATGTCGTACTAAGTCTACCTGCAGAGTTTACATGATAATCCTTATGAGCTCCTCAAGGGGACACCATCAACCTAAATAATTAGGATACAGATTCCTTCTATAATCAACAACACACCATATAAATAGTATTATTTCCCAACTCATCGGGCCTATTGATTTAACGAATAGATCTCACTCATTGATAAGTTAAAGAAATAAATACTAAGTATATGTGCTTGTTATTATATAAAGATTAAGAGAACGCATATCCATAATAACAAAGGTCTGTTCTTTTATGTAGTCAGTATAAATCGAACAACCTCAAATGATTCTGCTCAATACACACATAGTGTACTAGTGTAATTTTATAATTAAGACAGACTAATACCAAATTACACTATAACCGTTCCAATGATTTGTCCCAATCCATCTTGGTTATGAGATACTATTTATAATTTATAACGAACTGATAACATGATTTTTTGTGTGACACCACACACCATATTATATACAATATAAATTAAATGGACAACTGCATTGACATATATATAAATATAAAATGTAAACATTTGACCAAAATGATTCTCATTTCAAAATATTTCAAAACAGATGTTCATACAAAAGCTAGGCTTATAGTATACATCCCAACAAGAGCAAGATGTCTTACTTTCATTTGCCTTCCTTTACCATTGTAATGTTGCCAAAATATATCAAGAAAGGAGGTCATATCGGTGATGTCAAAAGTGATATCCATCCATATCTTAACTTTATCAAGTAGGGGCTTGACAATGCCACAATCAAAGAAAATATGATTCTTGCATTCATCTTGTTGGTGACACAATGTACATAATTTGTTGGACTTATATGAGATGATGTTCATCGTTCTTAGTCTTCCATGAGCAAGTAACCAAGAGATAAACCTATGCTTGGGCAAAATATATGGCTTCCATATCACCGAAAACCAATCCACTTTAGTCGCTCTTGGACGGAAAAACTCATATGTCAAAGTCGACCCATTATTTTCTCTCGCAAACCACCCTATCATCTTCATGTTTGTGGCGCCAATGGAGGTAGTTCACTGTACAAGCTCATCACGAATATAAAGTAAGCGTTTAATAAGGGGGGAGTCCGAAGGCTTACTCCTCCATTGTCAAAAGTCCATATTTCGGAGATAGTGATGATGAACCCATCGAACCCAAAGGGACTCCCTTCAATTTTGAATATTCCATAGAATCCGACTTAAGAGAGTCATATTCCATGTTTACAAATCACGTAAACCATATCCTCCTTCTTCTTTGGGTAGACATATAGAAGCCCAAGAGATTGGTGGATGTTTTGTTGACTATGCAAAGGAACGAGAGATACCATATATTTTGTCAATAACTCTACTTGGTATTGGAAGGATAGACAACAAAAAACATTCCACTCCTTGAAGTACCGATCTTACAAGTTCTAATTTTCTGGCACGGGAAAGTGTGTGCTTCGGCCAAGATACATCCTTCTTTCTTATGGAGTCAAGAAGTGCCCTATAATTCGCAATCCTTAATTTCTCAGTCGTTAATGGAATACCAAGATATCGGAAGAGAAATGTGCCTTGTTGAAAACCAGTTATGTGTAATAGCTCCTCCCGTAGTTGGTCACTAACCTCGGCCATATATAAGTTGGATTTCATTGGATTTGCTCGAAGGCCCGCTTTATCACCAAAAATCAATAGGAAATCCATAATGAGGCTAAGAGTAGAAACATCGGCCCTTGCAAATAATAAGAGGTCATCAACATATGCTATATGTGTGAGTTCCACTTCTTGACATTTTGAATGATAATGAAAAACACTTAGCCTTGATATAACTTTCATAGAACGTGAGAAAACTTCTAAACATAGGCTAAATACAAAGGAGAGAGAGGATCACCTTGCCTCAAGCCTTTTCTTCCACTAAAGAAACCATGCAATCCACCATTTAGACTAACGGAGTAAGAGAACATGGTTATGCATTCTCTTATCCATCCACAAAATTGTTGGGGAACCCCAAAACTAACAAGTGCGGACATAAGGAAACTCCAATCAACCGTGTTAAAAGCCTTGCGCAAATCAACTTTGATCATACACCTTGGAGAAATCCGCTTACGAGCATCCTTTCTCAATAATTCTTAGGCTAAATGAATGTTATCACCTATGGACTGACCTTTGATAAAAGCCACTTGAGCCGGATCAAACAACATATCTATAACTTTTACCAATCTTGCTGCCAATACTTTGGAGTTGACCTTGTAGAAAATCGTACAACATAAGATAGGCCTAAAATTCGAAACTCTTGGACCATGATCAAATTTATGGATGAGAGCTATCAAGGTGTGATTCCATTACTTGAGGAGCCAACCATTAATGAAGAATTCCTTTATCGCCTTAATGAAATCAACTATGGTGTCCCAAGCCGCCGTGAAGAATTTTGCATTGTAACCATCCAGACCCGGGGCTTTATCGACGCCTATATCAAATAGAGTCTTCTTGATTTCTTAATCCATGATTGTGGCTTCTAGGGTTGATGCTTGGGCTTGAGATAATCTAGTCCCATGCAAGGAAGAAACATCAAATTGAGAGCTTTGATCGGACTTACCCAAGAGGCCTTGAAAATACTCCACAAATTCTTCGGCAACTTCATCCAAACTAGTTGTTTGTTCCCCGGATTGCTTGATGAGTGTAATAATAGCATTTCTTTTGTTGTGTCTCTTCACCAAGTCATGAAAAATTTGATGCATCTATCACTATTCTTGAGGCAGATACTCTTGACACGTTGTTAGTAGAAAAGTCTTTCCGCCTTCTTTCTTATTGTGCCATAGTCACTTGGGGGCTCTTCTCCATTAAGAAGGGTTTTTTGAACATCTTCTAACTCTGATTTTGCTCTTGATGCTTGCTCCTTGATATGTTGAAAATGAATCTTATCAAGTTCCATTAGTTTACCTTTCAACCGTGTAAGTTTTATCTTGAGAGTAAATTGTGCATTGCCATAGACGGGTGCCTCCCATGTGTTTGCCACCAAGTCTTTGAAACCATCATGTAATGTCCATATATTATAAAATTTGAATGACATATTGGATCCACTTTCCCTTGCAAAAGTTGAAACTATGCAACAAAAGTGGTCTGATAGACAACCGGAGGGCGTAAATTCTACATAACTTTCATAGTCCGCAACAAGCCATTGTGAATTCACCATAGCACGATCTAGCTTGCAAGAAATCCTTCCATTCGTCCATGTCAAATGACACTCAATAGAGCGAAAATCAACCAAACCACAATTGTCAACAAAGCGCTACAAATCATGTATCTCATAATTAGAAATCGGTTCCCCACCTTCTTTGTTTTGGATTGCCAATGGTGAGTTATAATCACCCATAATAAGCCAAGGCTCCACAATCATTTCTCCAAGGAAGGTAAGAGAAGTCCATAAGGGTCTCCTTGTCATGATAGAATGAAGGTCATATACAAATGTCACCAAAGAATATCTAGCCGTAATTAAACAACGAACACGACAATGTATATATTGATTCGATGCATTGAGAACATCCAAAGTGACCATGAGAATTTCCTTCGCATGATAAAATCTAAGGAGTCTTCATTAAGCTTGGTTTTAATAAGTGCTATAACTTGAATTGTCTTTTGCTTGAGGAGGTGAACCCCCCCCCCCCCCCTTTCATGTTTTAAGGGTTTATGGAAGCCCCTAATGTTCCAAGATGCAATCTTCATCGTCCATGAGATGAGCAGGTTGCTCTAACCCGTAAATGCCTCCCATTTTACTGAGTCTCCACATGTGCTGAAGTTGAAGTTGGTGAAGGTGGCAATTCCACTTCATGTTCTTCCACAACAGGTCCCGAAATCAAATGAGGGATGAAGGTACTACCCGAAATCAAATGAGGGATGAAGGTACTATCCGAAATGATGGTGTTCATGTCCTCCATTCCTAAAGTGACAGAAGTAACCTCACTTGAATCAATTTGCTCTTGATGTGCAGCAACCTCCCTAACATCGACTTGAGTATCGGTTGAATTTGATGATGAGGCCACACTATTCTCGGATGGAATGAGTGATACCATAACTGGTTGTGAAAGAAGATCGAATACATTTAGAAGGGGTGATGATTCTATCTCCTTTGGAACTAATTCTTCAATAACCGTTGTAGCCAATACAAGGTCTTGTTCCGGAACACAATCCATTTGTGGTTGAATGTCATCAACAGCTTGTGGAGACCCTTGAGGAGGAATTGATTCCCTTTGTCGATAATAGAATTGTTGCCTTCCTCTCGTAGATTGTGAGTGAATGGGGTGGTGGTCATTTTGTGTCGATTTCCGGCCAGAATTCTTGCAATCCGCTTTACAATGTCGAATCCAATCGAATCATCCACAGTCTCAATGTCATCATACTCAAAACTTAAACACTGCCCGGTTGGTTGAGATTGTTGTAATTGGGTCGCCATCTTAGTCTATCGATTATACTTGAAGAGGTTGACCCATGAACCAGAATTCTTTTGTCCCTGAGGAATTGTTGCTTGAGTAATCCTCTCATCAGTAGGTGGAACTTGATCGACTTCATATTCGACAACAAATTCATCACCTCCAGCGGTGATGGAGTGAGCTTCTCCGGTGAGGTTAGGTAAGGGGGCCAGTTGAGGAAGAAACACTCCATCCTTTGGGAGAGGAGGAAGGTGACTTGGAGGGTCACTTGCCACCTCATTTACTGCCTCAACATCTTGGACCGCCACCTCAACATGATCTACCACTTGTGATGCACCCTTCGTAGTAGTAACTCTTGTTGGCGCTACTCGGAATTTCGTTCTGTTTTCCCTGTACAAAAATTTGTACAAACACAGAACTTTTCCTAGCAACCCATGTGCTTTTCAGAAGTTAAACTTGGATTGTAAACGAAACTTAACATTATTTATCCAAGTTCAACCCATGTGTTCATCAGAAGTTAAACCATATTATAGAAGTTGATTAAATATCTATTTTAAGGATTGACTTCTAGGTCGTTGATGAGACACTCGGCCTTCTTGGGTATGGGATCATCCACTACTTTCTAGACAAAGCCTTTCAAAAAAAAATTGAATATTTAAACTCCTTACAATAATCTTAGGTTTAACTACAGAGACCACAATCAAAGCACAAGATCATTGACCTCTTGTGTTAGTATTTCAGGATCCATACAAAGAAAATAAACTAACTAATACGTAGCGGAATAATTAACTAGTTGTACCTTTCCTTTGTTTCAATAGACCTCTTGATCTTCTGCTGTATTCCTCTTCTCCTCTTGGACGTCGTGTGTGCGACGATCTTCCAAGACAACACCACCCGAACCACTTCTTTGCCTCCAAGACTTTAGGCCACCAAGGGATGCTAGAATAGGGAGCTTCCTTCTCTTCTTCTTCTCCTCCAAGTAACCGACCACAAGAAGATGGAGCCTCTTGATGCCGCCAACCCTTAGTAAAGGAAATCAGGGGAGAATAGAAAGGGAAGAGGGCCGGCTAAAACAAGGATTAAATGAAGAGACTTAGGTTGTGTTATACCATAACGCACCGTCTACTTCTCTTTTATAATCCTTGGTGAATGCAAAAAAAGGAAAGATTTAAAATTAAAACCTTCTTTTTAATTCCTTTTATGTGTGGTTGACCCTTATTTGGGCAACTATTAAGAAAAAAATTTAAATTAAAATCTCTCTTTTAAATCATTGTGGATGGCTACAAAAAAGAAAAGATTTTAAAATTAAAATATCTCTTTTAATTCCTTGTGGATGACTATAAAAGAAAAGTTTTTAAAAATTAAAATCTCTCTTTTAAATCCCTTGGAGGATGACTATAAAAGGAAATATTTTAAAATTAAAATATTTCTTTTAAATCCCTTGAAGGATGTCTATAAAAGGAAATATTTTAAAAAAATAAAACTCTCTTTTAATTCCTTGTGGCCAACCCCTTGCTTGGGCACCAAGCAAGGCTTGGCCGACCACCTCTTGGGCTCCAAACAAAGTTTGGCCGACCCTTGCTTGGGTACCAAGCAAGGATGTGGCCGGTCCATTACTTGGGTAAGAAGTTGACTTGGTTGGATACAAGGTTTTTTTATAAAGAGGCTACAACAGGAACCTAGAGGAGGAATTGATTTTGGCCTCCTGATGGACTTGGGCTTCCCGTACTCAGCCCGAACACCTAACTCAAGTCCATCAGTAATAACTCATACCACTAAAGGGTTATTATTGAACTACCACACCAATTTCATATTACAATATGTGCTCCTTCTTATTATGAGTGTGTTAATCTCTCTGTGTTTAAGAGATCGTATGTCCATTAATTATCGGACTTCATTGTTATGTCGGAACTAAGTCCACCTGCAGGGTTTACATGACAATCCTTATGAGCTCCTCAAGGGGGCATCATCATCCTAATAAATAGGACGCAGTTTCCTTCTATAATCAACAACACACCATATAAATAATATTATTTCTCAACTTATCGGACCTATTGATTTAACGAATAAATCTCACCCTTTGATAAATTAAAGAAATAAATACTAAGTACATGTGCTTGTTATTATATCAGGATTAAGAATACGCGCATCCATAATAACAGAGATTCTATTCTTTTATGCAGTCGGTATAAAAGGAACAACCTCAAATGGTCCTGCTCAATACACACATAGTGTACTAGTGTAATTTTATAGTCAAGATAAGCTAATACCAAATTACACTACAACCATTCCAATGGTTTGTCCTAATCCATCTTGGTTGTGAGCTACTTTTGTATAATTTATAAGGAACTGATAACATGATCTTCTGTGTAACACCACACACCATGTTATCTACAATATAAATTAAATGGACAATTACATTTAACTAAATGCAGACATTTGACCAATGTTATTCTCATTTCAAAATAAATGTTTATACAAAAAGCTAGACTTTTAGTATACATTCTAACAACTCTATCCTCTTCAAATGGTATAGGATATGAACCCTTGGATAGACTCAAAGGTGAATATTTGAGATCTTTCTTCTTCTTTCCCATTTTAATGCATCCACGTAGAATTACCAAATGGGAATAACAATGCCAAAGTCAAATACAATTCAAATGGAAAAGATGCAGCCACCAAAATTGAATCACCGTCTAAGTCACCAAGTTGTCCACGCCAAGAGCAAGAGGAAAATCAAAATGCCAACCAAGACTTCCAATTCAAAAGAAGCTCCAATTAATCCACGCCAAATGCCAAACAAGACTTCCAAATCAAGAGGAACACTAAATAATCCATGCCAAAATAAAATCAGATGCCACCAAAAATTTTCAAATAAGGAGAACCCTAATTATTGGCCATTAATGTTGAATAATTCTCCCAATAGATTCCTTCTATAGAATGTGCCGGTCGGAATTTGTATATTGTTTGAAAACTTTGACAAACCATTACATGCATTACAAAATGATGAACAGTTGGTGTGTTAGTAGGTGTGGTAATTAAACACGGACAACAAGCAAGAATACTCAACCATGAAGAGCACTGGTAGCAAATGGAGCATCAAGCTGAGCATCAAAAGCACAGACAGCAAGCCGAGCAGCAAAAGCACGGACTGAATCTATGGTTGTCATCCCGCCATAAATCGTCACCTCACTTTTAGCAAGTGGTCAGCTATAAACGAATTTATCGTATCTTTACCACGTGCTGTTTGCTGCGGGCTAGATAGATCCTTATGGTGGATCTATGAACCCTCTTGGGCTTTTTGACAAAGTCCCAGCCATCAACGGATTTGACGCTGTCTTTACCGCGAGTCGTTTACTGCAGATTAGATAGATCGTTATGGTAGATCTATTCATCCTCTTGGGCTTTTTAGCAAAACCCCAGCCATCAACGGATTTATCGCTGTCCTTACCGCGAGCCGTTTGTTGCAAACTAGATAGATCAATTATGGTGGATCTATTTACCATCCTCTCCCATACCTCCCAACTCACATTCTCTCATCATAGGAAATGTGTACAAAATACAAGCCCTCACCACACACAGTAGGATCCCTCACTGTACAGTTATCATTACACCTTCTACACCAACCAACAGTGGGATTCAACTTGCAATTGATGAACACTAAGGAGGATTCAAGTCCACAAACTAGTGGGTATGTATTTGAACCTTCCGAAATAGCCAATTCATATCCGGCGCAATGCCTTGGTACCGACACCTATTTCTAGCTTCCCACATATAATAGATTGAGCTAAAGACAGCTAGATGTCGGGCCTTCATCTTTCTACCACCCCCTTGTTATAATCGTGATAACTGAGAGCTCTTTCACTGTGCAAAAAAGGCGGGTCCCGCCGCCCAGCGGCCCCCTAGGCCTGGCCCCACAGGGATCCTAGGAGGAGGTAAATCAGCGGTGAATGCTGGCCCGGATAAAGCGTGGTGTCTCCGAAATTTAACACAGCCGGCCCAGATTATTCATCCAGTGCGCGTCCGTGGACCTTCGACCCTACAACTCATTGTGCAAGGATGCCACGCCTTAACCGGTTGATCCAGCCCGCGGGGGCAACTGAGAGCTCTTTCACGATTCTATGGGTGGTGGTGTATGGTCGTTGACTGCGAGCTCTTTCATGCTGGCAAAAAGACGAATACACTCACTCCCAGCGCCCCGCCAACCCGCCCTAGGGCCAACACAGAGAAGGTAAATCACGAGCGGATACTAGCCTTTGGAATTGTGACTAGCAAATAAGGGAGACATTTACCTCGGCTTTACCGAGATTCGAACTCTAGACCTCATGGTGGCAACACCTCATGTGCTAGCCACTAGACCGTCCCGAGGGGATGACTGAGAGCTCTTCACGGAAATAGGTACATTTATATAAAACTGATTTGAGAGATAACGACTCTCAAATTGAATGTCGAAATATACATGGTAGTCAGGAGCCCATCCTTTGTAACTGAGGTAGACTCCTTTATCATTACTCAATTCATTTACATCATCATGCACTCAACTTTCCTCTCACCATTATGCTATACGTGGGGCAATCCACAAGCAAAAACAAAGTCAAACCAATATCCAATCACACACACACAACATCACACTAACACATCACATGCATTATAAAATGATGTGTGGCAATCAAACACGGACAGTAGGCTTGAATACTTAGCCATGAAGAGCACGAACAACAAGTGGAGCAACAAAAGCCCGAATAGCAAGCAGAGCATCAAAAGCACGGACTGGATTACCAAGATTGTCATCCCATTGTAGATCGTCACCCTACTTTTAGCAAGTGGTCAGCTATTAATGGATTTACCATGTCTTTACTGCGAGTCGTTTGCTGCGGACTAGATAGACTCTGATGGTGGATCTATGAACTCTCTTGGGCTTTTTGGCAAAACTCCAGCCATCAACAGATTTGACGTTGTCCTTACCATGAGCCATTTGCTACGGACTAGATAGATCATTATGGTGGATTTATTTACCCTCTTGGGCTTTTTGGCAAAGCCCCAGCCATCAATGGATATGACATTGTCTTTACCGTGAGTCGTTTGCTGCGGACTAAATAGATCAATTATGATGGATCTATTCACCATCATCCTCTCTCATGCCTCACATGCAAAATCAAAAGATAAATACAAAGACATGCAAAAAAAAATATAGCAAACTAATCTTTATGTGTCACCCATGTAAAATCTAGTCAATTCTCCCTTGTGCCACCGATTTAAACTTTGCTCCATCCATATCATAACTTGCATGTATGCATAAGCCATGAAGCTTCAAAACCACGTACAGTAGATGAGGCTCCTTCAAAAACACGGACATAAAAAACAGTGAGCTTCAAATTTCGGACAGCAAGCATAGTGAGCTCCAAAAATAGCAACATTAGCTTTGTGGTCTCCATTTCCTTCATGTACAGTCAGTATGACACCTTCTACACCAACCAACGGCGGCATTTAACCTGCAAATGATGAGCGCTAAGGAGGTTCCAAGTCCACAAACCGATGCATATGTATTTGAACCTTCTGAAATAGCTAATCCACATCCCGCGCAATGCCTTGGTACCAACATCAATTTCTAGCTTCCCACATATAATAGATTGAACAAGAGATGGCTAGATGCCGGGCTTTCATCTTTATACCACCACCCTTGTAATATCTCCCAAAAATTTGATGCAACTCCTCAAAGGATTTGAAGTTGTGCTTGATCTCCATCCATCGCTTCACCTTGCACCAAAGTTCACAAATCACAGAGCATTCAAAGAAGACATGTTGATTTGATTCTTCTTATTGTTGGCA
Source organism: Zingiber officinale (assembly GCF_018446385.1). Taxonomy (NCBI): domain Eukaryota; kingdom Viridiplantae; phylum Streptophyta; class Magnoliopsida; order Zingiberales; family Zingiberaceae; genus Zingiber; species Zingiber officinale. Next base: position 132,409,767 of record NC_055998.1, read on the forward strand.
TATGACATAATCCTTGTTTGTCTCATATTCCATTCTATCCTTGGTCTTCAACCTCCCATGAGCTAGCATCCATAATGTGAAGCGGTGCTTTGGCATGATTTCTGGTTTCCACACAATAGATTTCCATGCTACATCCGACCTCCTTGGCATGAAGAAATTATATGCATTTTTAACTACATTTTCTATCCAATAAACCAATCCATCATTCTCATTTTTGCACTTCCAACACCATTTGAGGTTCTCAAGATCTTGTCCTGAATTTCTATGAGCCTCTTGATCAAAGGAGAGATCGAAGCTTTGCTTTCCCCGTGCTCAAAATTCTGTACCTTTTATATAATGATGGTGTACCCAATTTATCCATAAAGAATATGTTTTGGACTTGATATCCCATAAGATTTTGCTCAACAAATCCTCATTCCATGCAAGTATGTCTCTAAGGCCATATCCCCCATCTTACTTTGGTAGATAATTTTTTTTCCAAGATATAGGAGGCCATTTGGAGGACCAAACAGACATACGACAAAGTGCTTTAATCTTGTCTACAACTCCACTAGGAATTGGAAGCATTGAAAGCCAAAAACATTCCACTCCTTGTAGAACTGTACCTATCAATTCCAATCTTCTGACATATGACAAAGTGTGTTTGGGCCAAGCATTTATTTTTTTTTGTGATAGCCTCTAGGAGCAGTCCATAATTAGCAACCCTAATTTTTCTACCGCCAATGGAATGCCTAAATATTGGAAGGGGAAATAACCTTCTTGAAAACTCAAAAGATCAAAAATTTGGGCCTTCACTCTTGCTTCTACACCGGCCATGAAAATCTACGTTTTTTGTGGATTTTCCTTTAGTCCCGAATGTTGGGACCGAAATGTAGCTAGAGGGGGGGTGAATAGCTCGTCGCGTGCTAGGTGTTCGTCGTTGCTTGTTTCTTCAAAGATATGCAGCGGAAATACAAGAAACAACTACAACAACGCTAACAAATAGATTTTACTTGGTATCCACCTCACAAGAGGTGACTAGTCCAAGGATCCACGCACACACACACACCTCCACTAATAAACACTCCTTTTCGGTAACTACCGAAGGCGGAGAAGCCCTACAAGACTCTCAATACAGAAGGAAAGGAAAGGGAACAAAAGTATAAGCAAAGCTTACAATGAATACAAGAAACCCTAACCCTAGCTTTTTTCTTCTTACTATTGATCCGCCTCTTGACTTGGAAGAGCCTCCAAGAACCTTCAAGAATTGACGATCTGGAGCTTGGAGAGAGCTGTGGAGTTGCTGTCGAGGATCTGGAGTGAACAGTGCAAAGCCTCTACCGAAGAAGACGCACGCCAACGGCCTTTATCTGCGCCAACGGTCGGATCCCGATCGATTGGATTGCTCCCAATCGATCGGGGAGACTTTGGATCGATCCAGAGCGCCTATGTGCTCTCTGGAATAGCCTGAATCGATCGGCTGATCGATCCAGGGCTTGTCGCGCGAAATCGCAGCTCTCAATCGATCCACTGATCGATTGGGGGATCTGGATCGATCGACCGATCGATCCAGCGCCGTTCTGTGCGATCGCGCACTTGTCCCAATCGATCCACTAATCGATTGGGAGGAGGCTTGTCGCGAAGACTCGCCCAATCGATCGGCCGATCGATTGGGCATGAGCCAATCGATCAGCTGATCGATCCAACTCATGATTTCTCCCTAAAATCAAGTCTAAAGCCTCCTAAACCAACATCCAGTCAACCATGACTTGTTGGTACATAAAACCTAGCATCCGGTCACCCTTAACCAGCTAGGACTCTCTCACCAAGTGTCTGGTCAATCCCTTTGACCCACTTGGACTTTTCTTCTCTTGCCAAGTATTCGGTCAATCCCTTTGACCTACTTGGACTTTTCTTACTCTTGCCAAGTATCCGGTCAATCCCTTTGACCTATTTGGACTTTCATCAGATGTCTGATCAACCTTGACCCATCTGGATTTCCCCATGCCTGGCTTCACTCACCAGGACTTCCCTTCTATCTAACTTCACTCACTAGGACTTCTCTTCTGCCTGGCTTCACTCACTAGGTCTTTCACCTAGCTTTACTCACTAGGATTTTCACCTAACTTCACTCACCAGGATTTTCCTCTGTCTAGCTTCACTCACTAGGACTTTCACCTAACTTCACTCACTAGGATTTCCTCACTGCCTAGCTTCACTCACTAGGTCTTTCACCTGGCTTCACTCACCAGGATTTTCTTCTGCCTGGCTTCACTCACCAGGACTTCCTTTCTGCCTGGCTTCACTCACCAGGACTTCCTTTGCCTAACCTCCAAGTTAGGACTTTCACCTGGCTTCACTCACCAGGATTTTCCAGTCAAGTATCCGGTCAACCTTGACCTACTTGACTCTCCATCACAATCTCCACACATGAACAATTGCACCTGCAATCTCCATGTGTTGTCTACATGTATTGTCAAACATGTATTGTCAACATGTATTGTCAAACCATCAAAACATAAACATTAAGACTCGAGCTTGACCCAATTCAAGCTCAGTCAAACTAGGTCAACCTTGACCTGGGGAATATTGCACCAACAATCTCCCAACACCGAAGCCTTTCCGAAGAAATCTAAGTAATCCACTGTGTTGTATAGAAGATGTATCCGCTCGGTAAAACATCATAAGATCATCCGCATAAACAAGATGGGTGATGCCCACCTCCTTGCACATTGGATGGAAGTGAAATAATGACAATTTAGAGGTGACTTTGAGTTTTCTTGATAACACCTCAATACATATTCCAAACAATAGGGGAAAGAAGGGATCCCCTTGCCTAAGTCCTCTTTGCCCACTGAAAAATCATAAACTCCATTAAGAGAGATTGAGTAAGAGACTGTTGTGACACATTCCTTGATCCAATTGCAATATCGTTGGGGAAAACCAAAATCAACGAGTGCCAACATAAGGAAATCTCAATCCATCATGTCAACAACTTTTTTTAAATCAACTTTGATCAAACATCTAGGAGAAACCCTTTTCCTTGCATATTTCCGGAGCAATTCTTGAATCAAATATATGTTGTCACCAATAGAACGCCCCTTTATAAACGCTACCTGAGTCGGATCTAATAAGAAATCCATAACTTCCGATAACCGGGCAACAAATATCTTGGAAATAACTTTGTAGAATACATTGCAACATGAAATCGGTCTATAGTCCGCTACCCCCATCGCATGATCTTTTTTCGACACAAGTGAAATCAAGGAGTGGTTCCATTGCTTTAGTAGTTTGCCACTTTCGGAAAAATTCTTGCACAGCTACAATAAAATCATTACCAATAATATCCTAAGATGAAGTGAAGAATTTCGAACCGTAGCCATCCGGACCCGGGGCTTTTCCACACTCAATATCATGCAAGGCGGTTTTTATTTCTTCTAGCATTACCGGTTTGATTAGATTCTCAGTTTGTCCCAAGGTGAGCTTCCTTCCAACGATCTCACTACTGTCCAAAAATGTGCACGCCTCTTTTTTACCAAGTAAGCCATGAAAGTAGTCAACAAAACTCTTCCGCAACTTCACTTATACTTGTGGTTTGGTCTCCATTGCGTTTCTTGAGTGTGATGATTGCATTCCTCTTGTTGTTCCTCTTTACCACATCATGGAAAAAAATTGTGCATTTATCCGCACTCTTCAAGTATACATTCTTGGCCCTTTGTTAGTAAAATTGTCTTTTCGCTTCGGCTAAAAAATTTGCTTTCTTCCTTATGTGAGTGTCCTCTACAGGAGTTGGGCCACCATCTAAAATGTTTCTTTGGATCTCCTCTAATTCTTCTTTTGCTCTCTTTGCCTTCTCCGAGATGTGCCCAAATTTATTCTTGTTTAGCTCCCTCAAGCACCTTTTCAAGCGGAGCATCTTTACCTTGAGAACATATTGAGTGTTTCCTTGGATAGGGGTTGCCCATGAGTCCTTCACTATCTTCTCAAAGTCTTCATGCAATATCCACATGTTGATAAATTTAAAAGCTCTATTCGGAGGCCGGTCTTTGGACAAGATGTGCACAATAGTACATGAATGGTCCGAGAGACACCCCGATGTCGTAAACTCTGCATATGCATCAAAATCTGCCATCAACCAAAAAGAATTAACCAAAGCTCTATCTGGCTTGCAAGAAACGTTACCATTAGACCATGTAAAGCAGCATCCAATGGAACGAAGATTCACCAATCCACAAGCTTGTGTAAAAATCTGCATATCTCTCATCTCATGATTTGTGATAGGAGAACCACCTTTCTTTTAATCAATAGACAAGAATGAGTTGAAATCGCCCATAACCATCCAAGCATTAGTAATATTATCTCCCAAATTTGCAAATGTCTCCCATAAAGGTCTTCTTTGTTGGATCGAAAGCGCTTGAGGGGGGGGAGGTGAATAGCGCTCGTGGCTTTCACAGTCGATTTCGTAAAATAAAGCAGCGGAAATAGTAAAATGCACAAACACACAGAAGACACGAGCGGTTACTTCGTTCGGAGCCTATCTCGACTCCTACTCGAAGGCCCATGGTCGTTGACCGCTTTCGGTGGCCAGCAACTATAGTATCGCAAGAAGAATTACAACTTTGAAGTACAATTGAAGTGAAAGCAAAAATAAGACTAATTATACCGACGACAAGAACAGTATTTCGGAGCTTCGGGTCGTCGGGATTTTGTAGCAGCACTTCCGGGCGTTTTTTGGAGTAGCACGTTTGATCCTGTCTGAGAAGCTACCTAACCCATATCAACGTTGAAGAAAGTAGGCTTGGAAATCGTTGTTCTGAGCTGTTGTTCGAAGTTCCCTTATAAACAGTGCTGGAGGCGCCTCCAAGCCTGTCCGAGGCGCCTCCAGGCCGCCGAGTCGCACGGGTGGATCAGCGCAAACCTGGTCGCACCTCATCCCTCTGAAGGTGCCTCCAAGCTAGTCCAAAGCGCCTCCAACGCCTGGTCCAAGGAGCCTCCAGCTTCCTCCGAGGCGCCTCCAGCTCCTCTGGACAGCTGGCTTCGGCTAGCACCCGAGGCGCCTCTAAGTCCCATGGAGGCGCCTCGGACACTGTTCATCCGAGGTTAAAGATGCTCCTTTGTTCCTGCAAATTGTGTTAGTCCCAAACATAAACTCTGTAAAACAAAGTTAGCACATGGATAATATGATAAATAAACTTGATAGTCGTCGGACTGTCGGGTCTGACTTCGGATTTCCAACCGGAAACCCTAGGTCGACCCGACACCTACTGTTCCCTCTACGGGGAACGCGTTCTCACCTACTCCACTCAGGAGATTTACCTGTTGCCAGTGCGATCCTCCAGATCGACTGGACTTTTGCTCAGCGTTCGAAGCTTCCGGACTTTCTGCTGACTTCCGCTTCCCGGCTGATCCAGTCTTTCACCTGGTTCGCGACACTAGGACTTTCCACCTAGGGTTACCCCCTAGGACTTTTGCCTGAAGCTCTCGACCCGCCAAGACTTTCCGCATAGGGTTACCACCCCTATGACCTAGGGTTACCACCCCCTAGGGTTTTCCACCTACCTAACCGCAGCTAGGACTTTCCTGAAAAACTCAATCAAGTGCATTAGATCACAAAACAACTTAACTTTGAATTCCTTTGTCATTATCAAAACAACGGTCGATCATCGGATGCTTCACGCACCAACATTTTTGTGACAATTGAATGAAGGCAATAGACAAAAGTTACAAAGAAGCTCCTACAAGAGATACGACATTGAATATAGCAATGTATATATTGATTTGTAGTCATAACAATAACCAAATCAACCTTATGCAAATCTCAAAGAAGAAATATGCGGCCATGATTAGATAAGTTGAAATTATGTGCATGCTCTATACCTGAGAACCTCCTTTGTAATATAGGACTTAGTGAGTCTTCATTGAGTTTTGTTTTCATTAATGTCATAACTTAATGTCTTTTACTAAAAGAGATGTTGCACCCCTCCATGCTTTAGGGGTTGTGAAAGCCCCTAATATTCCAAGATGCAACCTTCATTTATGACCATTATGGGCTGCTCGCACCCGTTGTCTTGTACCAATCATAGGGGCAGGTGTACTACTAGCCGTATCCCCGCTCATAGATGATGTAACAGTGGACAACAAGGAAGATGTTGATGCTTTCGATACCATATGAATAGTCTCACTTGCTGCCCTATCTTCTTTTGATGCCGTGGAGGAAGAAGTAGAGGAGGAGGATGAGCTCCCTTCACTTAGAATTGTCGGTTGCTGGACAACTTTCGGTGGCTGCACTTGCTCGGTTTCTCTAGGCACCTCATCGTTTGTTTCCACCTCTTAAGGGGCTATTGTTATGGCATTTGATCCTCTTCTTGGTGGGCTTCATATTCACAATTGGGAAGAATTATATCACGATGGCAAAAAGGCGAATATGCTTGCCCCCAGTGCCCCCGCCAACCCGTCCCAGGGCCAACACGGAGGAGGTAAACCAAGGAAAGAATTATATCACGGTGGCAGAAGGCGAATACGCTCGCCCCCAGCGTCCCCGCCAATCCGTCCCACGACCAATACGAAGGAGGTAAATCACGGGCGGCTACTAGCTTTTGGAATAATGACTAATACATAAGGGAGGCATTTACCTCGGCTTTGCCGAGATTCGAACTCAGACCTTATGGTGGCAACACCTTATGCGCTAGCCACTAGAGTCATTCGAGGGGACAACCAAACTAGGGGTGTTCTAGTTATGACGTTGTACCCTTTGACTGAGGTGTCAGGTTCGAGCACCCCCCCCCCCCCCCGCCGCAGGCTCTTATCAATTAAGTGGTACCGTTTACCCAAAAAACCCTTCGGGGGTTTCTGATAAGGGGTCATTTCGACGGTGGTGACGGTCACTATAAAAAGTTTACCTATACAGTTTTAAAGGAAAGAATTATATCACGATTCTATGGGTGGTGGTGCATGACCATTCTTAGTTGGTGGAGCGATTTTAAAATTAAGGTAGGGTAAACTTTTTACAGTGACTGACCCACCGTTTCGCGGCCCCATGCCCCAGAAACCCCCGAAGGGAATTTTTGGGGAGCCTCAGTACCACTAGCTGGCACTTCAGTCAACGGGTAACAACGTCCTATCCAGAGCACCCCTAGATCAGTTGTTAAACTAAACTAGAGTAAACTTTTTATAATGACTTGACCCACCGCTTCGAGGCCCCATACCCCAGAAACCCTCGAAGGGATTTTTTTGGGAGCCTCAGTACCATTGTGTTGATAAGAGTGTGCGCAAGGCACCTCAGTCAACAATAATCCGACGGATAAAGAGTTGATAAGAGGGCTCGAACCCGACACCTCAGTCAACAAATAACAACATCATATCTAGAACACCTCTAGATCAATTCTTAAAACTAAGATAGGGTAAATTTTTTATAGTGACTAGGCCCACCGCTTCATGACCCCATACCCCAAAAACCCCCGAAGGGATTTTTTGGAGAGCCTCAGTACCACTCTGGTTCATAAGAGCGTGCGCAAGACATCTCAATCAACTATATTCAACGGATAAAGGGTTGATAAGAGGGCTCGAACCCGACACCTCAGTCAACGAATAGCAATGTCATATCTAGAACACCTCTAGATCAGTTGTTAAAATACAAATTAAAATGCCGAGAAAGGTATGATAATTATTTGATTGTATGTGATGTAATGTGAGAGGTGAAATTTTTTTTTTTAATCTAGGTATCTAACTTTTTGAATCGACTAATTCTAGAGGTAATTGGTCTGGTCTATAAAAATTTTTCATAGGTAACTAGGATAAATTCAAAAAATACATATGAATCCTGACGGATGATCCAACATCCCGAATGAGGGAAAGACTTTTCCTACACTCGAAACATCTTAAGTGACAAATTTGCAAGTCCCATTGAGGTTTGGTAGTTTAGTATGGCACAGACATCTCACAAGTTAGAGGTGCATTGATCAGGATAACCTGCTTATGGAAGCATCACCTTCTACAAGGAATGTGATGCAATGCATCGAACAAGAGAAATGAAGAAATACGACGATAGGATTGTCTTGTCAAAAATCATGTTTGCAGTGAGACCTCACGGCTAACTTGTAAAACCTAACGCTTGGGGATGTTCCTAAGAAGAAGCATCTGCTCCAAGGCTTCCTAGCTCACACACACTTGAAGGTCTTTCAATAGGCTAATTTGACAAAATTGGCTTATTCGTCATGCGTTTGGAACCAATTGACAACATCCCATTGCACACACGTTGCAACCAACCAAATTAGTGCATTATGATATATGGGGACTGATCTTGTTTGAAAATCGATGAGATGGAAAGTTGAGATGTGACACTCCCGCTGACCGCCTGTAAACTCCTCCGCCCTGCAACACAGATGGCATCAGTGCCGAGCCAGGAAAGGGGTCCCCGATGTTGATCCTTTAATGCTTAAGTCAGTCATCGACGATGAAGTAGAAGACGGAGCAACAACAAGAATGAACAGTGTAGCACAAATGGTGTCTATTGTGTACCTTCGTCTATGTTTGGACCCCCTTTTATATAGAGTTTTTGTAGCGTGTGTGCACGCTTCCCCAAGCGGGTGCGCGCCTCGAAGTTTCTCCTGAAAAAACTTGTCAGTAAAGTGTTCCTAACACAATATCTTAACGAGCCGAGCATATCTCAGATGTGGTGGAAGCTTCCGTCGTACGATCTTCTGGGTGACCATGTCTGGTGTCAGCGACACTAACTCCCAAAAGGATGTAGATGGATAACACAACGAGGTAGTTGCTAGACTGAGCGGGATAGTCGCTCGGTCGGGACTTCGCTGTTCCTGTGTGCCACCCGCTCGACCGAGACTGCATCGCGTCCGCTCGGCTGGAACTCCCCTATGCTTGTGTCGCGTCCGCTCGGCCGAAGTTCCGCTCTGCCAATATCGAGTCTTGCCGTCTGGCCGAGCGGGGTAAATGCTCGACCAGGATACCGTATTCTCTTGGTGTCCAACACCTCCTTAAGCGTCGATTGTTCGACGCATCCCCCGAGTCAAAGGTAGGGTCGGATCGGACACCTTCTCCTCCTGGTCGGGGACCTGATCGTCCGACCGACCGATTGACTTATCGTTCGTCCGACCTTATGATACCCGAACGTTAACCGTCTTGACTTTGACCTCTATCATGGTAACTATCCCCCCGCAAGATGGACCCCTCCTTATCACCGCATCATAGACCAATAGAGCAACAAGCATGATTAGGGCATGCATGCTACTTCTTTAATTAAGTAGATGGCCATAGTAGATACGTGAGGACTTACTTGCTTAGAGTCTTGAGAGAAGTCTAAAGCCTAGTAGTGCTAGTCAACTTTGGAACAAGGTTAGAAGTGATAATATGAGATAATTTACTTTAAAGTTTATGTAATGTTTCTACTCAAACAATGGGATTAGACATCAAACATCACTTATAAATACACCCTAACAAAATTTGTTAGCGAGAGAAAATTCCGGCACAATATAAACGCTACCTAAGTCATAATCTTCCAAGCAAGTATTTTAGAGGCAACATACTTAATTAATCTAACTCCAAATGTTTTAGGTGGTAAAAGTCCTTATGAGATCCTTTTTTAAGAAAAATGTCAACATACATATTTAGTTGGGTTATATAAAAAAAAAAAGATCGAAAAGTGGTGATGAGTTTAATGGCGATAAGATTGAATTAGAAGTCCCAATTCAAAGATAAAGAGAATTGAGGCACAATATGTAATAATAAGCTAGAACGCCGTATGACAAATGAAGAGGAATGTATACAAAAAGAAGGACAAAAGAGATGATGAGTCGGTACAATTGGAAAGGAACCCATAGCATCCCAATGGGCATACAAAATCGATAGAAAAGAAATGATTCGACTGCCCCAAAGGTGCAGCCCAGGGACTTCAACTACTGGAATTCTTGAAAAAAAAAATGATTCAAATCTTACAACATACCATTCCTTGCCAGATTAGTATGCGATTGTTCTATTTAAAGTTGCATTCAAGTCATCAATTAGTTCAATGCTACCAAATGCTGCAAAGCAAAATAAAGATAAAGAGAAACACATAAGTTTTCAGCAATTCATAGATGTAGGAACTCAACCGAAGTAAACTGTTTGGAAAAAATAAATTGGACCAACTTTAGCTCGGAAACTAGATGAAAAACGATTCAGCTATCTGCTTGTAGTTTCTGTTTTCTCAGTCTATGTTGACTGTTAATCTGTTTTCTGCCATGAACAGCACAATAGTAACTAACATATATGATATAGAACTGTAGAGCTGCACTAGTCATTATTAATTAATATATACAGATAACATAGCAAACTAGAAAACATACCTAAAGACAGAGATCATGTGATTCTAGGAATTGGCATAGCCACATAGACACCTACACCAGGTATTTAACTTGCAACATTTTCAAGCAGCATAAAGATAACCCATGCAAATAGAAAGTCTGCATATGGAACTATAATACATGCACTAGAGCAAATGATCACTGATCTTGTTGAATGTTAACTGCAGTAACTGTGGAGACCATGGAATCCACACCACAGACGTTCCGACCCTTGCAGATCTTGTAATACCCATTCTCACCCCAGCTCTCTCCCCAGGAGTTCTTTATTATCCAGTAAGGCTTGTTCTTGAGGCGGATTGGGGCGTATCCGGAAGAACCATAACCCACCAGCAGCACCCCGTGATCCAAATGCCGTCCACAAATATAAGGGCACGAAACACCTCCGATATAGGTTTGCATGTACACAGCGTTTATACCAACTGCAGAAACAATAACAGCAATATGATCCATCAGGCGATGATAAAAGGTCAGATCAACTGGTATATGTTGCTAGAGGTTTATCAGTAGAAAAATGACATAGGGTCACCTACTTGCGAGAGGGCCATGCTTCACTAAATTAGCAGCAATTTGATCTTCATCAACAGAGACGACACTGAAGTTTTGAACTGAAGCAACAATTTTGGACTTGTCAAACTTGCAACCACCTCGGTCGGTTCCAGTGTAAGGGTAGTCTTCCTCACGCTGAAGCCCACCAGCTTTGAGTAAATACTTGAATGCAGTAGTCATTAAACCGCCATTACATCCCTGGTCGCATGCATCTGGTTCGTCCGAATCGCACTGCAAGAATATGATAAATTGCTAGATTATAATGTGTAATATGAAGAGCCAAAATTTGCGAGGGAAGAGGGACCAGCACTGATAGCTTAGATGTCACACCAACAATGCCAGAGAAACGACCAGGTTTAGCTTCCTTGTGTGGATAATTAAAAGAGGGAAGAGGAATAAGAGGGAAAGCAACACAGAAATCCATCAATTTTGTTATCCATTTCTTAACTCTTCCTTGCTCCCTCATGCCTTTCCATACAAGTAAATCAAGCTTAAAAGAGAAGTAACTGAAATAGATACAAAAATTGAATTTTTGAATCAACTTCTGAACACAGAAGACATTAGAATACAAGGGTTTGGCGTGAAAAGTTAAAGAAGAAAATCTTGTGATCAGGTCAAAGATCTATGCATTTCAGCTCATATGTCAGAACTCGAGAAGTATGCTTGAAATCATATGGAACTACTAGATCAAACATAGGAAATGTATGGAATAGATAAATCAATTATAATAATTCCTAATCAACAGATGAATGCATTGTACCATTCAGTAAATAATATATAGTGATGTTTACTATCCTATCATTAACATTCATTCGTAACAGAGAAAAAAAAAATGATTCTTTTACTATCAAACAAGAACGGGCCCACCTGAACATTTTACCAGTTCAAAAACCTGTACAATTTACTACAGAATTATCATGAAATATCCTTCTATCTTCCAGATGAATGGCCATAGCAATTCTAATATACAAACAAATCACAATTATTTCCATGGAGGTCCTTTTTCCTGATTTTTTAAGCCTTTATGGGCCCACTCAAAAATCCCATCGATTATTAAAGTGATTGTCGTGTAGGTTCTTAGTTGTAACAATGCAAAAGGTAATAAATGAGGCATTCAAGTAGAAACCTTCAAGATAAAGGTCCAGGCATCATCAAATTATTATAGGGTAAAAACCTCCTATTCACAGATAATGACATTTTCCTACTCTTGGTTAGGTAGGTATTTTCCCTCACCAAAAGAATTCTTAAATTAAGACTTCCAGTAGTGTAAATTACTTTGGACAGGTTCTACAATTCCATAAAACATACAGTAAAAAATCAAATCAATGATCTCAAACAATCAAGAATTTTCTTGAAAAGGTTCTCCTCTCTTTTAATAGCCGCAATCAAGCCTAGATGTAGAATTTTTAAGCCAAAAGACCAGACCTCATGATCGCAATCAACTAACTGCTGCTCACTGAGGCTTTCCAGTTTTCCAGTGGCCATAAAGTGTGCTCCTTCCAGGGCTGCTGCGGTGCTGAAGGACCAGCACGATCCACACGACCCCTAAAGTAGAACCAAAAAAAAGTAAAGAAAAAAAAGAAGAGCAAATTAAATCAGACCAACATACAAAGAGGGATAAAAAGATGATGATTTAGGGGTTGGACTGTAGATTAGTTAAAAAGAGAACCTGATTCTTAACGGCGGCGACGGCTCCATAGTCCCTCCAATCGAAGTCTGTAGGCAGGTCGTTGGTCGGAAGGATGGGCGCCTCGGGGGAAGAAGTCATAGACGGGCGGCGGAGACCGAGGTAGGCGCGTCGGAACTCTGCTGGAGTTAGATCGGAGAACATGGTGACTCCATGGGTGGCGGTGGGGTCCAGCATCTGATGCCGCGCCGCCCGGAGGAGGTTCTTCCTGAACACCTTGAAGCGATGAGCACGCTCGTTCTCGTCGGCGTAGGTTTTCCCGAACCGCCTTACGAAGCTGGCGAAGTGCGCCTCCGCGCTAAGCCCTGACGCCTCGTCCTCCACGGCGTCCACCACCTGCAGGATCAGCTGATCCTCTTTGGCATCGTCCGCCGCGCCGAAGGAGGAGGCAATCGCCGCCGAGGAGAGGAGGAGGAGCGAGAGCGAGAGGCGGAGGAGATCCATCGAGTCAAGGTGCCCCTCGTCTGCGTCGCCCTTCAGCTCATCCGCCTCAGTTATAATCACCAGTTGCGTGCATCCATTGGAGGATTACCGACCCGTAGGATGGTGACACGTGTGCGCCTTGCCATAATATCTTTGCATTTACCATTGCGTACGCAACTCGTTCATGAGTCAGCATCTTCACATACCCGCTATGCAATTTGACCATAAGTGGAGCCCACAAATAGCCCGATACAGGAAGACAGTTTGGGTATGTTCAATGGTACTCATCTGGTAGTTTGTAGATGAAGTCGACATAGCTAGGGAGGATTCGCTGTTTCGAAGAGAACATACATGCTTTTGCGTGGTGGGTCTCGTAGGTTTAGATAGATCTCAGCCGTCGATAATTATCCAACGATTGTGATATGTTCCTTGGGGAAATCGTTGAGTTCTACGTGTATACGTGTATAAGGTTAGATAACGTCAGCCAATGGATCATCATCTCCGTGGTCGTCGTTATGGCCATTATTATACTTCCATTTATTAAAATATATATGGTCGTAGAAATTAGAAGGCATCCATTTTTTTAATTTAAAAGTATTTTTCTTCTAAATCTACCTAAAATGATAAATTCCTAGCTCACCCCACTTTATAAAAATCTATCTTTGTCACATAAATATTTTTAGACAAAAATAAAAACGCATCTTATTTTCTTGGAATTATCAAAGGGCATTTTTTTAAATTTTTTTTTACAAAGAACGTCCAACTCCAATAGCAACTCTCGTACAATACATTCTTCTCATATTATCATTTTCTATCACATAATTTCATTAATCAATAGTATGGATAAAATCAATTCATATTATAACAATTTCTTAATTAGATCATATTTACTATAATATTATAATAACTATTATGTGGTAACTGTTATATTATGAATATGGTTGAATATATTAAATCGCTATATTCATTATATATGAGAGAAGATAGTAATATGTGGTAAAAAAATGATTTGTTCATCCTAGCGCCTCGTTAATCGGGAGGTTACTAACCATTAGTGTAAATGGTCAAGACATGGGGAAGGTCATGCTCGATCACATCGAATTTCGACCCTAAGACTTCATGTGACAATATCATATATCTTAATTATCACATCGCCTCCGAGGGGACAAGAAGATAGTAATATGGAAAAATATATTAGAGAATAGTTGGGTGATTGAATTTGAATGTCTGATTGGGTCGGTGTATTAAAAATTATAAATGAGAACTCTTTTATGATTTTTAAAATATGAAGTTCGTTTTGATTTTTGGCTAATATAATTTTTTTATTGCTTTTCAATTTTATATGTATAAACTATACCTAAAACAATGACCCACACATACCTTAATTTTTCTTAAAAAATAACACTAATTTTTAATTTGAATATAGTTAAAGAGTACCTTTTGAATTTCGACTAATATTATGTTATTATCATTTAATTATTAAAATACATATAATATTGTATCAACCAAAATATTTTAATCATTTAATATATCAAAATGGTATATTAATAAGCTTGTTTTGGATTATATTTATAAACTTTAATTATCTTCCAACCTAAAATGGCCAAACTAGAAACTCTTACATCTTAATTTTCTATTATTTAAGTTTTAATTGATAAATATTTAATTTGAGAGTATAATTTGGTTTTTGAAAAACCAATTTTCTAATGGGAAAATACCCGCGGTGCAATTAGTCAGATCGTGCGACTCAAGTGCTGAGTAGTTGAATCGGGTATTTTAACTTACTAAACAAAATTGGATGCTCAAATCGAGCCCTAAACTCTCTGTTCCCCCCAATTTTTGAACCCACGGTAGGAATTAAGATCGGGAAGCCAGATCCGGAGGATTCTTCCTCTTCGCCCGGCAAGCGGCGGACGCGGTGGAGGACGGTGGAAGTGAGCGGCGGCGGAGGGTTCCATCTCGTTCTCGTTCTTGTTCTTGTCTTACTTCCAGATCTGTTCTGTTATATAAGAAAGGTCGTACCTTTTTTCTCGGAGCAGTAACTTGTGCCCGACACACGAATTGGCTGCGGATTTCGTCGTCATTGATGATGTTTATGTTCCTTTAACTTCCACAGTTCTTTCCCAAATTCCATTTTTCTTTTCTTTTCTTGGAACACCAAGCTTAGGGCAGTTCATTTGCTACTTCGTTCCGATGCCGAAGAAGGGCAGGAAAAAAGCTGTCAAAAAATCTTTTTTGAGGACGGAGGTTGACGAAAATGTCGCTCCAATCGAGAGTGGCACCATGCAATTTAAGGAGCGACAACGGGCTTTCAATAATCGGGAAGGTACCGATTCGTCTCTTAGGCTATTCTTATAAATTTTCTTATGGAAGAAATGATCAGAATCCGTGATATCATTTTTTCCTATATCTTCATGTTAAGAAAGTTCCATGTCTATACCAATGCTGAAGATTTTTGTAATCTAACGGTGCTTCATGAATACGGAAGATGGAAAAGTGAGGTATTTTTTCAGTTTGCGGTTTGTATTGTTTGGTTGTCTGAAATGCCTTTGGACATCGAATTAGTATTGTTGGTATACTGAATCCATATGGTAGTTCTTTAACTACACACATAATGCAAACAGTTTGACATGGATGGAAGTTATGTGGAATTCTACATTCCTTTTTTGATGCAGCAAAGTCAATACCTGTTTCATTGTAACGTGTAACTGAATGGGTACATCTAAACATGAATGCATGAGCGTGATTTTCCTATACAGAACTCTGAAAGTCCTGCATTCATTCAAGATCCAAATTGCTTCTAAAGGACTTTCCTACCTTTTTGTAGATAAGTAAGACACTTGAATTAGACTCGTTTAAGTACATTGGCACTCGTCAAACAGTGGCGTAGCTAGGATTTTCAACCAAGGGAGCGAATTCAATAAATTAAAAAAACTAATACGACACAAAATATTTAGCCATTGGTTCTAATCGAAATCACGACCTGTCGATCCCTAGAGCTTATCTATGACTCAAAGTCGAAGAATCATTTGTGATTTTGCTTCCTCATAATATTTAGCATTCCTACATATGAGACTTCCATTCCGATTTAAATAATCACCCTAACTACCAACCTATTAAAATAAAGTTTATATTTAAAATGAAACATGAAAGAAGAAAGGAACAACTTACTCCTCTTGTTGTTGTTGTGGCTGGACAAAGGGGAAAAAGAGTTGCTTGTAAAGGGTTGCTCATTGGAAAAGATAAAAGAAAGACCTTTGCTTTTGAGAAAAACAGAGAAGTTGTTGCCGGAAGAGGGTAGCAGATGATGCTGCGTTTCTTGCTTGCTAGAGAAGAGAAAGGAGAAGAAAAGAGAGCTCTTGTGCTTAGAAGAGGAGAGGAAAAAACTACAAGTTTATTGTCGCTGGAAAAGAGAAGAAGAAGAAGGAAATGGGGGAAGATGAGGACGGGAAAATTAAAAGAGAGGGATGGGCAAAGACACGACGGTGGCGTGTGGCACAATGAGGGTTGCAGTGTGCGTAGGGAGATACGGGAGGAAAAAAAAAGGAAAGAGAAGGTTTCTTCAAAAATGCCTTAATTCATTTTATACCGATCGAACTTGTTTAAACCTTAAAATTGGTTCAGCGATAACTTGACCAAATGAACTCCAAATAAATCCCGGTTTGAATCAACGTAATCCTTATCTCCGTGCTTACCCATTGGATTTAGTTCAAATCCGATCCAACTTTAATTTAGCGCCCTCACTTCATGTTCTACGATTTAGTTCAATAGTTTATTTTATTATTATATATTTTATTTTTAAAATTCAATATTTAACATTCCAAATCACGTTATTTCATTGTAAAAGTGGTACCAATGGATAGCTTAGATTGAGGGCTTTCAAAATATATGGTCAATTTTAGGTTTTTGACAACGAACAGTGGTGAATCAGCTGATCAAAGTGACGGTGAGGTCTAGTATTAATTTTTTTAAAAAAAAAAACTCAGAGGGTGGTCGCACATCCCATCCCCACTTGGCTACGCCTCTATTGTCAAACTTGAATTGGGTTGTTATGCACAGGTCAATAAGAGTTAGTAACAAGTGTGTATACACTTGCAAGTATAGATGTGATATTCAATTAAAAAAGGTTAGCCCGGTGCACGAAGCTCTCGTCAATACTAGGTTCCGGGGAAAGGTTACTGTGCTTTGCAAGAGGCTGTTTTCAAAAGTTGAACTAGTAACCTCTTGATCACATGACAGTAATTTTATCGTTGCGCCAAGGCTTCCCTTCAAATGTGAGTTGCAAGCACAAAACTTGGGTCACATATCTTTAGGTCTTCATCCCAGCTTGATAATCATCTTTGAGTTGTAAGCCCTAACTCTTGCTCCACACTTAATTCATGATGTTCGCTATTTAAGATTTATCTTGGTCCAAGCTACCCTCCATTCCAATCTACTTGATCTAAGATAATCAAATTGACACATCAAAATTTATTACTCAAATTGTATGTTAAATACGAATCAATAACTTTATCGTTTGTCAAACATCAAAACTTATGATTAAGCCTTGATCACAAGGGAGGAACTAACACTTTTAACCATTTAAATTGACTTTGCACCTCTTGAACTTCCCTCTCAATTGCTATAAAAGAGACCTCATTCCTGACGTTCAATTAACTCAATTCTTAATTCTTAAGTTGTGATTCTCCTCTTGAGTTCTCCTCCCTTTATCCTTTTATGAGTTGGTAATGTGATTGAAGTTCATCAAGTCTCAAAATTTATAATGCTTTTATTTTGAGAAGAAGGTCATTGTATCTTGGGATGATTACTAACAATTGTAAGAACTTGAGCTGGTAATACCGTCTTAAAGAAAAGGAGTCCAACACATACCTCTATCTTTATGACTAACTTGAAGAGGTGTGCATTGACAAAGTTTAATGATTACACGTTGAAAATGACTTGCCTAAAAGGGTGTGCCAATTGTCCAAGGAGTGTGTTGATAAAGTCCGACGACTATGTGTTAGAAATGACTACCTTGGAAGGGTGACTAGGCAACATGAAAGGAAAAGGTGCCTCAACTACCCAAATGGGTGTGCTGACAAATTGAAGAGACATAGTCCATGTCACTATACCGACAGTCCCACCATACCGAGCTGTCAATGAGACGACAAGCTCACCACATGAAGGAATGAAGTTACAATGATCACAAAATTTACTCCATCGTAAGTAACTAGTGTTGTTATTTTTTTGTTGTTGATTATATCCTCCTGTATTGGTGACTCGTGATTCAGTATGTCTAGGTGCAGATGCGTCAAGCGCCCCTTGATAATAAAACATTTATTTATTTTTGTTGTTGATCTTTGGAACTTTACAGTTGAAAGGAGAACTGCTGCAACAAAAGCCAATTGTGAAGTGGAGACTGGAAGCTTGCTTTCATGGGTGCGCTTGCTTCCTTTGTACTTCAGCAAAGATCAGTTGGACACTCCTGCAATCCCATTTTTTCAAGAAAATTTGCCAAATGCAACTCTAACCATGAATAAGAAATATAATATTTTTGAGCTGCGATGGAACAACAACGAGATTTACTATGAAGGTGGCAAATATGATCGTGCTTCAGTTAGCAATATTTTCACTATGCCATCTATGAGTGATATTCAGTTTTCAGTTGATCCAGGTTGGAGTGCCTTTCTTTGTTATGTTGTCCATCTCAGACTGTCCATATAATTCGTGCTGTTGGATGCCTTTTCACAGCGAAGAAGACTCTGGGGGCTGGAAACCAAAGGATGAGTAATTTTGTATGCCAGACATTCATCTGTACTTTTTTTTTTCAACTCCAGAAACCTCTCATTCTCGTCAGTTATGCATAAATAGTTAACACTAATGCATATATTCTCTATTTTAGGGTTTCAGTGAGCCATCTGAAAGAGGAAGACAAGAGACATTAAAAACTCCCGGGGTTTGTTCTTCATACTAGAATTTTCTTTTTAGCTTGAAGGTTCACTCTGGACAACATTATTTTTAGGTGTAGGCAAGATGCAACCTTTCATTTTGGATCATGTTTTTTAAAGTCTATAACAAAAACATCCGATCTGTGTTTCCAATTCTCACATCTCCCTTTCTACATAGGCAACTAGGTTATCTTATGGCATGACACCCAAGACCTTAAGGTTACCAAAGAATGGCGAGATGATCTTGTCTGTCCATGGTTCACCTCTTGGTGTTTACAAAGAAGAGATCTTGGAAGCCATACATGGTAAACTGTTAATTTCCCTTGTATGTCCATGCGCAAAACAGTAATAAGTTTCTTCAATTTTCTGTGGGCATCCAGAGTCTGGAGATGGGACTCATGAAAATGCTTGTTGAGATCATAGGCACATCATATGTAAAGGTAACTTTTTTTTTTCTTTTACACTTCAACACTTTGATGTCTTCATATTTCAACCGTACTAGATTGCCTTGTAATTTTCGAAGTAACTGATCAATTAGTCATTTTGATTCAGTTTCAAAAACACCATTTGTGAGTATTTTTCTCTGGTTTCATTATTCCACCTTCAGTTTGGATTTGCACTGGCTGGACAGTAGAGCTTCAGGATGATCTCGAAACTTCTAGTCGAGTGTTTGGAGCTTGCCATCAACGACCACCTTGTGTTGGATAAAGCAAGCAATCAAGCAAGCATTGAGATCAAGTTGATGTGTGTAACCAAATGGACAAATGCTTATGTTTGGTAAAAACTTGTGTAAATTTCATTTGTAAGCATTGGACCTCCTGATTGAAGACTGAAGTAAATGAGTAATCTTTTTGAAGCAAAAACAGTGTGAATTAAACCTTGTTTTGATGGTTCAGAATAGCCGAGGCAGAAAAGAGTTAAAACACACTATTTGTATATATATTTATTTCCTTTTTTGCAATTGTTTGTTAATTTTTCTGTGATAGCTATAGAGCGAGTTTGATGTAGTCGAATCACTGTGAAAAATCCATTCATTACTCTACTTTTGAAGTCTTCTTTCTGAGCAGTGTAGTGCTTGAAGCTTCCGTTAACGTAGGGTTTTAGAAAAGGGTTGATTTCAATATTTGAACCCCTGAGGATCTATTTCGTAGAGTTTTACTTTAATTTGTAAGAGTTTTCATATGGTAATAATTTTATGTGAAGGCTCCTCTACATTTTGACAAATAATGTGCAATAATTTTTTTTCCTAATCATAAATTAGCTTTTATTCCTTTTATGTGTGAGGAGCTTACCTTTTGAGATTGCAAACCCTCCCTGGTGGCTATGGATGATGTCGGACGACTCATAATAATGATGTTGATGTAAGAGAATCTCGATGCACTGATACAAACTCGAGTGGCGAAGATATTGGAGCAATAGTAATAAGCATTGATTGATCGGCCAACACATGAGCATGTTACCTTTGCAGCAGATCGACAAACTGAAAGAGGAGATCGAGTGGATCAACTTTTCATTCGAGAGCTAAATAAGAGATCGATCGGCTCCTATGAGGGCGCTGGTAATATGCCAGCCCCCTTTAATCGAGTGCTACCATGGGCTCCCCCAGAAGAAAGGGCTCAAGCGGATAGAGACCGGGGATCTTCCTCGGATGAGGTGCCCGTACAGGATGCACGAAAGGGAAAAGCATCGAGGGAAGACAACTCGCCTGAGTGGGTCAATCAATAATTTTCGGAGGGGATCCTAAATGACCCTCTACCAAAGCATTACACCCAGTTGACGATCGGGGAGTATAATGAAACAACTAATCCCGATGATCATTTGGCCAAGTTTGACAACGCGGCCACCCTTCACCAGTACATGGACGATGTGAAATGCCGAGTATTCCTTATTACTCTGTCTGGATTGGCCCAATGGTGATTCAAACGGTTGTCGAACAGCTCGATCTATAGCTTCAAGGACTTCCGAGCAGCATTCCTACACCACTTTGCTAGTAGTCGACGCCACCAGAAGACTAGAGTGAATCTCTTCTTGCTAAAGCAAGGGCCCCGAAAGGCCCTGAGTGCCTATATCCAGCGCTTCAATCAGGTGGCGATGGGCATTCCAGCAGTCTCCTTAGATGTGTTGGTAAACACCTTCACCCAATGGCTCACCGAGGGAGAGTTCTTCCGATCATTCATTCGGCGGCCGCCGAAAGACTTTGGTCATCTCTAAAAGAAGGTCAATGAGTATATTAATATAGAAGAAACTCAGACGACAAGGAAGAAAGAGATGGTTGCTGAGCCCGCAGTAGCATCCGAGTGGCGTCAATCGAGTAGTCATCAACCGCCTAAAGGGCCCTAGTCGGGAGGCCCTTCACACCAGGAGACTAAGCCACATGTCGTACAACAGATGACAGTCACTTGTCCAAGAGGCAAGAGGTGGGCACCAATGTTTGCACTTTCCACTAATCAACAACGCACAACACCAGGGACTACTACGACCTGACAGCTAATAGGTCAGTTTTGTGCGAATACCACCGTCGTTCACCACTTCCAGATCGGCGTCACAGAAGCCGATCTGCAGAACAAAGGAAGGAGGAGAGGACGACCGAGCCACGCCACCACCATAGGGATCGAATCCCTGCCTGAGCCTCTTCCAAATGGACCATATCGTCCGCAAGGGAAGAAGAGAATCGGAGTAATGCCGCTCGGGGAGAGATAGGAATGATCGTCGACGGGCCTACCGGTGGAGATTCTAACCGAGCAAGGAAGTTGCATGCTCGGCGGCTCGAGATACATGTTGTTGGCTGCAGTAAGGAAAAAGCTGAGGGGCCCGAAATTAGTTTCGGGCCTAAGGATTGGGAAGGAGTGAAGGTCCCCCACGACGATGCCTTAATCATCCAAGTGGTAATTGCCAATTATACCGCCCATCGAATTTTTATTGATAAAGGGAGTTTGGTAAATATCATATACAAAAAGGCATTCAACCAATTACAAATTGACCGGAATGAACTGATGCCAATGACGACTCTGCTCTATGGCTTCACGGGCAACGAAGTGTTACCGATCAGCCAGATCAAGTTGGTCATCTCACTCAGAGAAGAACCCCTGAAGCGGACAAGGACCACAAATTTCATATACACTACAAAAAAATAGGTGTTTTTGAATCGGTCTTTATGAAGCGTTTGAATAACCGCATCGAATGAGTAAAGGTTTAGAAGCGGTTATGTACTTTCCGCTGCAATAGATTTTCCGTAGAAGCAATTATGATATACCGTTTCTATTTAGCACATTTAGATGTGGTTTTATATTTTGTTTCTAAAAGAATCCTTTTGAAGCAGTTGGAACCACTCCTAAAAATAATAGGTTTTATTTAAGCAAATATAAATAGAAGAGTTCACGTTTATTTAGACTTTAACAACTCACCTATTTCATTGCTTCAATCGGCCGTCCAAGGCCGGATCCAGAGATAATTTTTAACGAGAGCTAACAAATTTTATTTTACAACAATAAATATATTTAATAATAAAAAATTTAATTCAATATCATAAAAGGATAAAAATATTAGATTAATAAATTAGAAATAAACGTGTAACTTGGCATCATTAAAGGTAATGTAAATTAATTATATTAATTTAATAAATCCTAAACTAAATAGATGTTGTTTTTCCTCTTCCTTCCTTTGCTGTTTTCTAGTGTCTCGCCGCTGCTCTTCTCTTTTGAATCCTACTTTGACGCCTGCGACCCCCTGTTCCCTTCTAGATCTGCCCAGATCGACTCACCGTCCTCATCAATAGCTACCCCGAAGTCCGTCTTCCTCTCCTCAACACCCTCACAGCCTACTACGTCGGCACCTGCTAATCGACGTCGGCCTCATCCTTTGGGGCGACCCCTTCACACCCGCTGCCACCCTGACATCCCTCTCCTCTCAAGGCGGTGGATCCGCATTCGTCTAACTCTGATAGATCTTTGTGAGGGCTTCAGCCCACTCCAGCCCTCGCCTAGATCCGCCCTTGCGTCGGCCGACCACCAAATCCACTGTAAGAAGAAATTGTTTTTCTAATTTTTAAGATAATTTCTCAACTTATTTTTTAGATCAATTATTTTATTTCGAAAAACCTGAGATGATATTCAAATTGATTTCCCTTCATCTATCGATTTTTTGGATTTTATTATGTTCCATTGCTAGATTAATCGGGAGTGAGGTTGATAGATATCTTTAGAGTTTTGGCTCATATTGTAATTGTTGATGCTTTAGATTATTAAACTTTTATATAAATGATTTCCGTACATGTTCAAAACAAATATAAACATTTGTATCTAATATGTTTGTTTAAATGACTAAAAGAAGTGTTTGAAATTTTTATTTCTTCACATATCTATGTTGTACCGTTTTATTGTTTCAGAACTATACAATAGTGAAATTGATTGTGAATGATTTATATTACACTTTAAATAGTGAATGTGTATGATACTTGAATGAGTTGATAGACTCATGCTTAGTCATGTAAACATCTTCCAAAGTTATTGTATACTAGAGTGAGTTCGAATGCTTAAATAAAGATGTATATGCCTTATATTAAGGTAGCATCCTCTGTTCTAAACAATTGGTAATTAAAATAATTATGTATAAATCATGGTGTTTGGATATTGTAAATGATAATAATGTACAACAAACTACAAGGATATGATAGAATAGTTAAGTAGATGTACAGGATATGGTGATTGAAATATGCATAGGGCATCCATACATATGCATTTCATTTAAAAAGTAACAAAGTTATTTATCATATTAAATTCCTCATGAATTCTTTCTACTCAAATAAATTCTTAAATTTTGTAAATAATTGAACAGGTTCAAACAATGAAGGCGTGGATGGATTCTCCCCGTGGCAGTCTGGAGTATCAGGTTGGAATTCGAAATTTTTTACGTTATGCATTTCTTAACACGACTACTGAAGTCACGAAACCGTGTCCTTGTCGTAAATGCATCAACTCATTGAATCATGACCGTGAGACAGTATATGAACATTTGATGATAAATGGTATTTTACAAGATTATCACATTTGGAATTTCCATGGAGAAAAGTTGATTGTACAATCTCATGATACCATGAGAGATGAGCTTCATGCCTTACCAGAAGTTTATGAGACAATTAACCATGAATCAATAGTCCAAGAAACGTTACATGAAGTATCTGAAGGATCACCTATGAGGAATAAAAATTACACTGGTGCATCAACTAGTCATACATCGATGGAGTCTAATGTGGAAGATTTCTATAGATTGGTAGAAGAAGGAAAACAACCATTATATGTTGGATGCACTGAGTTTTCTAAATTGACATTTCTTGTTGAGTTATTTCAGTTGAAAGTGAGTGGAAAATGGAGTAATCAGTCCTTCACAGCATTATTGGATTTTCTTCGACGAGTACTTCCACCTGAAGCACAAGTACCAAATTCTTTTTATGAAGCGAAGAAACTAATTTCTAATTTGGGACTTCACTATGAAAAAATACATGCTTGTCCGAATGATTGTATGATTTATTGGGGCGAGGATGCGAATGAACAAGCTTGTAGAGTATGCAATCTTTCAAGATGGAAAAACATGCAGAAACAACCAAAGAAGTCACGCAAAAGTGGAAAAAAAATCCTTCAGATGAAAACTCCAGCTAAGGTTTTTTGGTATTTTCCATTAAAATTGAGATTACAACGATTATTCATATCATCTCAGACTTCTGAAAATATGCAATGGCATTCAAAGAAACGAGTTTCAGATGGAATTTTAAGGCATCCGGCTGATTCGCCAGCATGGAAGGCATTTGATGAGCAACACGCTGAATTTGGAGTAGATCCTAGAAATGTACGTTTAGGACTCACCACTGATGGTTTTAATCCATTTAAAAATCAAAGTATGTCACACAGTACATGGCCTGTTGTTCTAATGCCTTACAATTTGCCACCTTGGGAATCTATGAAGCCTCATTCAATTATTTTATCCACCTTAATTCCAGGACCCAAAGCACCTGGAAATGATATTGATGTATATTTACGTCCCTTGTTGGCTGAATTGAAGTACTTATGGGAAAATGGGATTACCACTTATGATGCTTGCAACAAAGAAATGTTTCAAATGCGGGTTGCATTGCTTTGGACAATTAGTGATTTTCCAGGTTTGGGATGTTTGTCTGGGTGGAACACATATGCCAAAAATGCTTGTCCAACATGTGCTGGTAAGACAGATGCAGTGTACTTGAATAATGGAAGAAAATGGTCATTTAGAGGGCATCGCCGCTTCTTACCAAGAGATTCAAAAATTCGAACTATGACAAGTTATGGCAAGCCAGAGAAACGTGAATTAGATTTGACACCATTGTCTGGATCTGATGTTCTACAAATGACCCAAAATCGAAATGTGGTATTTGGTAAAAGTAACATATCTGTAAAGCCCGAAAAATTCCCAAATTTATTTTAGAATTATTCTATGATTTTTCTGGAATTATTAGATATTTTTCCGGAATTTTCCGAGTAGCGGGAGTAGCAAAAACAAATAGGTCGCAAAATAGCTTAGGCGGGAATCGAACCCGAGACCTATGGTGTAAGGGATAATGTTAGTAACCAGTTGAACCCAGCAGGGCCGTGCTGAAAGGAAGGAGAACCAAATATATTTATATTAGAGTTGGGTTCATTAAACCACTTAATATAAATAATAAACTTAAGTGGGGTTTGGTTTATTTTGGTTCGGCACCTCTTCACCTCACGACACTTTCTCTTCCAAAACCTCACCGCCGCCTCTCCCTTCTTCTCCTCTTCCTCACGCACGGCACACCAAGGCAAGGGTCCATAGGATCATCTTCCGGCGACGACTCCAACACGAAAGGGGTTCTTCTCCGCGAGAGGAACGCGAAGACGTAAGCGGTTCGTCGAGCGGATCAGTTTTCCGGAAAACCTAGCGAATAGAATCGTAAGAAAACCTTACGATTGAGGTAAGAAACCCCTCACCTGCAGTATAATTGCTCTCGCTTGTTAGTTTTGGCGTTAGTTCAGTAATTTTATAGTTTTCAGTTTTAGGGCATGCTTTTAGTGCACGCCAAGCATTGATAGAATGCCCAGTTCGAAGGATGTACCAATAGGCGTCCTAACAGCATATAAAATGTAATAGAAACATTTTATTCAGTTTATTATTAGTTATTACAGCTATATGGATCAGATATCCATTGGGTGGGCTCCCACAGTAGCCTCTAGGTTCAGATAACCTAGCTCTAGGTTCAGATAACCTAGAACAGCAAAGTAAAATTAAACAGTATTCAGTATTTTACTTTTATTCAGTTGGCATCGTGCTTGGATCAGATATCCATGGGTTGGACTCCACAGTCGTCCCTAGGTTCAGATAACCTAGTAACCCTGCTGGATTCGGAACTTGCAATCCCGGGTCTCGTAGGGATGCGCGCACAGTAAGCACAGTTGCCAGGGCCCCAGCAGCATGTTTAGTATTTTCATCTATTATATGTATAGTTTTCAAATTTGAAACCAGTGATGAAAACACTAATTTAGCTTTCAGTTCAGTTCAGGTTCAATTTACATGATTTGAGTTCATGTACAGATTTAGACATATGCATGACTAGTTCAGTTTCATGCTCAGTTTATATGTTGTGCCATGTTTCAGTTTCAGTTTATGCTTTGTTTGATATGCCATGCCATGCTTGCATGTTCAGTATGTTTTTTTCAAACAACATGATTTAAAATCATAATTGCATCGTATGCACGATTTAGTGAGGTAGATGGTTTCTTACTAAGCTTTAAGCTTACAGGTACTACTTTTCTTATACTGCAGATACAGGTAAAAGAAAAGTGGACTAGCGGAGGCTGGAGGGCGATGCTACAATGATGTGTGTGTGCAAGGGGTCTGGAATAAAGATCCTTGGGATCTACACGCTTTTAATTCAGTTTTAGTACTTAACACGTCTGGTTTTATGAATTAGTCTTGTTACAGTTTAGTGAACTATATCTTGTTTAGTCATCATGTTTAGAACATGAGTATTCACATTCTTGAGTGTTTTTCATGTATCTAGAACTGGTCTCTGTGAGTTGTGGCACGTTCCAGTGCCGGAAGTTCCTGAAATCAGAAACTCTGATTTCATATCAGAGTTGGATCGGTCTGCCGACCGATCCGTTACAGCATCAGGATCCTGGATCGGTCAGCCGACCGATCCAGAGGCATACAGTATGTTACTGTATGCTATCTGATCGGTCGTCCGATCGATCCAGCACCGAACAGAGAGTTCGGGACGAAATCTGCAGTCACTGATCGGTCGACCGACCGATCAGTGAGCAGCTGGATCGGTCGACAGGCGAACAGAAACATAAGAAGCGCACTGATCGGTCTACCGACCGATCAGGGTGCTTCTGGATCGGTCGGTAGACCGATCCAGATGCGAACAGAACGCAGCAGAAGCACGGAGGCTCACTGATCGGTCTCCCGACCGATCCAGAGGGTGCATCCGTGCCAGTATCAGCTGGAACGATCTGTGAATCGTTCCGAAGGCTCAATCGACTTACGGATCGGTTGAAATGTCTGACTGCAGCTAGCAGGACATCCAAGAGGCATAGATTGTCTCTCCTAGCATGTGTACAACACTCAGGTACTCCTAGAATGTCAGGTTAAGACTTTACAGTAATTAGTTTAGCAAATTTCAAATTTGCTCAGTTTTCCGCACAGTATTTTCAGTAGTTAATGTAGCGATCCGGCTCACACCTGGTACCCGAGTCGGGTCGTTACAGAGTGGTATCGAGCAGGTTCCTTACTTCCTACACACACATCAGCATTGTGCCTACAGCTTCCAAGTAAGAACATCTCTCACTCAGTTTGTTTTCAGCTTTCATATCAGTTATGTGTGCTTCCATGTTTGCTCTCATGTTGGTAGTTAATTAATTTATGTTTACAGTGATAGTATTTAACATGTTACCAGTAGTTAACTATAACATGATAGCTTAGTTATATATATGTGTTCTCTGCTATTTAGAAAATGGTACGAGGGCGTCCTAAGAAAGCGGCGGTGAGCCCAAGATGAGGCGGGCGCGGTGCCTCCCCGGACCTTACAAAGATTAGTGGCTCACTGACGATTAGGCTGAACAGCATAGCCTCCTTAAAGGCTAACCAGCAGACCCCCCCCCTAGTCACTCCAGTACCGAACCTCACGACTCCAGTAATCACAGAGGTAGTACCAGCTCAGCCTGCAGTACCAGTCCCAGTAGCCCCAGTAGCAGGGGCTAAGAGAGAAGCTTACCTTATCCAGTGGCAGAGAATTAAGCCCGAGAACTTCTCAGGTACCAGCGAACCATGGGATGCTCAGGCATGGTTTAAAACACTGGAAAGCACGATGGAGCTTCTAGACTGGCCAGAGCACGAAAAGGTGAAGTGTGCCTCCTTCTGTTTAACAGGAGACGCACGCATGTGGTGGGAGCGGATTAAATCGAAGTGGCCAGTAAACCAGATGACATGGGCCAACTTCGAGAAAGAATTCTTCGAGGAATTCTTTCATATGCAAGTCACGAACCGACACTATGACGAGTTTACAGAATTTCGTCAGGGCAACCTATCAGTTCAGGAGGCCGTGAAGAAATTCAACAGGTTGGCCCGTCTGTGTCCAGAACTAGTCAGCTCAGAGAAAGAACGAGTACGCTTGATGCTGAAGATGCTCAGACCAGAGATCGCAATGAATGTAGCTGGTGGCGTTCATAGGCCACAAACCACTGAAGAGCTAGTGAGTAGTGCTCTGATCACCGAGCACTATCAGAACAATATCACCCAGCAGAAGCAGGTTTCCACAGAGCCCAAGGGACAAACTAGCTCTGGTACTCAGCAGAAACAACAGGGACATAGCTCCAACTGGAAGGGGAAACGCAAGGCAAGTAGTGACCCAAAAGGAGGACCAGCTGGAAAACATTCCAGACATCCCAAGTGTGCTACTTGTGGGAAACATCATCCAGGAGTTTGCCGCAAGGGTACGCGAGGTTGTTTTGAATGTGGACAGGAAGGGCACATGGCTAAGCGTGCAACAAAATCTTCCTCCGCCTCGAACAAGGATGGAGCTCACCACCACACCAGATGTATCTTTGTCTTAGATGGTCCACGATCGGTCAGATTAGAAGCCCCGGCTACCACAAATGCCGGATTTTCTCACCGGAGAGGACGTAGCAAATGCCTCGGCAGTTGTCACAGGTCGATCGGTATTTCAAAATACAACTGTCTTATTCGATCTCGGGCAACCCACTCTTATGTATCCAGGCATTTGCCGAGAAACTAGCAACACCTCGAAGTACTCAGTCAGTTTCGACAACGCTACCCTCGGAGACATTATGGCATCTACGCACTGGCTCAGAGCAGTGCCAGTCAAGAGAGCTTTTTGGTGATCCGATAGTGCTAGAAATGACCGACTACGATGTCATCTTTGGAATGGATTTTCGATCGGATACGGCGCTTTTATAGAGTGCCGTAAACGAAGGTCATATTAGACAAACTAGCAGAAACAGATCTCTTGCTAAAGCACAAGTTTCTCTCGATTATCATGATCAAGTCAAACAAAGCTACAGAAAGCTAAACAAGAACTTAGTCCCTTTGAATCTGAATTATAAGCTGCGGTCTTCTACATGAAGAGCTACCGGGCTTAGCACCAGACAGGGAGATTGAATTTGAGATAGAGCTCATTCCCGGCACAAATCCAATTTCCAAGGCACCGTACCGCATGGCTCCAGCTGAACTGAAGGAACTTCAGGAGCAATTACAGGAGCTTCTTGACAAGGGTTTCATACGCCCTAGTCACTCACCATGGGGAGCACCTGTGTTGTTCGTGAAGAAGAAGGATGGAAGCATGCGCCTATGCATAGACTACCGTGCCTTGAACCAGGTCACAATTAAAAACAGGTACCCTTTTCCCAGGATAGATGACCTGTTTGACTAGCTAAAGGGAGCCACATGTTCTCTAAAATTGACCTCAGATCAGGATATCACCAGGTTAGAGTCAAGAAAGGTGATATACCTAAAACAGCTTTCAAGACCAGATACGGACATTATGAGTTCGTAGTCATGCCTTTCGGCGTGACAAATGCTCCAGCTACTTTCATGGACCTCATGAACAGAGTATTCAGGGAATACTTAGACAAGTTTGTCATCGTGTTCATCGATGACATTCTTATCTATTCAGACACTCAGGAGGACCATGCAGAGCACCGGAAAACAGTTTTGTCCAGCAGAACCGGTTGTACGCCAAATTCACGAAATGTGAATTACGGACCAGGTAGCCTTTCTCGGTCACATCATCTCCAAAGATGGTGTTATGGTAGATCCAAGATAGAAGCGATAAATGGAAGAGACCGAGAACGCCAGGTGAAATCGAAGCTTTCGGGATTAGCGAGCTACTACAGAAATTCGTAGAGGACTTCTCCAGATAGCCTCCCCAGCAGCTCTCACCAGGAAGAACAAGAAATTTCGGTGGACGAGGATCTGAGAACGACTTTGCGAACTAAAGCGGAGATTGACGGTGCTCTATTTTAGCTATACCGAGACAGCTTCGACATCTACGGTGGCGCCTCTAAATTGGGATTAGGAGCGGTGCTGATGCAGCAGGCAAGGTGATCGCCTATGCCTCCGGACAACTCAAGGATTATGAGAGGAACTATCCTACTCACGACCTTGAGCTTGCAGCGGTGGTTCGCTCTCAAGATTTGGAGACATTATTTGTACGGAGCTCGGTCAGAGTGTATACAGATCATAAAGTCTGAAGTATTTCTTTACTCGGAAGGATCTGAATATGCGACGTAGATGGTTAGAACTAGTCAAAGATTATGACATAGATATCCTCTACCATCCGGAAAAGCTAATAAGGTAGCGGACCACTTAGCAGGAAGTCCGGTGCTACCTTATTATCTTTAGCAGCTATGTCACCACCCCTAAGGAAGGAGATTACGGCCTTTAGTCTCGAGCTTATAGTGGACAACTTTCCACTATGACCTTAGAGTCTACCTTGCTTGGTGATATTCATCGGCTCAGGATCGGGACCCTGAAATTGAGAAAATCAAGCAAGGGCTAGCGAATCGGAAAGTGGAGAATTGAGTGTCCAACAATGGGTGTTGTATTTTGGACAGACTACATGTTCCGGATCGAGGAGCTACGAGGATTTTAGACGAGGCTCACAGGACTCCCTACGCTATGCATCCGTGCTCCACCAAAATGTATCAAGACCAAGAAACGCTTTTGGTGGCCCGGATGAAGCGAGACATCGCCAGATATGTTAGCATCCGCCTCACCTGTCCGAGGGTCAAGGCGGAACATCAGCGACAGGAGGAGTTCTGCAGCCGATTCCAGAATGGAAGTGGGAGGATATCTCCATGGATTTCATAGTGGGACTACCCAACCACGAATGGTTTTGATGCCATCCGGGTAGTCGACAGTTGACTAAATCAGCCCACTTTTAGCTATCAAGATATCCTACTCTATGGAGAAGCTAGCTCGGTTGTATCTCCGGAGATTGTCAGATTGCATGGAGTCCCACGAACCATTATATCGAATAGAGACAGAGGTTTACATCACACTGGAAGTGTGTACAGTCACTATGGGCACCCGGTTAAAATTCAGAACCTTCCATCCTCAGACGGATGGTCAGACGGAGCGAGTGAAGTACTCGAAGATATGCTCCGAGCTTGTGCCCTAGATTTCAAGGAAGTTGGTGCAAATATCCGAGTCTAGCGAATTTGCATACAACAACAGTTATCGTGCCACTATCGGCATGGCTCCTTATGAGGCACTCTATGGGCGGAGGTGCGGATCACCAATCTGCTGGTATGAGAGTGGTGAGCAGAAGGAACTAGAGCTTCAGATCTAGTGGCAGATACCACAGCAGTCATACAGCAGATTCGCCAGAGGATAGAGACAGCACAGAGCCGTCAGAAGAGCTATGCTGATACACGACGCAGACCCCTAGAGTTTTCAGTTGGGGATACAGTTTTCCTCAGAGTAGCTCCCATGAAGAGAGTCATGCGTTTTGGGAAGAAGGGCAAGCTAGCTCCCGGATATGTGGGACCATACCTTATCACGAAGAGAGTGGGCAAGGTAGCATATGAGCTAGAGCTACCTCGGGAGATGTCAGCAATGTATTTCATGTTTCCATGTTGAAGAAGCATATTCCAGACGCCACCGGTGATTGAGCCCAGTTAGTACAGGTCCGTGATGATCTCAGCTCGGCCTATTCGGATAATAGACCGAGCGAAAGAAATTACGAACAAGGAAGTACCATTAGTTAAAGTCATTGGCAAAATCAGCAGCAGAGGCGACTTGGGAGACAGAGGCCAGCATGAGACAGAAGTACCCAGAAGTTCGAGGACGAACTTTTATAAGGTATGGGGATTGTAAAGCCGAAAAATTCCCAAATTTATTTTAGAATTATTCTATGATTTTTCTGGAATTATTAGATATTTTTCCGAATTTTCCGAGTAGCGGAGGTAGCAAATAATAGGCGTAAAATAGCTTAGTGGGAATCGAACCCGAGACCTATGGTGTAAGGGATAATGTTAGTAACCGTTGAACCCAGCAGGGCCGTTCTGAAAGGAAGGAGAACCAAATATATTTATATTAGAGTTGGGTTCATTAAACCACTTAATATAAATAATAAACTTAAGTGGGGTTTGGTTTATTTTGGTTCGGCACCTCTTCACCTCACGACACTTTCTCTTCCAAAACCTCACCGCCGCCTCTCCCTTCTTCTCCTCTTCCTCACGCACGGCACACCAAGGCAAGGGTCCATAGGATCATCTTCCGGCGACGACTCCAACACGAAAGGGGTTCTTCTCCACGAGAGGAACGCGAAGACGTAAGCGGTTCGTCGAGCGGACAGTTTTCCGGAAACACCTAGCGAATAGAATCGTAAGAAAACCTTACGATTGAGGTAAGAAACCCCTCACCTGCAGTATAATTGCTCTCGCTTGTTAGTTTTGGCGTTAGTTCAGTAATTTTATAGTTTTCAGTTTTAGGGCATGCTTTTAGTGCACGCCAAGCATTCGGTAGAATGCCCGGTTCAGAAGGATGTACCAATAGGCGTCCTAACAGCATATAAAATGTAATAGAAACATTTTATTCAGTTTATTATTAGTTATTACAGCTATATGGATCAGATATCCATTGGGTGGGCTCCCACGTAGCCTCTAGGTTCAGATAACCTAGCTCTAGGTTCGATAACCTAGAAAAAGTAAAATTAATATTCAGATTTTACTTTTATTCAGTTGGCATCGTGCTTGGATCAGATATCCATGGGTTGGACTCCCAGTCGTCCCTAGGTTCAGATAACCTAGTAACCTGCTGGATTCGGAACTTGCAATCCCGGGTCTCGTAGGGATCGCGCACAGTAAATACAGTTGCCAGGGCCCAACAAGATGTTTAGTATTTTCATCTATTATATGTATAGTTTTCAAATTTGAAACGAGTGATGAAAACACTAATTTAGCTTTCAGTTCAGTTCAGGTTCAATTTACATGATTTGAGTTCATGTACAGATTTAGACATATGCATGACTAGTTCAGTTTCATGCTCAGTTTATATGTTATGCCATGTTTCAGTTCCAGTTTATGCTTTGTTTGATATGCCATGCCATGCTTGCATGTTCAGTATGTTTTTTTCAAACAACATGATTTAAAATCATAATTGCATCGTATGCACGATTTAGTGAGGTAGATGGTTTCTTACTAAGCTTTAAGCTTACAGGTACTACTTTTCTTATACTGCAGATACAGGTAAAAGAAAAGTGGACTAGCGGAGGCTGGAGGGCGATGCTACAATGATGTGTGTGTGCAAGGGGTCTGGAATAAAGATCCTTGGGATCTACACGCTTTTAATTCAGTTTTAGTACTTAACACGTCTGGTTTTATGAATTAGTCTTGTTACAGTTTAGTGAACTATATCTTGTTTAGTCATCATGTTTAGAACATGAGTATTCACATTCTTGAGTGTTTTTCATGTATCTAGAACTGGTCTCTGTGAGTTGTGGCACGTTCCAGTGCCGGAAGTTCCTGAAATCAGAAACTCTGATTTCATATCAGAGTTGGATCGGTCTGCCGCCGATCCGTTCTGATCAGGATCTGGATCGGTCCGATCGAGGCCTCTGATATGTTCTTGTATGCTATCGTCGATCGTCCGTCGATCCGACCGCCGAGAGTTCGGGGCGAAATCTGCGATCAGCGATCGGTCGACCGACCGATCGGTGAAATCGGCGGAGCCGATCGCAGGCGAACGAAACATAAGAGCGCGATCGGTCTACCGGCCGATCGAGTGCTCTGAATCGATCGATGAGACCGATCCGATCGAACGCAGCAGCACGGAGGCTCACCGACGGTCTCCCGGCCGATCCAGAGGTGCATCCGTGCGATATCGAACGATCGTGAATCGTTCCGAAGGCTCAATCGACTTACGGATCGGTTGAAATGTCTGACTGCAGCTAGCAGGACATCCAAGAGGCATAGATTGTCTCTCCTAGCATGTGTACAACACTCAGGTACTCCTAGAATGTCAGGTTAAGACTTTACAGTAATTAGTTTAGCAAATTTCAAATTTGCTCAGTTTTCCGCACAGTATTTTCAGTAGTTAATGTAGCGATCCGGCTCACAGCCTGGTACCCAGGAGTCGGGTCGTTACAATATCGAAACCATTGGTGCGAGCAAAAACAGGTTCTACTGAACAAATGTGGAGGAAACAAAGCATTTTTTTCACTTTGCCTTATTGGGAGTTTAATTTGATAAGACATAATTTGGATCCTATGCATATTGAGAAAAATGTTTGTGATAATATCCTTGGAACACTTTTAGATGATTCTAGCAAGAGCAAAGATAACACTGCCGCACGTAGAGATCTGAAAATATTGGGAATTATGAAACAATTATGGCCACAGCCACAACCAAATGGTACAGAATATTTGCCACCAGCATGTTATTGTTTGAACAAAGCTGAAAAAAAGTTATTTTGTTCAGTGTTGAAAGATATTCGTGTCCCTGATGGTATGTCATCTGATATTTCAAAATGTGTAGATGTTGGACGTTGTAAGATTTTGGGTCTGAAAAGTCATGATTGTCATGTCATAATGGAGCAATTTCTTCCAATAGCTCTTCGTCGTGTGTTATCAAAAAAGGTAACTGCACCATTAATTGTTTTGTGTGAGTATTTCAGAGCTGTGTGTGCAAAGTCACTACGAGAAGATGAATTAAAAAAGGCTGAAGAAGGAGTTGTATTGGTCTTATGTCAATTAGAAAGAATTTTCCCCCCATCATTTTTCACAATAATGGTGCATTTGGTGGTGCATTTGGCGTATGAAGCAAGAGTAGCCGGGCTTGTACATTATCGATGGATGTATCCAATAGAAAGATATCTTGGAAAACTAAAAAATTTTGTTAGAAACAAAGCACGACCGGAGGCCAACATTGCAGAGGCATACTTGGCTGATGAATGTGTTGTGTTTTGTTCTCGTTATTTAAAGCATATAGACTCGTTTGGCAATAAAGGTGCGAGACACCAGGAGACACCTGATAATGAGTATCCTTTACTTCCATTGTTTCCACAAATTGGACGAGCTACAAAAAGGCGTCAAATAGTTACTGTGGACAACAAAACTCTAAGCCAAGCTCACAGATATATCCTTTCTAATTGCACAGCTCTACAACCATATCGTGAGTAAGTATTATTTTATGAATGTAATTTCAATTTTATTGTTTTATCAATACTACAAGTTTCTAACCATCATGTTGTGATGAAATAGAGAATTAAGAGACAAATTGAAGAGAAAGCATAGATATGGCCATTGTCCAACTAACTTTCAATTGGATTATATGGTTCGAATGCAATTTTCAGAATGGTTTGCTAAACGAGTAAGTAACATATCGATTGATTTATTGGTAAATGGACTGGTTATTATTTTAAAAATATTAATATCAACACTATTTTTGTATGTATTATAGGTTGATCGGGCAAATGAACGAATTGATGACTTAACTCTAAGGGCACTTGCACGTGGTCCAAATCCTGTAGCATTTAGTTATCATGGGTTCAATGTGAATGGTTTTGCATTTCGCACAGTAGAATCTGAAGGAAACAAAAAAGTGCAGAATAATGGGGTCATGGTGCCGTCGATGCATGATAATGATGATAATGAGTCAACTTATTATGGTCGGTTAATCGATATTATCTCACTTGATTATAATGGCCATGGGCGAATAGTTCTGTTCCGATGCGATTGGGTTAACACTACTGTTGGTATGAAAATTGATCCTTTAGGATTTACAATGTTGAATTTTTCGCGTTTGATACATACAGGAGAATGAGAAGAGCACGAACCTTTTATTTTGGCTTCACAAGCTCAAATGGTTTATTATGTTCGTGATCCAAAAGAAGAAGAATGGCATTGTGTTATTCGTCACACACCAAGAGACACATACAACATGGGCAATGAAGATGATATTGATATAATGCAGTTCATTCCTAACAATTTTTCTAATGCAGAATTTCTGTTAGATGATGTAAACACTGTAGATATTGAGTTAATAAGAACTGATGTAGAAGACTCAATTGTTGATGGCATGCCTATTGTGAACAATGAAACTGATTATGAAAACTTGGATTGAATTTTATGTTTCGTTTCATGGTTATTTAAACTCTCTTGACGTGTTAAATATGATTTGGTGTTGCATTAGATATTTTAGTTTCATTTCATTCATTAAGGTGCGTATCTCTTTAAGCTATGTTATTGATTCTGTAGATAGCATGTGGGGTCACTTTTAAAAAGTGATGAATTGGAGAGAATGGTTGATTAAGATATGGCACACTTGTTCCTGAAATAGGCAGCTATTTTCAGGATAGTGAATGTGAAGAGATATTAAGGCAAATGATGTTGCTTT
Source organism: Zingiber officinale (assembly GCF_018446385.1). Classification (NCBI taxonomy): domain Eukaryota; kingdom Viridiplantae; phylum Streptophyta; class Magnoliopsida; order Zingiberales; family Zingiberaceae; genus Zingiber; species Zingiber officinale. The sequence goes on from NC_055998.1 coordinate 132,446,593, forward strand.
GGTGCCTTGGACATCCTGAGTATGGTTGCAGAGCTTTAGATACTTTGCATTAAGCACATGTACTTGTATGAGAAAGAGAAGCCTATTGAGGTGCATGGGTGAATTTCAATTTATTATTTTTGTGCAATTTTTTATATGAATATAAGTGTCACCACACAAATGACTATGGTCATGTGGGCAGAGTTTTCAATTATTTTTCATTGTTGATTTAAACTTTGTCAAGTGTTTACTATAAATTTTACCAATCTTAATAAATTTATGAGCTCATTTTAGTTATTATTAATAAATTCTACCAGATATTCAGAATGAAAAAATTGACTAAGTGTAAAACTCGGCAAGGTTTACTCTTCAAGTCGATCGTTTTTTTAAGTCTACCAATTCATGGGCAAACAACGTCATTATCAAGTTTATTTACTTTGCAGATTTTTTGTATCATCTACTAAGTTCAGACGACCACTAATTAATTAAATTGGTATTTTATCATGGGATTGTTGAGATTTTATTTAACTAAATGAAACCCTTGTAAACTTGAAAAGATTTATTAGGATTTGTGCTATGGAGAAAATATAATTACTTTTAATATTAATTTTTTATATCATAAATTTCATATTATTTCTTCAAAATCATAAAATATTATTTTTTAATCATGTACAGTAATTTACCGTTTTTGGAATCATAGCTAAAATTCTTTATATACTATTGCCATATTTTCTCACATCTAATTTAATAATCTAATATTTTATAAAGTTAAAAATGGTATACCTTAATTAAAAAGAGATTTTGGAAAACGAAAAGGCTTTTATTTGTTGCCTAAAAGAACGTGGAAAAACGAAACGGCGCCATCTTATTCAGAATCCCACATTAGTATTTGATATTCCCGCTTGTAAACTTTTTTTTTTTTAGAGAAAAACTGCCTGTGTAGTAAATCTACCTCACAATCGATTTTTTTCTGTCTTGTGTAAAGAAAATCTCTGCTCTACCCTAAGTCAGATTCTAGAGGTAAATACTCTTAACATTATGTTTTAAACGAGTTTGGTGTTCAGATAGCTAATGGATTTTTGTAAATTTCCATAAAATTTCTTTTATGTTGTGAAGGATTATGAGCGGTGATTCTTTTAATATTGTGTTTGTTCTTTATTTGGTTGTAAATATTTTTCTTTTAAGATTGGAATATAGAAGTTGTTCCCTAGGAGAGAAAATTTTCATACGTGTTATTATCCATCCAAGTTCATGACCAATGTTCATAGAAATAAACAACCTGTTGATCATGTTTTTTTTCTATATAATATATAATTAAATTAAAGAACTCCACCACATTAGATATATCTATCATACTAGTGCAAATTGGGGTCTTCTTTATCTCTACAATCGTCTATTTGTTTATTTTTTCAATAATTATTTGTTATGTATCTTTACCATCTTCATTACTATTATTATTATTATTATTATTATTATTATTATTATTATTATTATTATTATTATTCTCAGGTACATATGAAAAATGACAAACAAAAGACTTCAAAAGTTGACGAAGAATATCAGAAGGCGATCTAGGGGACAAGAATCAAATAATAGGCGTGACGATGAAGTTGAATCACAAGACACAACATCACATTCACCATCGGAAACCCAAAATAATGCACTAGCATCACAACAACATGATGAGGAGTTCCATGAGGAAGGTTGGAAATATATTTTTTATATATTTAATTAAGTTTAACGCATGACAAAACAATCATATTTTGCATATATATTTATCCGGCGAAGATGCAGTGTTGCCTTCGCAGAGGCAGCGAATAGACGTGGGAGGACTGTAATGAAGGATGTTCATGCATTGCATCACGATGTTTGCTACATGTCACATTTAATGAAAGAGACCAGCCTTATGGTGATTTACAACCGGTACTAGCAAATTATGTGGGAATAATAGCTCAGAATGGAGTTTTGTTGCCCCTTGATTATTTAAACTGGCGAAAAATTCCAAAGCATCGGTTGGAGGAGGCATGGAAACTTGTTATTGTAAGTTGAGAAGTACTTAATTAATATCACACATGAGTTTCAAACATTAACATATTTAATTTTCTATTTATAGGCACGATTCATAATCTCCGATCAACACCGAGATTTTGTGATGCAAATGATGGGAGTTGCATGGAGGCGATGGAGGATCCAAGTTAAAGCTACGTCTTATGATTCGAATATTCCATTAAAAGGGACCTTGTGTCCATTCGTCCTATTCCTCATGGCCTGGCTACAGAGGTCTGGGAAAGATTATGTGAGCACTGGAAGGTTACTGAGGTAATCACTAGTATTGATAATTTTTTATATATAGTTATGAGTATTCCTAGTAAAACTTAAACTTTTTTTTTTCAGAAAAGTTCAAAAATAAATCGAGAAAATGGAAAAAATAAAAAAGGAACTCATGCACAGGGACGAATAAGTATTGCTTCTTTGGAAGATAAATTTGTAAGTATCAAATCTTTTTTTTTATTTGCAACAAGTTTCATATTACCTATTTGTTGTTTAAACTTTGATGTTATAAATAACTAGTGTTATATGCTTCTATGGTGTTGTAAATATAGATTTATAATGATATAGAATGTAGTTAACCTTTATAGATATGTTGTTAACGATTGATATATGCTTATTGTTTGCAAAATTTCAACTGTCACATTTGTTGTATATGTGTTATTGTTCTTCTATTAGTTGAAAGACAATGGTAGGAAGCTGACTCGCATCGAAATAATGCATTTGAGTCGAAGAAGTAAAAAGAAAGGAGGTGCTCCAGTTGATGCTGAAGCCATACGCTATGAGGTACTAATTTGTTGCAATTTTTTAAAATGAATTTTGAATAAATTTTTCATTCAATTGATATTTTGTTTGTTAGCATTTGTTGGATGAGGCTGTGCAAATTCGCCTACAAGACATGCCTGAGGGAACACAAGCAATAGAAGTGCATGAGGATGCATTTCGGTTATATTTTTTTAAACATTTGATATCATTTTTGTTAAGGCTATTACAAAATGTATATGTATTAATTATAAATTTTATGCAGTGATGTATTCGGAACTTAGCATTCTGGTCGAGTTCGATGTTTAGGAGCAGGAGCACTGCCTAGCCAAGTCTTCCCTGAACAATGTAAACGTAGCTCATTCTACAATAGGCAAAACTATCACTCCACTACGGATATCACAGATAAATTCAAAGCAATGCCAGAACAAATGAACAAAGATATGGAGATGCGTGAATCACAGTTGCGAGCAGAAATGGAGGCGCAAAAAGCACAATTTCAAACAAAAATGGAGCAAATGAGACAAATGCAAGATCAGTTTGAAAGTTTTACACGTGTTATGCAGAGTATGATACATGGAACTGCTGGAGGGTCTAATGGACCTGAATTGTTACCAACACAGGTATTTACATGTTATATAATATCAAATTAACAAGTTGGTTTCTTGTTCAAATCTATGATTTTAATTTTGATTTATTTTTACATATGGCAATTGTAATAGCAAACATCATTCAGAAACACATGGATACCACATCAAATCCAAAAGAAAATGCTATCTCCCGAGAAGATTCATCCAATAATTAGATATTGAAGGAAAAATATATTTTAGTTTGTGCCTTCATTTGTAATCATAGTATGTTTTTGTTTTTAGAATTTCATGTTTCTTGAAACTTAGATACTCATTTGTGGATTGTTGAATTTTGTTTGGTTTATATCCTAGTAAATGACAATTCAGTTTTGTTTTTTTAGTTATTTCTCTTGAATGTACCATGCTTTTTTTTCCATTGTGGAGTTGCTTGTGCAGTAAGAATGGAATAGAAAATTCTAAAAATATTTTTTTTAAATGACTTCCGAAGCGGTTAACAACCACTCTTAGAAGGGAAAATGTACTGCACTGCTCATGGCTGTACAAACGGTTTACAACAGCTTCAGATGTTTGTACAAGCGTTCTGAATAACCGCTCCCATATATTAATTTGAAGCGTTAGTTAACCGCCTCAAGAAGAAAGCAATCACAGCGCTAGAAAACTGAATGTGATGCACGTCTTTAGGTCCGGTTATCAACCACTTCCAAAGACTAGAAACACCAGCGGTTAAACAATCGCTTCTGTAACTACCTGTTAGAGCAGTTTATAACCGCTTCGAATAATTCTTTTAGGAGCGGTTATTCTTGTTTCACCACCGGTCACTGTTGTGGTACAATAGATCCTAGGAGCGGATGAAATTGAGTCAGTAATGGAACCGCTTCAAATTTATTTGAAGCGGTTAGAATACGCTTCGGAAGGTCCCAAAAACCGGCTCTAAAGCCCTTGTTTTTTTGTAGTGATAGTGGTAGACGCGCCCTCGGCCTACAACATTATTTTGGGTAGATCGACACTCAATGAGTTCCGAGCGGTAGTGTACCTACTGACAGAAAATCAAGTTCCCGGTGGGGGATAAGGTGGGTGAGGTCAAAGGAGATCAGCTAGCCATTCGGCGTTGTTACGTCGAGATGGTCAAACGGAAGAACGAGCCGCTCGGAAGACACCTCGCCTGGAGGTGAACGCCATCACTGAAAAACCCCCCACGCTGGTGTACGAAGAGAAAGAAGAAGTTCATATCCACCCTAACCGCCTAGAAGCAACTACTTTCATCGCTGCCGATCTAGAGGGTGAGAAAAAGATGGAGCTAATAGCCTACCTCAGACAAAATCACGACGTGTTTACTTGGTCGACACATGAACTTTCTGGTATTTTGCCAAGTGTAGCTCAGCACGAGTTACACGTTCGATTGGACGCTCGGCCAGTAAAACAAAAGAAAAGGGACTTCAGCGCGGAACAGAACTTGGTCATTCGAGCGGAGATACAGAAGTTACTGGAGGCCGACCACATACGGGAGGTACAATTTCCAAGTTGGCTTACTAACATCGTACTGGTCCCCAAGCCGGGTGACAAATGGAGGGTCTGCATAGACTTCTACAACTTGAATAAGACATGCTCGGAGGATTTCTATCCATTGCCCCGGATAGACCAGATGGTGGATTCTACGGCAGACTGCGAGCTGATATGCATGCTCAACGCATATCAAGGTTATCACCAAGTGCTGCTCACCCGAAAATATCAAGAAAAGGTCAGCTTTTATCATGATGGAATGCTCTGCGACAACGTCATGCCGTTCGGTAAAAGAACCCTGGTGCCACCTACGAGAGGCTCATGAACAAGGTGTTCCGAAGACAGATCAGTCGCAATATAGAGATAATATGTCGACGACATATTAATAAAATCTCCAAGAGCTATTGATCTTTGCATAGACATCAAGGAGATCTACCAAACTCTGAGAGCTTATGGAATAAAGCTGAACCCGAACAAGTATCTGTTCGGCACCAAGAGCGATCGATTCCTTGGATACATCGTCACCGAGTGGAGGATCGAGGCCAATCCAAGCAAGATCAAGGCTCTACAAGATATGTCATCACCACACAACTTGAAGGAAGCCTAACAGTTAAGCGGGTGCATTACCGCTCTATCCATATTCATATCCAAATCCTATGACAGGAGTCTACCGTTCTTCAAGGTGTTGCGTCGGGCGATAAAATTCCAGTGGAATACGGAGTGCGATCGGACGTTCGAAGAGCTTAAAGATTATCTCAACTCCTTGCCTATATTAGCTAAGTCGAGCACAGGATAGCCGCTCTGGATCTATCTGTCGTCCATCGAGAATGTGGTCGGCTCGACATTAATTAATAAAAATGGGCAAGAGCAACAACCCGTGTATTTTTTAAGTCATATATTAAGAGACAATGAGTCTCACTACACTGGTCTGGAAAAGTTAGCTTACGCTTTAGTACCAGCCGCTCGGAGACTCCGCCCGTACTTCCTCTCCTATCCAATCGTCGTGATGACCAACAGTACCTTGAGCAGAGTTCTCCTCAACCCAGAAGCATCCGGTCGACTAATCAAGTGGACAACTGAGTTAAATGAGTTCGACATCCAATACCAGCCCTGAACGGCGATAAAAGCTCAAGTCTTGGCTGATTTCTTCATAGAAATCCAGAGCGGCGAGTTAGAAGTCACTTGGAGAATATATGTGGATGGCTCTTCCACCCGACAAGGCAGCGGGATGGGCATCCTACTCATTTCCCCAAGGGAAGATCGAATGCAATTTTTCGTTCGGTTGGATTATCGCGCCACCAACAATGAGGCCGAGTATGAAGCCTTAATAGTCGGCTTGCAAGTAGTGAGGCATGTTGGAGCCACAAAGGTCCTCATTCACTCGGACTCCCATGGCAATAGGTCAGCGAAGGTTCCTACTTGTTGCTATGGACTACTTTTCAAAATGGGTGGAGGTTGAACCCCTGACAAAGATATGTGAGCAGATGGTCATCAAGTTCATCTAGCAGAACATCCTCTGTCGGTTTGGCATCCCTCGTCGGCTCGTCTCGGATAATGGAAGGTAGTTCGTGGGTCAGAAGCTCTGGGAGTGGTGTGAAGGCTATAGCATCCAGCAGACCTTCACCTCAGTCGCCTACCCCCAAAGCGATGGTCAAACGGAAGTTACAAACTGGGAGATCCTCAGATGCTTACGAACTCGGCTTGACCACGCAGGAGGTAGTTGGGTCGACAAGCTCTCAAGTGTCTTGTGGCACTTCGCACGACTCCAAATGAGGCAGAGTTTGACTTGGTGGTTGAAGCGCGTGATAAGGCGACTGTTCGGCTAATGGCTTGCTGAAAGCGGATGAGGCAGAACTACAACAAGAGGGTGATCCCGAAGTCTTTCTAAGTCGGTGATCTGGTATGTAAGAAAGTCAAGCCGATCGACGACGTCACCAAACTCGAGGCACCATGGGTGGGACATTACAAGATCGTGCAGAAACTCCGCTCGGGGGCCTATTACTTAAAAGACGAAAACGGGAGATGACTCGAGTGACCATGGAGCGCGAATCATTTTCAATCCTACAGGCCCGGGTGAGAGGTGCGTGAGCAAATATAAATGTACTTGTGCATATGCCTTCTGAATGCAGGGCCAACATAAATAAAACCAAAGTTTTTCAGACTCTTGGCCCGATCAGGCCAAGTTAAAAGTCAAGTGACGACTATAAACTCCATCAACGATCGAGCGACGACCTTAAACCTCTGTCTCCATCATTGGTTGAGCGACGACTTTAAACTCCTGTCTCTATCAATAGTCGAGCGGTGACCTTAACCCTCTGTCTCCATCAATGATCGAGCGATGACCTTAAACCCCTGTCTCCATCAACGGTATAGCGGTGACCTTAAACCCCTATCTACGTCAGCAGTCGAGCGACGACCGTAAACCCCTGTCGTCATCAACGGTCGACCGACGACCTTAAACCTCTGTCTCCATCAACGGTCGAACGATGACCTTAAACCCTTGTCTCCATCAACGGTCGAGCGGTGATCTTAAACCCCTGTCTATGTCAACGGTATAGCGGCGACCTTAAACCCCTGTCTCCATCAACGGTTGAGCGGCGACCTTAAACCCCTGTCTACGTCAACGGTTGAGCGACGACCTTAAACCTCTGTCGTCATCTACGGTCGAGCAGCGACCTTAAACCCCTGTCTACGTCAGTGGTCAAGCGACGACCTTAAACCCCTGTCGTCATCAACGGTTGAGCGACAATCTTAAACCCCTGTCTACGTCAACCGTCGAGCGGCGACCTTAAACCTCTGTCTTCGTCAACAGTCGAGCGGCGACCTTAAGCCCCTGTCTTTGTCAGCGGTCGAGCAGGGACCTTAAACTCATATCTACGCTAAAACGGTCAAGCGACAACTTTGAAAAAAAATGGATTGACTGGCTAAGTAGATAATCTGTTGCCAATCAGAAGAAACATGAGACCACACGAGTTTATGCGATACTTGAAAATCGAAATGAAAAGTTAAAATGCTAAGAAGAAAATAAAGGGAAGAGAATAAAGGTTAGCCGGACGGACAAGTATTCATTGAAACTTCAAAATTTTTACAGAGGCAAAACGCTCAAATTGGCTAACTCCAGATAATCTAAGACATCATCGGGCAGCAACTCAGTCAGTTTGTCCCAACTGATAACCTTGCTTGATAGAGCGGCGGGGAGGTGGTCGTCTTCCCTGAGTTGGTCGAACATCTCTTCAATCACCAGGTCGAACAGACGAAGAGCCTGATCGATGACTTTGTCATTAAAAGCATCCAAGCGGATGTAGGTTTGCTTCATAAGATTAAACCCACTCGACTCGGCTCCCTGATAAATCTCTAGGGCCGCTCGGGAGGCCTCCAACTCTTCCTACAACTTGGTCTGCTCTTCATTCTTAGCGTGGAGCTAGGCCATTACTGCAATCTGCTCGACCGATCATTCATCTCGCTCGGCCTTCAACATAGTTTTAGCCTCCTTCAGATTCTGAGACAACGCCCGATACTCTTTATCTTTTATCTCTAGATCTTCAATGACTCGAAGCTTTTTGGTGTTGAACGAGTGGATTTTTGACTCAAAGAAGGTAGCTTGATTATTAAGACGAGCCAGCTGGGTCACCTGTTCGGTGCTCTTGCCTTTCTCCACCTCCAGTTGCTCGGCGCTCTTGGCCAGATCGACTCTTAGTTAAGTCATCTCAGCATTCATCTGCTCTAGTTGCGTCTAAGAAGCAGATGATTGGCCACTCGCCACCTTCAGCTGCTTGACTTCCTGTTCAAAAAATACGAGCCTCTGGTACATGGACAGACTCTCCACCCAATACTGCGAAGAACCAGAGAAATATAAGAGACAATCAAAGATAAATTAAAAAAACATACAAAAAACTTACCCCAATGGGCATCCGGGTATGACTGTCCACGAGCGCCTCTGGAGGCATGACCGCTGCGCGGGCTTGGGCGCCCGTCCATATCTGTGTGAGCGACCCTTAAATGATTATTTGGTGCTCAGGGATCGGGATTCAGCGTCGTCCGACTCACGCCATTCCTCAGTTGAAAGATGGATAACCGCTATTATGTTTCCCCGACCCGCTCGGGGCTGATTGGGCTGAGGTGGCTCTATCGGACAGTCGAGACGTTGACGCCGGTTGGATTCCAGACTTTTGAATCTTTGGCGGTGGCATGAAGGCAACTGGCGATGCGCAAATGGTTCACTGGGGAAGACCGGAAAAGGATGGTGTCCGATCAAATAATGTAGGGGGAACGGTCGCCATAACGGGAACTGGCGTCGAAGTTTCAACCTGTTCAGCGAAGGGAAGGTGTGGGCTAGTTTTGGTGGGAGTCCGCACAACGGAGGAAGTGGAGCGGGATGTAGCCTTCGCCTGGCGCCTCTTGCGGCTTATCAGTGGCTCCCTAGAAGAGGCTGAGTCCAACGCCTCCTCAATCGGAACCACCGATAGTCGAGTGGGTGGAGGATTTGATGCACCAACCGCTCCACCGCTGGGTGTTCGGCTGGCTATCCCTTTGCTCACTAGTGCTGGCGCTCCCTCGCTCTCTCCGAGCAGGTCTTCTTACGAGCTAATCGGCCGCAAACCGCGACTCTCCAACTCAGCCACGGACGTTGCATTGATCTCAGCGTTCGCAAGCTTGGCTTTATCGGCCAGACGTGCACGCAACATGACTTGAGCTGCAAAAGAGAAAAAAAAATTAGTTAGATTCAAAAGTTAAGCCAAGAAGTAGCGTACCTAGGTTGGACGGAAGCTTCGTGCGAATCGGGCTCAAGCCGAACAGGTAGAGGACTCCCTCATGCAGCAATTTGTGAATATGGTATTTTTGCCCGACCAATTGTGAAGCTGCGTGGAGGTAGTCCGATCGGTTCTTGTATTTCTTGAGCTCTGGAGGATTTGGCACTTCAAATTGTCATCTGGTCGGGAAGTTCGACCGCTTGGGAAAGCGAACAAAAAAATAGTAGTCCTTCCAATGTTTATTGGAGGATAACATCTTATCAAAGAAAACAAGGCCCACTCGAGCTTGGAAAAGAAAAGTCCCCGGCTCGGACAACTTGGGATAGTAGAAATGATGGAAGAGCGAAGGAGTAAGGGGAATGCCGTGCAGGCGGAATAGAACGATGACCCCGCACAGCAGCTGAAAGGAGTTCGACACTAGTTGATGTAAGGAGATACGAAAATATTTACAAACGACTGAGAAGAAAGGGTGGATCGGGAACCACAAACCGGTGGTAAATTGGTCCCTGAAAAATGTTACAAAATCGGGTGGCGGTTCGTCCGAGCGGTCAAAAGCAGAAGGAAGAACTATTTGATAATTAGGCGTAATTTCGTATGCATCTCTCATACTCTCCGCATCGTCTGCGTCAAACCTAGACTCAATGGAGGTGTACCAGAGTCCAGGGACGACGGTGTGAAGTTGAGATGAGCTTGCCATCGAAAGAACAAGATTGATGATGAACGATCAACGAACACTAGACCGAATTAATTGAAAACCTTACAAGGAAGATCACGCAGAATTGATCAAAAAGAAGCGGGAGATTACCGAAGTATAGGAGGATCACCAGCGAATAAGCGAAATGCCACAGCAACGAAGCTCGAAGACGAAGGCACGAAGTGGAGAAGACGACGACACACGCGAGGCTTATAAACCTCACGGTTAATCGGTCTCAACCGTCTGATCCAAGGTTTCGAAAACCTAGAAGAAGATCTGATCGTGGAATTCAAAAAGGCGCCAGTCATGTCAGCAGAGGATATCCGCCTGTCTTGTCAGGCATGCAGCGACAGAAAGAGGGGCACGTGGCATGCGATTACCGGGTAGAATTTAATGAATTTAATTAAAAGGGATGGTCGCATGCTCAGTCATAATTGTCAAGGATTTACATGGGTTTCGAGAAATATGGGTGACGTCAGCGACGATCAAGACCGCTCGAAGAAGCGCGTTGGGAGAATTCTCCAAGTATCACCACTCATTGCCCCGCACTGCATAGAGAACAGGTATCCAGATACTCCGATCGTCCATTTTCCATGGTTAGACAACGACTGAGCGGCGTTCGTTGATGCGCCGATCAGTCAGTAAGGACCGAACATTCCGATCGGACGTAAAAATCGCCAAGGACCAGTTGTCCAGTCAGTCAGACCTGTAGCCTGCTCGACTAGACTTGAGGGGGAGGCTTGTGATGCGGTGATAAGGGAGGGTCCACCTGTCACGGGTCAATTAACACGGTGTCAATCAAAGTCAAGGCGGTCAACGCCGGGCTTACGGTTATCTAGGTCGGCAAAGGAGTGGCCGATCAGACATCACCCGACCGGTCGGGGCATCATGGGTCGGTCGGCAGGAAAATGAGTCGCTCGAACCACCCGTTCGGCGCAAGGAATGACATTGCACAGGAGGAGACAAGGAAACAAAAGAGAACACACCATCTATCATTAAATATAAAGAAACCAAGACAAAGAAGAACACTACATTTATCATCAATGCACAGAAGTCAAGACAAAGAAACCTTCTTCTGGCAATTAATATAATTAAATAAGGGCAAATGAATGATCACAGAAAAAGGTATAAAAGGATACATCAGGTATAAAGAAGGCAAGATTTATCATTTTCTTGATTACTTATTCTCTTCCTGATTTTGACTTAAGCGTCGTAGAGCTAACGTCAGGGACCCCTTCCCCGGTTTGGTTTGGTTTTGTTTTGTAGTATTGAAGTCTTCATCCCATCAACGGTCACCCAATCCCCGGCTTTCCAGCTTCCTTCATTTGGACAGGATCAGTCATTATTATCATTTAAATTTTCAGATTTATTTAAGTTTAAATTTGAATTTTTAAGAGTAATATTTAACTTTTCTGAATTTGTTAATTTATTTGAATTATTTTTTGTAAAGCTATATTTTTTAGTATTATTAGTTGAATTTTTCTTAGGAGTTCAATTACTCAAATTGATTTTATCTATATTATTAAATGTTGTGTTAAGAAATATGTTGATTTTGTCATGATTTGGTCATTATTTGAAATTTTAGGGTTATTAATTATTTTTGAATTTTCTAAATTTTCTAAATTAATTAGATTTGTTTTATCAGATAATATCCTAGGGGATATTTTTGGAAGTATTGTCAAATACACGATTTTCATGTATATTTTCAGAAATATTTAAATTAACATGCATATTTTTTAAACTACTACTAACATAAGTATTTTGGTAAATATTATTAACCTTAAGCGCAACCCCTAATTCTGTAGTCTTCTCCGTTGGGTTTAACTTGAGTCTGAATTCACTTTTGACTTGCTCCTCTAGCTTCAATGGTTCCTCGTGAAGGTTGATCAATTGAGTCCAAAGCTCATATGCATTGTCAAACCTTTTTAATCTACATAAAATATTATTAGGTAAAATAGTACAAATTGACTTAGTCACCTTTTTATTCAACTCTGAGTCCCGAGAAGCCTTTTTTAATATCAACAAGTGGTCGATATTTTTGTTTCCCAAGAAGCACTCTATTCTTTGTTTCTAGTAGTTGAAATCTTTATCGTAGGATGATAATTCGTTGATATTTCGTCTTAGCATCTTTTTATAATTTATTTTTCTTATAAAAAAAAATCCGAAGGAATATCTCAAGATTAAATCTTAAATTAATAGTATTTGAAGTAAAAAAAATATATCAACCACTCGAATTTGTAATTTAATATTTTAATTGATAACAATTTTGCCACACTTGTGTATACGTAATATTTTCAAGTAATGTTTATAACAAATAATTTCTGATTTATATTTCGACGGATAATAGCGCTTGTAAATTATTTTCAAGTAAAATTTGGACCGATACTTTTTGATTTTTAAAATACAGTTAGATTGAATGTTACTTTCAAAGATAGATTGATTATTTAAAACGTGAATTTCAAGGATAACTTTTTGGTTAATAATAATTTTGTAGTCATGAAGTTAAAATAAATATTATTTTAAAATTCTAACGCAAAGTTTACAAGTACTAGATATATTCAATTTTTATGAATCCAACGTTATTTCCAAGCCATAATTAATTTTCAACCTGTAGCATTAGAGTCAAGAAGGATAGAGTATTTTAGATAATAAATAATTATTTTTTCCTATTTATCAAAGTAAATAGTTTAAATGATTGATCTTACTGCTTTCTTAATAAAGTTAATAAGCACAACAAACTATAAATTCTTTTCATTTTTCATGTCCATCTAGATTTCTTACATCTATACTAGGCATAAAAATGATAGATAAGTAATTTAAATAAGTATAAATCCTTTTTATATTTTTAAATATTTTTTCAATAAATAATAATAATTTTGAACTGTTCACTAAATCATAATTAACTGTTCTGAACCAATGATATATAAGTGCAGACATTCTTAAAATCATCTAATATCATATCGTCAATTTCAAACTATTAACGATGACTCCTTTCTTTTCTATCAATAGTTACTAGCTATCATTCTGGTTATAATGAGTTCTCTTTCACATTCAAAAAATTTGGAACCGTCACATCAATGACTCCTTTAGAATTGGTCTTATGAATATAGAGGGAGATAAATATAGATATATAATTGAAAGTGCATGACCAAGACACTAATCCCAAATAATGATATTTAGAGGATCGAATCTTAGACCTCTCATCATAAAATCATGTGCCCCCACCTATGCTCCGTCCTAAGGACATTCCCCTTCACATTCACAAACAAGAGGTTGTGTGCCGATATCGATCCATCCATATGCTACTACTTATACAAACGTATATATATAACAAAGTCTTCTTACAAAAAGTCGTTAAAGTAGAATGAGATCCTCTGGACCATCTTTCCCGATCCGCTCCGAGATCAGGAAAGATAGATTGATGAAAAATAATGATCCTCACATGTTAAATAGGCGGGGGGCCATTATCTTCCACTAATACAAATGTTAAACCAAAGAATATTCTAGTATTTACAGATAAGAGGATTTTTTTCCCGTTAAAGCAGGGTAAAAATAAATAAAATTAAAATTCTTTTAGGGCATTCAAAAGTAGCTACTGTTTCTTGGGGTAGATCTGAGAAATGTAAGAAACGAATTTAGAAAATAAATCGCGCAAATAAATATACACACCTACTACACTAGATACTGCATTATATTCTACGGGCAAAAACTACGAATCTACCCAAACGTGTACCATCATTTTTATTGGAGGCAAAGAGATAAATCTAGCGGCGCCGACGAGGCTCCTTTCGAATATCCAATTCTACAAAAGGTAGAATATCCGGGTGGTTTATGTTTGTCCATTTGTTTTCTCGGGAGCCGGTCGGCGCCTCTAAATCGCCCCGCAGCTTCACTACCCCGCAGTATGCTTTCACGGTGAAGGAGAGCATGAAAGGTAATTTTTTGTTAGCATTCTTCTGCTCTTCTTATCATCTCACTTTTCTGGATTAGATCTTTGTTATAGTTTTAGGGTTGTGGTTCTTCTCCCTTGTAATTTCTTGCTGCGTGTGCATTTTATTTTTCGCATTTAACAGCAGTTGTGGAAAGATCAGAATGGTGTTAGTTATCACCAGGTTTTTCTTCTTTTTATTGATGACCTGAAGCTTAAAGTTTCTTCCTTTTTGGCTTGTGGATCTAATGGAGGTTGTTTCTTTGGTGGTATTCGTAATCGAGCAAAAGTTGTTTCATTTGAAACCCTATCCGGCTTTTAGGGCACAGTTCTGGACTTATTTTTACCCAGAAGGCACAGGCGAAGTGGGATTTTGAGTGCCATTTTGATTCTAGTTAATTTATTATTATTATTATTACTTGAGCTAATTTTGTCTTTGATGATGCAGTTAGAATGGAGGAAAATGAGAGGGGAGGCGAAGTTGCTGAGAAGGGCAAGTATGATTTGGAGACTGTGATGGTGGATCATCACTATCCTGAACCTTTGGCTAAGTATGAGGATGTCATTGCTGATCCGAAGTTGTTTACGGAAACTCTCGAGGATTTTCACTCCAGACTTGGGACAAAGTTAAGGTGTGACTTCCTCCCTTCTTTTTTTGCTGAGTTTTCCTGGAGGAGAGGATTAAGAGGGAAATGAAACTAATTTTAAGTGAAAGGAAAAGAAAAGAAATAATTTTTCTCATTTTATTTCTAAGCAACTTCATTCTTAATTTTCTTGGACAGAAGGAAAAAGATAGAGCTATATTAATTAACTTTTTTTGTTAGATGCCTAAACTTCATTTTCCTCTGTTTCCGCTTGATTTGGGTGGAAATGCGATAGAGGAATTGGACGGAATGAAATTCTTTCCTCTTCTCTATTACCTTCCAAATAAACAAGAGGAATCAATGATTTCATTTTTTTCTTCTTTCTTTCCTACTTCTGTTAAAGGAAACACAGTATGCATGCTTAGCTACTAGACCATTTTATTTTGCATGAGAGACTTTTTCTTGAACGTCTGTTTCTTGAATTATGAATCATCACATTGTTTAAGTTATAATAGAAATAAATGCATTGTTAAATTGACTGATCCTTGTATTAGAAAAACTTTATCAATGTCTTCACTAAGCCTTTATAACTTGATGCAATGACAAGGAATGTTAAATTTACCACTAAGAAACTAATGGGTCAAAGTTTGCTTCAAATAGAGTTATATTAGAATATCTTTATGGATTTCTAAGTAATTATGAGTACTAACCATGGTGGCTATAATAATTCTTGTCAAATTATGGTAACTTTTTTTTTATAAAAAATATTCGATAACTACGTGTTGCCAAAAAACTTAGGAAGCTTTAAAATTTTATGAGTTTGAAAACAGTACAATTTTATCGTGGTTAAGTCATAGCAAGATATTTGTTTAGGGAAATAAGTTATTCATGTATAGGTTATTTGTTTGCTAAGTTTGTGGGTAATAGAATCCTTTCCAAGCTAGGACTACCTGAGTGAATATAACCTGGGTAGTGTAACAAGAACAAATTAGAAAACTGACCCTTAAACATTGACCTTAATGAGATGCAGAATCAAAGACATGCTTCCACACACTTTATGGATGAATTATATACCAAATTGATAAATGTTAAACAATAATCTCTAAGTGAGGCAAAATATAGAAATCAATTTGAAAATATTATAGGCGCTGTGAACATTCATGAAGGACCTTGTCGATCATTAACCAATTCATTGATGGATTTAACTTGAAATCCAAAGAGAGGTTGAACTATTTATTCCTAGTTTATCATAAAAAGCCTATCAAAAGCTGCAGACGTTTAATTCTATCTTAAGCAAAAGAAAACCTATTACGAAATCTGAGAGAGTGTGAATATAACCTAGGCACAAATTTTCTCAAACCAAAAGCATATTAGTTTAAGATGAAAAAGAAGTAAAGAATCCAAAACTCACATCAACTTTTGTGCTTAAGGAAATAACACCTAAAAGTGTGCTATGATGAATTGGTCCCTATAAGAAGCATATCTGCACTTAGTGGTTACCAACATATTTTCTCACTTGACAATCCTTCACAATAACAAACATTTAATTGAGCCACAAGATTCACCCTTAGAAAACCCCCGTAATAACTTGACCCCTTCAAACAAAAAACTTGCAGCTAACTACTGATCATGGCTTATGTTCATGGATTAAAATGCAGCATATGATCCTAAGAGACCAATAAATAAAGATGATAAACATGATAAGATAAGAACACGAGGCATCCTTTTTATCAGGCACAGTCACTGGATATGGTTCCTTGTTGAATCTTTGTAGTTACTTATTAGTCTAAAGCTCATCAACCTAGAGAGTGGATCTTCTTATCTACTTATTGGGACACATTTGAGACTTCACATTGCATGTTGAATTTTCTACAATTGCTAGACTACAATGGAACCAGCATAGTGTTGCTGCCTTATGTTAGTCACAACATTTTCAAAGTCATTGAGAAGGATTATAGAAGAGGAATAGGAAATCAATGAAGTTAATGTTCGCATTCTCACATGGTGAAAGGATGAGTAGATATAACTATTCCTCATAGGAAGGGACATCCAAGAAAAAGATTCAAAACTATGATGATGTACCTCATTAGAAGGGCAATCAAAGGAAGATGGCAACAACATGCTAGGAGTTGAGTTCTCTGTTAGGAGGAATGCAAAAGAATTAGGAAGTTCTAAATTAAGAGGCCTTTTATTTTATGTTTCCTAAAAATTGTAAGATTTGAGTACCCAGTGCTATGTTGGTCCCCTTTTTTTTTTCCTCTCCTCCCTTTTTCATCAAGTGTGGGCTTGACTGTTGGAGTGTTACATGTTTATGGGGATCCCTGTTGTATCTGACCTGGGTAAGGTCTCTTACAATGGTGTTATTTCTGGTGATATTAATTATTGTTTAGGGCAATATGTGATTTTAGGTATATGTTATCTATTTATCAAGTTTATAGGGATTACGCTATTTTGTTTCCAAGTCATGTCATGGCTGGCCCTTTAACAGAAGATCCAACACCTCTTGTTGTCTCCATCTTCATGCTTAATTAAGTTTGGTTCTCTTCACGAGCTTTTGTTAGTTGTTTGACCTGGTGCTGGATTAAAGTACTTCATGAATTTATCTATTATCTTCGTTTAGTGGGTGTATACTTAAGCATCTTGATAGTTTCCTTTATGTATACTACTGATAGGTTATATATTGAACATAACCAGTAGCTAATCTTGTGATTTGTTTTCTTTCACAGGGTGCCAACTGTCGGGGGCAAGGAGCTTGACCTTCACTGTCTTTTTGTTGAGGTAACATCCCGGGGAGGCATTGAAAAGGTAAGCCATATTGAAACTTTTGCTCAAGAATTTAAAACTTTATACTGCATTCTGGCTAACTTATTATTGTTTGCTTGACACTGACAAGCACCATATCATTTCTGTGATGTTCTCTGGAAACTCATAAGAATAGTTGGTAAATTGCCTGAAGGATATATAGAATTGAAATCATTGTTTAATATATTATGATTAAATTAGACATTAAAAAGGGTATATCTCTGAGAGTGAATGATCACTTTCTAGTGTTTGACTGGAATGTATCCACAAGTGCAGGTAAGCCTTGGCCTGCAAATAGAAATGCTGTTTCCATGATTAAATATTTTTTAACATGCAAATACTCCAGAATTTCATGCCAAGGACCATGAGCCCAGCTATGATTTAAACTGTATTCTCATTAACAAGGATGTTATCCCAACTTGTCATTCAACCAATGGGAATATTATAGAATGAGAGGTTGAAAAACTTTGCAATTTGTTGGTTGTGAACAATTGCAGTAATAAAATACCTGGCAATTGGATATTTAAGTTGAGCATTAGTTCTCGATATGATAGCTCTGTTGGCTTCATGAGTCTGTTTTAGTTAGACAGATTCACAGAACAGAATGAACTACTCTTTCTTTTGTTTTCACATGCTGGCATTGCGTTTAAAATTGATGTTAATGAAAATATTTCTTCTCTTTGTTGAGAGTTTTTTTGTTAAATTTCTGTTTCCTTGGGGAAATTTGTTTAAAAAACCTGGAATATTGTTACTTTTCGAGGCCCTGATCAAGATTTATGTTGGTCGTTGCCAACAACAAAATAATATTTTGAAATTCTGCATGTATTGCATCTATTTTTTTTATCTGACAGATATTGCACCATTGGTTCATGTAACTGCATTATCTTCATTGAATGATTATTCGAGAATTTATTGGTGTTAAATCATTATTTTAAGTATTTGACTAGGAAAATACAGTGATAACAATTGAACAATTCTATTTTGTTAATGAAGGCAATGAGTTACTTCAACTCCTTGTCTGCATGAAAACCGACTGACTCGTTTTCTCTTTTCTTTTGGTTGTTTAGCACCACTTAAACTAATAATAGGTTATTATTGTTATTTGGCCACAGGTAATTGAAGACCGGAAATTGAAAGAAGTAACTTCTGCTTTTACTTTCTCATCCACTACCACAAGTGCATCTTACTTAGTTCGCAAAAACTACATGTCTTTGCTGCGTAATTATGAGCAAGTATATTTCTTTCGATCATCAGGTTAGACCTTCCAGTTTGTTTGCATATGCGTTAATGTGTCACAGGGCAATTGTCCTGTATCTCAACATGTTCTTGTCTTATAGCTTCCATGAACATGAGCTCGGCAACATCAGGTCTGACGGAGAGATCCTTGGAAGAAATAGAACCATCTTCTGAAACTCAGGCTATTTCACAAAAACGAAGGAGAAAAAATCGTGAGTTTAATTATTTTATTCATATTTTGCACAGGCAACTTGCACACTACTAATGCCTATGGACTCATGCATTCGGGTGAGTGTTTTCTAGGAGATCATGACAGACATTAAAAGATTAGGCATACCTTTACATTAGTTGAGGAATTCAACCCTCCACCTCTTGTATGGATCTGACACGCACTAACCAAATTACACACAAGTTTATGTTGAAGTTGTAAATGCACGATAAAGTTGGTTTCAATGAAAACCTTCTTATTCGTTTCTTTTAGCTCTATTAGGGCATAATGATAAGATGTTATTAATTTGTGATTATGTGTGATTGAAATGAAGAAGAGCCTCTGGAGATTTTTGTGCCCCCTATGCTCTTTGATTTTTTTTTTATTAGATTATAGTACGATATGAAAAGGAGTTAGTAGGAAAGATGAGAATGTTAAGATCAATGTAGAGAAACTTGATATAGCTTCAATAGTACGATTAGAAGATAGATTAAGATGATAGAAACATGTTAGAGTTAAATGCGTAAACGGTCATGAGAGATAACATGTGCTCTTGGTAATGTAAAAAGTGGTTTAAGAATCTAAGGGATCTGAGTAGTTCAATTATGACTAAGATGGTCGGGACTAATATGATTTATTGTAGTATCTCTTTGAACATTCAGCTCCTTTGATTAAGTAAAAATTATCAGCTATCGCATATCGAAAATTATGCTGACTAAACACCTGGTGAGAAGAGGCCAATATATAGATTGCTGTTTTATATCAACAAGACACTGATTCTAAATTATATTTTATTAAATTTTTTTTCTCATTTGGTATTCTTTTTTTGTGACGATAGGAAGCTTTTGCCTCCACTAGTTGGCGTAACTACCTTTTACCCTATCTCCAGGTTTGGCATCCTCATCTCCTTATCAAAAAGTTGTTGGAGTAATCGATGGAAAATTTGAGCAGGGTTACTTTGTGACTGTTACTATCGGAGCAGAAAAACTCAAAGGTGTTCTCTATCACATTCCTAGACAGACTGACATGCAACTAACAAAGCATGCAGAGGTTGTCGACAATAGCAACCTTGAGAGCCGGAATGGTGGCCGTGCTAGAAAGAAGAAGCTTAGTAAAAGCAGCCCAAATCATCCAAAACCAAAACCAAAACCAAACAAGAGCGGATACCCTTTATTCTTTGCCGAGCAGCAGGCAAAACTTAAGCCACTCTATCCTAGAAAGGGCCGAGAAATCAATAAAATGATTCGGGACTTGTGGAGCAAATTACCAGAGAGCGAGAAGGATGTAAGAAACTATCAACAACTGAAACATTTTTTTGCGAGGGATATTGAACCCCCAAGAAGTAATCTATTTTACATTTCAGGTATATCAGGACATGCAGAGCTATAGAACTGAGATAGCAAACAGGGAAAAACTGAAGTCAAGCCAAATAATAGATGCGGCATCGATGGCACATTCTCCAGCTGAACCAAAGATCCTGCAAGATGCAGGCCAAAAAATTCCAAACAAAGAAGATAATTTAATCTTGAGTAATGAGAATGATTCCAGTTCTGAAACTCGTGACTCTGCAGGAAAATTTTCGGAGGATGATTCTGATATTGAGGCATATCCAGAGTTTGGTGGAACACCTATAACAAGTAGATACCAAATGCGAAAGTGAGTGATGCTTGTCCTTGCAGGAAAGATGACTATAATTATGAAAAGGATTTGAAGACGACCGACCATTTTGCGCCTCATGCCTAGATCCTAACTGGGACTTAAGAATTCTTTTGCAGTTCTCTTTCCATTTCAAGTGTAAACTTTCAGTTGTAATATAACCTAGTTAGGGATGTGCTACTGTTGGATTAGTTTTGAGGTGAATGTCCATCTTAGTTTACTACCTTGTTAAACACTGTTTAATCATGATTGTGTAGAACTCGTCTTCTTGTTGAAATGTGGATGGTTTTGTAGCATGTCAGCATTGTTCATCTTTGAGAATCTGGTAACATCCAAACAAAACCATGATATTCCAATCTGTTCACAATCTCTAATTGTTCCATTTAAGACTGAAGGACTGAACCTTGTGGTTTTTGAGGTCAGTAAGTAGATCAAACTGATCTTTTACCTGCATTTGATTTGGACTGAACAAGTATCTGATATAGAAACATGAAGTTGTGCATTGCTTTAATTGACAATTGGAAATGCCATCGAGCAGCAGCAGCAGTCTTTGTATTTAACATGAAAACCCTGCAAGCTTCCACAAAGTTGCATAAGCAAGCCCGAAGACGAAAGATGCAATGGGGAAGGCAGCCAATTCTTCGCTCATAAGATGGCTCGAGTTCACGAAGCTTGAGAGGGAGATTGTAGAACTATGTCCCTCATATGGGTCAGTTCAGATCTCTTAGTCGGTAATTCTTAGTCTCATCCTGGTTCTCTACACATTTCGACAGACTAAATCCTTTGGTCCGCATTTTACGGATCAGAGAATGGACCACATAAATTAATTGGTTGATTTAGATGAACCTTACCGATTTAGAAGATGGGATCCATCTAAATTAATCAATCAATGTAGTGAAGTACAGTCCAGAGGATCCAATGTCTTTTATCTAGAAAATTCCTTCAAAAAAAAAATCATCTAATTTGTCTCAATTTCATGCGTAAATTGTATTTTTTTTTACAATTTTTTTCTGTTTCAATGTATTTAATTGGATTTTTTTTCTAATTTGATTCATGAAAAAAAAACCAATTAAATACATTGATATGGTAAAAAAATATGAAAAAAATATAATTTATGCATGGAATTAAGATAAATTAAATGACAATTTTTTCGGATAAATTCACTAGATGAAAGACATCCAAAATGTTATAACTAGAGGATCTCCATATGGGTTAAAAAAAGATAATATATGACAAAAAAAAATATGAAGAAATTTCAGTGCATAAAGGGCACAGTCTAGAGCATACTAAAAACTTGTTTTTTTTTTATATACTAAAGCAGATAATATTGTAAAGGAAAGACATTAATCAAAACATAAAAGTATTATGACAACTGAATTATCAAAATGTTTAGATTAAAACGTCTTAATATCTTTTCTAATGATCACAAATTAATCACAATCGAAAAGTAAAGAGAAGAATGTACTAGGACACACAATGAAGATTTTATATGGTTATTTTGATTACTAAAAGACAATCCATATATCCTCGTTTAGGAAAGTCCTCATGGTGTTTTATCTTAAATATTTTGATGCCCCTTTCAAGTGCATTAATTAAATTGCAAGACTAATGATACGGAGCAGCCGAGTCTGGAGTTTTGGGATCGTTATAATGAGTAATCATGGATAGATAAATTTTGAGAGTTCATAATTTTTGACTTTGATTAAATCATGTGACCTTTAACCAATCAAATCGAAACTCTTCATAAATCTATCATTAATTTTAAATTCCAAAAAATATCATTTAAAATTTATTCGTTAGAGAAGGATTTGAATGATTATTTATGATTTAATATAATCCAAACTCTAAATTTGTATACCTCTCTTCATATATTTATTTACATTCTCAATATATATGAATTAATCAATATAAACTAATCAACATGCATTAAAGCTTTCAATGTGGGACTAAAATCTCATTCATAATGAAACTCCATACTCCTTCTATCTTTTATTCATTTACATATATATATCCAATAATAATTTAGGTTGATGATATTAAAAAATATACATTTGTCGACCTTATGTATAAGATCAAGTGTAGTCGTGCTTATATTACACTCCTGTATAGATATGATACACCTTATCAAATCCAATTTATGAGCTTAATCAAATGACAAGTCGACGGAAGACCGTCTTGGGACACGTTAACAACTTTGAGTGTGGAATCAAAATTGAATGATTTTTTCCAAGAAATTAGCCAAATATAAATATTATGAATCAAAAGGACAAGTGGAAGGAAGACAAAGTCTTGGGACACGTTTACAACTTTGAGTGTGGAATTAAAATTGAACAAGTTTAGGCAAGTCATGAAAGCTCAAATACCAATTGGACCTTGTCAAATTAGCATTATATTAAATTGCCACGTGCAATTTTCAAAAGTCTCTTATTTATTAAAAAGACAATTTTTAAAAAAAAATTTAAAAACAAATTGTATTTTACTTCTTGAATATGATAGTAAAATCTAGTTAAAAACATTATATTATATTATATTATATTTATTTAAGGTTATATTTTCATTCCATTGTTTGAGTTGGTGAAGTGGACTTATTAAATAGGTTAGTCCTTACGTTGGGCGAAATAAAAACAAGTGTCTTGCTCGACCAACTCAGATAGATAGACTAATTTCTTGCTTAGTTTAACTAACCATTTTGGGTAGATTGAATAGTCTGATCAACCAATTCGTTTAGACCAATTGTTCCACTTGATTGGTATATAAATATATTACTTGACTAGACCCGATCAATCTGCTTAACTCAATTGATCCTCTTGAATCACTTGACTTGATTTGACCTAACCATCTCATTTCACATTTATATTCAATTAGTTCACCTACCAACCAACCCACCCCATTTGATCCATCCCATTCCACATATAGATTCAATCAGTTCGCCTACCCAACCAATCAGTTTAACTAACCATTTTGGCTCGCCGAAGTTGACCAACTCACATAGCCTGCTGAATCAGTGCACGTCTAACTTACTTGGTTGATCAACCCGGGAGGATCGATGCAGAATTGACTTCCACTCCTTACTATTTAAAGTCACTCATGAAATTCTTTTTCATAGAGTGATTATCATGTGAATTATTTCTTAATTAATTGTGGATACAAAACAAAGATTTATATCAAGACACTACTAACAAATGTCATATTTTACGATAAATTTTGAAATGAATTTATAAAATGTTTTCATCACACAAATTTTTTGGACGAAATATTTTTTGTCCTAAAAATGTCGTTGTCAAATTCTGTGACAAAAGAATTCAAATTCGTCATCAAACTTAGAAACGAATTATATTTTTGTTATTAAATTCATCGTACATTTTGTAACAAAAATAATATTCGACGCAAAATTATCTACGACGAAATTTGGATTTCGTCCCAATTTTGGCAATGAAAATGATTTTTGTCGTAGATTTGGCAATAAAAATATGTTTGTTCGATAAATCTACAAATATGTGATGAATCAATTTTGTCCCAGATTTTAGGATGAATCCTGAATTCGTCTCATATTTTGGGACGAATATTTGGATTCATCCTAGAATTTCTAGGACGAATATCTAGATTTGTCCCATATTTTAGAACGAAATTTGCGATAAAAAAGATAGCCCGGTGCACGAAGCTCTTGTCATACAGGGTCCCGAGGAAGGATTCATTGTACGCATCTTTGCCCTACTTTTTGCAAGAGGCTGTTTCCAGGATTCAATCCGTAACCTTTTGGGGAAAAAAATAAATTGTCATAAAATTTTCGATGCACAATCATTTATGATAATTTAATGATAAATTATTTTATCATCAAATTCGTCGCTAAATAAAAAAAAACAGAACTAATTCATTTATATAATTTATCTTGTTAATACAATCCAATCCAATCCAATCCAATCCAATACATTTATAAACATATTTACAACAAATTCAATTAACACATTCTATTTAATATTATCATATCTTATTACACATCCTAATTAATATTATAACACATCTTATTGCATATCCTATTTAATATATATACATATCCTATTAATATTCAAAATCCAATCTAAATAATAAAAAAAACTCAAAAGAAGCATATACAATACATACAAGTATTTTAAAATATCCAACACTTAAGAAATTAAACATGTTAATTCAAAAGAGACTCCACGTACATCTACATCAGCTCACCTTTTTCTTCCAAAAAAAAAAATTTCTTCTCCATCCAATCATTTTTTTCCTATGTCAAAACAAATAAATAAATAAAACAGATAATTTCTAACTAGAAAAATAATTACTTAAACTAATCAGAAAATAATTACTCAAACAATTATCTATTTACACATATATAAATGATTTTACTTCATAGGAATCTAAAAGTTCAAAAATTCATAAATACATTAAGAACATAATAATATAATACAAATGATTATACAATAGGATTTACTAAAATCTAAACATTTTACTAAAAAAACAAGGGCAAGCAATATGTTAAATCATTAACAAAAGTTCTTCCAAATATTTAATAAATTTATTTCCTTCTTAACAAACAAATTCTTGACATAAAAAATCAGGACTTCAAATGCAATAAAAAAAATTACAAGTACTCGATTATTCCTTTTAATGAAAAAACAAGATAGAAAGAATTTGGTAAGTGGAAAAGATATTTGGCACTTTCATTTCAACTTCTCAAATTTTGTTATGTAACTGATAATTAATCTAATAAGAGAAAAATATTTAAACTATTTTACATAAGGAAAATGGAAAAAAAATTCAAACAATCTTAAAGTTTCTATTCGAGCATGATTGAACAAAGCATGATTGGAAAAATTTACATGCAGACCCTATTGGCAAGCACAATTTTACATGTACTTCCCATTGGAAAAATTCTTTGTTTTCACTCCTTAGTCTAATATACTTACCTAATTGCCCCTGATATTATAAATATACAAAGTTTAAAAATGAGTATAAATCCTCTTAAATTTAGTACATTAAACTATAATCTAGTATATTTTCTATCAAATTGAGTACGATTCTTTTTTCGCCTCGATGGAAAATATACTAGATTTTCTTTAAATGATACTCAATTGGATGGAAAATATACTAGATTTTCTTTAAATGATACTCAATTGGATAAAAAATATACTAGATTTTTTTTCAAATGACACTAAATTTAGGAGAAATTATATTAAATAAGAAAAAAATTCTACTCAATTAAATAGAAAATATACTCTTTAAAATGCTGAATTTAATAGGAATTATACTCATTTTTAGACTATTTATACCTAAAAAATATGAAGGACAATTTTAATAGAAAATATACTCGAATATACTAGATTTTATTTAAATGATACTCAATTGGATAGAAAATATACTAGATTTTCTTTAAATGATACTTAATTAGATAGAAAATATACTAGATTTTCTTTTTACATGATGCTGAATTTAAGAGGAATTATATTAAAACAGGAAAAAATATACTCAATTTAATAGAAAATATACTCGGTTCTAATATAAAGTGCTGAATTTAAGAGGAATTATACTCATTTTTGGACCTTTTGTACCTAAAAATTTGAGGGGCAATTATGTCACAATATTTGCATGAGGGAGTTGAAGCAAATGAAACTTTGCATGCAGGGAGTGGAAACAAAGTTTTTTATGGGTGGGGATTGCATGCAAAATTCAAGTTGTCATTGGGGATTTTTCTCTACTTTACCGTTATTTTAATTTTTAAATTCGATGCATATTTTTACATTAATTAACTAATTGAAATAATATGTATAATTTTATTAAGTTCTACAGTAATTATCACATTATTTTATATTTTTTTATTTTTCTTACAAAAACTCTACTCACTATGAACTTTTACACTAAAAAATTATCTCATTTTATTTATTCATTGTCACCTTGCCAATAATAATAATAATAATATATGCAGGGGCGAAACTAGAAATTTTTTTACAGGTGGCTGAATCCACCCTGCACAGGTCATCCGTCGCTGTCGCCACCAATCACATGCGCAGACGCGCTTCAACGTGTCCTTTTAGGTGGGACGGGGAGGAGACGGAAGGTAGAAGGTCTGGAGCTTAAGTTGACTCCATTTCTCCACCAACACCATTCACTTCATCACCTCCTGCATCCACCCACTTCATCACCTCCTGCATAAAAGTCTGCCGGAGAAGAAGATTGGGAGGCTGTAAAAACAACCCCATAGTCAGGAACCATCATACTAGATGGTTCCGGCGAACTCGGGGAAAAGGGAAGGGGGTAGCTAAAACCCCCCTTAGCTCCCTCTTTCGGTCCACCCCTGAATATATGTACGCGATTTCAAATTAGATTTTAAGGCTTGATCAATTTATGATTTGGAGTCACTTTATTCATTATTAGTTTGATTAATCACAAACATTTGATATTAGTTCCAAATAGTCTGAGCATTTGTACGATCACAACACTAAGGTTTTATGCCACCATCTAGGGGATCATTGATGGAGCGCGCCTGATTTAAGGTTATCGTTACGAGTTACAATAGATGAAGCATAGTGTTGACTAAGGAATGTGGCCATGAGTTGAAAATGGTGGAGCAAGTGAGGCTAGTGAGTGTTGAGGCCATTTAGAGTTGCAATGACACAAAGCATCTATGGATTACTTTGTTCAAGAAGACGCTAAACACATCCAAATAGGTCGGAGTCATCATCAAGGTTCTAAGTGCCTCCCTTAGCATCTTTTGTAAGCGGTTGCTATGAAACTTCACCATGTTGGGTGGAACAAGATTCGAAAGTACAACCTCCTCAATGCCTACCTCAAAGACTACAAGCATACACCAACTAACCTTCCTTTTGTGGCACAAGGCGAATACGTTTACCCCCAGCACCCCCGTCAACCCAAAAACATAAGTGCCAACCTTCCTTGGCACTTGAGTTAGTGAAATTAATGGACTCATGTGTTATTTTCTTACTTAGTTTGTTTCATTATGCTACGTACTTTGCGTTTATAAAATCGAAAAAGAAAATTTTTTAAATACACATGATTCACCCCCTTTCATATGCCTATGATTCTACAGATTTAATATGTGTGTTAGAGTTGTACAGAAATTTAACAGGGCATGTACATGAAGCTTGGAGAGCTTATGACTCAATGAGGTTGAGTGAGATTGAAGATGATTTGAAAAGTCCAAAGTGACACACTCAATGGCGTAGAGGTTGTGGACATCGGAGAAATTTGCATGAGGCAAATGAGGGATCACGAAATGAGAAGCATTGAGGTGGTGTTGAAGCAACTCGTGGAGTATGACTTAACAAGACCAAATTGATAATCTCATGGCTCGAGAATTATAAAAATTAGTGAAAGATAGTATGCGACATCCAAGACAAGAATCACTAAAGTGCAACTTTAACAACAACCCTAGAGAGAGGACAAATTACATAGGTAAAGCAGGAAGACCTACCCATCTAGGTCAAGCTTAAACAATCCACATAGAGGGATCTTCTTTTCCATGAAGGAGATGAATGGTTTGGTATGACATCTAAATTGACATAATGCTAATTTTATACAAATTTAATATCATGATAATTTTATGAGATTTTATCAATTAATTTTCATTTTAAAGCAAAATCATACATTCATAATGCGGCTTCCCATTATAAAAGACCAAGTCCCGCACAGAATTTGTCAACGGACAGGTAGATAGACAGATACACACGGACACACCCATGGAGAAGCAACCGCGTTGCGATCTCCGAAGCAGTCAAGCATCGACACCACCCTCCATTAACGCGCCGCGCTCCGCCGCACTCTTCCTTCCACCACCACTCCTCCTCCTCCTCCTCCTCCTCCTCTTCCTTATAAGAACCCCCCTCCCCCTCGTGGTTGTTACTCGAATAACTTGCCAGCAGAGAAAGAGGATCTTCTTCAAGAGGCGGAGAAAGAGAGGATTAGGAAGAGGATAGAATTGAGGCGGCAGCCGGCAGGCGATCGAATTGATTAGCGCTCTTGTTCCAGTCTATTTCGGATAGAAAGGCGAATCTTTGTGAGCAAAAATTTGCTCTTTTTCGTTTGGTGGTTGGCTTCTTCAGATGCCGGAGGCAGGCTGCCCTTATTGCTCCAAGAAGAAGGATGTTATCTGCGGGAATGTCTGCGGAGGGGTAATACTCTTTTCTCGTCTCTAGATTTCGTAGATCTGAATTTTCGTCTCTTTTTTCTCTCTTCAAATGTGATTTTTTTTTTCCTTTCTTTCTTGTAATCGTGTGGTATTCGATCTCCTATGCAACTTGGAAACCCTAGATTGGCATGCTTCTCTAGCTTATTGAGTCTAGTTCATCCAATCGACCCATTTCACAATTTTAGGGTTCCGTAGCGCCATTGTAGCTGTAAGATTCTTTATCGTCTGTATATTTTTCATTGACATTTTAAGTTTGCGCTTTAATGCAGGCTTCAAAAGCAGCTCTGAGCATGTCGCGGCTGAGATGCGCACTCAGTAGATTCGATCTCAAGATATTTTTGCTTCTCCTGGTTGGTGCCCCCATTCTTGTATTCATCATCTATGCCCATGGCCAGAAGATCACCTACTTCCTTCGTCCGCTGTGGGAAGCCCCTCCGAAACCCTTCCGAATGATACCCCATTACTACCACGAGAATGTCCCGATGGAGAACCTGTGCAAGCTCCATGGTTGGGGCATTAGGGAAATTCCGAGGCGCGTCTTCGATGCCATCTTGTTTAGCAATGAACTCGACATCCTTGAAGTCAGGTGGAACGAGCTTAGCCCTTATGTGTCAGAGTTTATTCTCCTCGAGTCCAATTCAACATTCACCGGCTTGAGGAAGCCCCTTGTTTTCGCAAAGAATCGCCAGCGTTTCAAGTTCATAGAGTCGCGGCTGACCTATGGAACTGTTGGGGGAAGATTTGTGAAAGGTGAGAATCCTTTTGTGGAAGAGTCCTACCAGCGAGTTGCATTGGATCAGCTTCTCAGGATTGCCGGCATCACTGATGATGACTTGTTGATCATGTCCGATGTGGATGAGATCCCTAGTGGTCACACAATCAACCTACTCAGGTGGTGCGATGAGATACCGGAGAAACTTCATCTCCAGCTCCGCAACTACCTCTACTCTTTTGAGTTCTACCTTGATGATGATAGCTGGAGGGCTTCAGTTCACCGGTACAGAACTGGGAAGACCAGATATGCTCATTTCCGCCATTCCGATGATTTGTTAGCTGATTCCGGGTGGCACTGCAGCTTCTGCTTCCGACACATTAGTGAATTCATTTTCAAAATGAAAGCGTACAGCCATGTTGATCGTGTTAGGTTCACCCATTACTTGAATCCTGCAAGAATTCAAGGTGTCATATGCCGTGGAGCAGACCTTTTCGACATGCTGCCTGAGGAGCACACTTTCCAGAAGATCATTGCCAAGTTGGGACCCATTCCTAGTTCATACTCCGCCGTCAATCTTCCAGGATACCTAATTCAGAACGCCAAGAAATTCAGATACCTTCTTCCGGGAAACTGCAAACGAGAACGCGGCTAGGTGAATTCCCAGCCCTTACCATTGAGAATGTCGAAGTACCATCCATGAACTGCAGAGTGTAGGCTTGAAATGGAGATTTCTTTCTTGCGAGTGGATGAGTTTTGCGAAGCGCCAGGCGAGCACTGGGCTTCTCATGCCACTACCCTTCAACAACATTACTTTTGATGAGATTGTAGTTTCATCCACCCGCTCAATGAGACCAGTTCATTGTAAGTATCATGGGAGATTGTCCATTTCTTCCTCCTCTCGGTATGTGCTACTGTATCTCAATTTTGTAGGCCCAGAATGAGTGACATTTACATAATTCTTATTTCCGGGATTCAGTTTTCGGCCTGAATCAGTTAATTCATTCATTCTTTCTGTCAGCTGACCTCATTTTCTCTGTAAACTATGTGTGATTGTAATACACTGATTTGGTTGAATTCTGCATATGCATTGGTTGCTTGTTTCAGATTCAAAGGCTGAGCCTTTCACTTTTCAGATGCAAAATTGGTCAGTAAACCCCAATGTTATGACAATAGTAGTAGCTTAAGAGATCTGATTATGATAGTCCTCGATAGATATAACCTAATATTGAGTTCAATAGATATAACCCGGAGAGGTTCCCGGATGAGAGTTATCACATTTTGCAACAATAGTATTGAGTTCAATAGAGGAATAAGATCTCTAGTCGCACGGAAATAGTTAGGAGTAACACTTCTAGTAGTTATAATCTTGCTTTTGTAAGGAGTTGAAACTCCATCTCGAAGGACCATAAGATGGGTCTATGTTAGGTTTGCACGGTCTTAAAATTTTACTTTGATTGCCTAGGAATCCCTCATTTTGGTTCATGTTGGGCTCGCGGGAGTTGAAACATTGTCAACCGCCTATGAGGTTAATCTTCTTGCCTTGGTCTATGTTAGGCTCATGTAGAGTCGGAACTCTTGTTGCTTCTACACCGGGCTTGACACTCGCTAAGAGTTGGCATCAAGCTTAATTGTCGAAAGGTTAAAACTTATAATCTACCAATTAAATTATAAAGTAGGAAATTATCTATTCTTGCTCGAATTAATAATTAAACAAAACTAAAAATCTCTAATAAATTTAGATTTTATTATTTAAAAATAAATCAAACTAAAATGTGACAAGTTGATTTTAAATTTTAAAACTAAATGATTATAAATATACACATTTATTATATAACTTATCATTTAAATTTTATTCAGTTTAATAATAAAATATGGCATACATGAATTAACTATCCAATGTATCAATATATTGTATGAATTAAAAGCTCAATTACCTAAAAATATGAGAGTGCTTATCTTCTATAGAAATATAAAGAATCCAAAATTAAATATCTTAGTTGATTTTATTTATGACTAATAAATGGATAGAGAAAATAATTATAAATGTGAAATAATTAAGACTTCCCTTATAGAAATATGACAATATATGATTAAATGAAATGGAAAAAGGAGATATTACTTTGATTGAATTCATTGGTTAAATGCCACCTAGATTAAAAACAAACTGGGCACAAAAATGAGGTAATGTACATTGCCTATATATATGTATTATAAATACTTTAGCCCAAATTTCTACATGTTTATTTTTTGAATTATTTGATCATTCTGAAAGCTCGAGTGGACTTTTATGATACCCTAAATTGCATTTATTTTTTTAAAAAATTTAAAAGAAATGATCAAAATTGATACATAATTGTTTTCGAGCCTTTGGTTACTACAAAAGTAGAATTCACTATAAAAAGTATAAATAAACTCTAATGATATCTTAGAGCTGTTCAAATTTAATACTTAGAAGAAAATTACAATTTTAATTAAAACTAGCAATTGCTTAGATAATTTTAATCAAAATTATCATATATTTAATTTTTTTAATTTATAAAAAATTATTTTATTTGGAAACTTATAAAATTCATATCACTTTTCTATCTATTATTTTTTTTAAAAATTTATATTTTATAAAAAATTTAATTTAGAATATAGATTAAAACAATTAAATAAGCCTATTTTGAGAAGTTCCATAGCATTTAAGATTTTTTTTCACAATTTGCCTGCTAATTATGAATTAAAAAATTACCCCTTTCATGTTTTTTTAAAATTTATTTTTGAATAAGAATGTAATTATTAAGTAGCCTTTTAAAGAAATTGCATTTTATATGCCTAACAATTTGGATCCTCTTGCCGTTCAATTTGGATCCTTCTCCACGTTAACAAAAGTTCAAGCCTTTCGTTTTTAGTTTCCAAGCTTATTCCGATGAGTTTTAAGACTGATGAAATATTAGATTAATAGGTCACTCATCGTAAACACTTTCTAATTTTATTTTGATGATCAATAATAAATTTTTATAAGACTAAATTGATCATTTTAAAATTAATCAACATAAGTTGATATTAACTAAAAAACTAAATAAAATACTCATAGATGGAAAAAATTCACGAGTTTATTTTCATGAGCAAATTACTAATTCGGCATTAAATAATCCTATAGAGATGGTGAAGATCACGGGAACCACTATCGATGATTTACTATAGTGTTTCTATGATTTATAGAAGGAACTGATGAAAAATTTATGTGAAATCCGATAGATTGTCAGTCGGATCAACTGGAAAAAAAACCGCAAGCCTTAACTAGCGATCTAAATGCCCTCGTACAAAAGACAAAAGTAACTAAGAATAGAAATCAGAGATCGACTGACTTTTGCAAACAGGATACACGTAGATCTACCAATAAGAGCTCGTTAGACTGAATGATGTCGAATGAGCGCTGAGAATTCAGATGGGATCCAGGTGAAATCGGTGGAACGTGCGCCTCCACAAGACAGCTCTCGGTCTCTGCGGACAGCTGCATCTCTCTCTCTCTCTGTGGTTTTATTGCGATCGCTATATAATTCTTTCCTGCGAGCGATTTGTCACTCTGTGGAACGGGCCCAAATCGATCCCGAGCGTTTTGTCTTTTTGCGCTTTGGCGAATTCTGATTTCTCAGTCGCTCCCCCCTGGCGGTTGTCGCCTTTCGGAGACCTCGTCGCGGTGCCGACCCGGCCGGCCGGGGAGCGGAGGGCGATGTCGGGCGGTGACGTTAACGCGATGCTGGAGAAGTGCAAGGAGCTCGATCAGTTGCGCGATGAGCAGGAAAAGGTGTTCCAGGAGATAAATAAGATCCACAAGAAGCTGCAAACCAGTAAGTGCCCCTTCCTCGCCTCACTCTATTTCCCAAATGCAGGAATAATTTTCTTCTTCCTAAACTGCTCGCTATGCTTCGTCTTTTTATCGT
Organism: Zingiber officinale; assembly: GCF_018446385.1. NCBI lineage: Eukaryota > Viridiplantae > Streptophyta > Magnoliopsida > Zingiberales > Zingiberaceae > Zingiber > Zingiber officinale. The sequence continues at coordinate 132,480,146 of NC_055998.1, forward strand.
GTGCTATTGTGAAGGGGTTTCTGAATGGGAGAGAGTCTTCGATCTTGTGCGAGGGCATTTCACAGATTGTTATTCACTTTCTTTTACCTTTCTTTTTGTTCCTGTGGGAAAGAGTGCAAAGTGTTTAGGAATTGACGGAATAAACAAATCATTTTTTTTAGCAACTGCAAAAGATAGTAATCTTCATACGGATGCTTTTAAAATTTCATTGTGGGGATATATCTCGCCAATTGAAACTGACAAGAATTAAGAAGTCATGACATTCACAATTATTCACTCTTTGCCTTTTAGTTTATTTTATTCGGAAGGATTTTTTTCTATTGAAAAATGTCAAAAGATGTCCCAATTTTATTGTTGAGATTGAAATGATGTTAAAAGGAGGAAAGATGATGGGATTTACGAAGAACCCACAAAATACCAACATTTTTTGTTTGGCTAAGAGCTCGATAAGTTGTTAGTTCCTTTATAATCATTCCCCCCATTATCTCAGATTATTACTAACGCTTTTCATGTTTCTTCTTTAATATATTTAGATCCTGAAATAGTTGAAAAATCTGGAGACGTCATTCTGGGAAGGCTTAAAAACTTGTACTGTCACGCTAAAGATTTATGTGAGAGTGAAGTCAGGTAATACAAAACATAATGAATTCTATTTCCGCGCGCATCTTGAATAGATGTTTTTTAACATTGTCAATATTAATGGTTGCCTCACGTAGTAACTTGTAAGCATAGTTCTTTAAATTTGCATAATTGGTGACAATTTTTGAATGATGAAAAGAAATAATGCTTCTGAAATGAACAATTTCATTTCCATGTAATCATTATGTCTGTTAGTGTTCAGTCCAATTGATTGGTCAAATGACATATGTGCTTTGCTGCCCACAATTTTGATTATGACTTCTTTCAAATGTATTTTAGGCGAATCTTTTCCTTGCAAGAAATGACCTTCATCTACTTTATGGATAAAGAACATAAGAATTGACTTTCCAAATTTTCCTTATGCCCAATTTATCTTTATTAGACAATTTTTTTAAAAGGATTTTCACATGTCTTGTAATGCGTTAGTCTAATGCAACCAGTGATAGAATAGTTGGGAGCATATACGATAGATATAGAGAAAAGGAAGTTTATTTTTTTCCATTTTAATAACTACTACTCACTACAATTTATTTGTTTTTGGTCCCTTTAATGGAATTTGTGTCCTCAAATCATCCATCAAGTATCCTGATCAGAAGTTCAGAATTCTTGATGCAGAGAAAATCAGACATTTGAGTTTAAATCCAAATGATCTACTTTTTAATTACTGAAGAACTCATGATGCTGATTGCAAAATTTTCTTTTCACTTTTTGATTGACGATACAAATGAAATAGCTGAATTATCAAACATTTACAAATTTGAAAAGATATTTTATGTGATACTAAGTAAAAGTTACTTGTGTTGCTTGGTGTTTGAGGATTCTCCCTTTTGTGTGCCTCTGGTCGGTTGACTATCATTTGCTGATTGGTTGTTATTCTTCTTCTTCACTATTTGTGCACATATTTGGCTATTGTTGGAAAGTGATGGTCAAGATATCTAGGCTCTAGGCATGTTTCCTTTGTTTCTTTTATTTTTTATTATTTTGATATTTGTGACTGATCATCTAATTTCTAGATGCATATAGATTTGGAAAAAAATTGCTATTTCTTTTCTCAATAATAAATTACTTCTCAATCATACACATTCTTTTCTTGCTATGACTTTTCTCCTCTTTATTTCTTTATAAATTCTTCTTTTTCTACTGTTAAGACAACACTCCTTGATTTGTTTGGTTTCCTAAAATAATTGACATTAACTAAATAATTGACTTTTTTCCTGTTCGAGTCGTGGAAACATCCTCTTGCAATGTAGGGTAAGGCTTCAATGTGATTCTTCCCCGGGCCCCTGCATGGCAGGAGCTTCATGCTCCGAGCTGCCCTTTTTTATTGCAAGTCAGTTAACTTGTTGCAAATAGCGGAGGTCCATGCCATAACTTTGATTGTAGCAAACTATCTATTTGATCTTTAGTATTTTCTTGCTTTTGGCCTTTTTTTATAATTTTTTTTATTCCAAATCTAACTGTAGCATCTTAGCTATTAATTATTTTTGGAATTTTGCACAACAATGGTGTACAATAACAGCTTTTAGAAAGTAAATTTCACTGGGGTGTACATAATCTACATTTCAAAGTTTTGATTCAGAATATCTATCAAAATCTCAACGTACTTCAACATCCAAACCCTGAGTAGGAAAGCGATTATTTACTGAAATTCAGATATTAGTGAACTTGAATTTTCTGTTAAATAGAATGTTATGTAGATTATCAAGTCACTAGAACGTGCATGGCTATATCAATTAATTCTTTTATAAGGTAAGATAGAATAATTAATGGCTATTCATTGAATTACGTCTAGCATATTTATCTTTTCATAAAGACAGGAGGTATGAGTATGAATGCGCCATCAAAATTAGATGAACTAATTTCTGTATACCAAACAATTTTCTTTCCTTAAATTATAGATTGCTGACCTTTGTTTGATATTATAATAATTGATACCTGTTCAAATTTCCAAAACAAAAATGTTGAATTTGGATCACAAATTATCTTTTATTTGTCTGTAACTGTTTTTTCATGGTCGCAGTTGTATTTCATCCCCTTATGAAAGTTGACATTTGTAATTTGTTTAGTAAATGGTAACAAATAGATCCTGCATGAAAGAAATTGTTTTGTGTGATGTTTCTTGGGTCCAAGATGCTTATTTGGTGGCTTTACCAGCTCTTTGTGCAAATGTTACTTTGAAGGTAGCCACTGCTTGTGCATATTCTATATTGGCCAACTTTTCTATTTGCATTGCTTTCTTATCCTTATGCTTGAATTTGAACAAAAATCTGCAACTTAACTCTGTTAAAATAAGGATGTTGTGACTTGTGACTAATTCCCGTCGACCAACTTGCCCTTTCCTACCAGTTTTAGTAATTTTATATTTGCTGTTAGTACTTTGTACGTCTTCTACATTGATTGACCAATAAATAAATGTGTGATTGCCCTTGTGAGTTGCTTTTCGGCCAATGGAGACATGTGTTCCTAGTTATAAGTGCTGATGAACTCTTCTACTTTCTATCCATTTCTAGCCGGTATATAGCAAGTTATAAATTTATGTAGCTTCACTGCTTTAGTGACTGATGTGAATATGTCAAGTTGAAACTAACTCATAATTGGTTTTATCATTTTTACATCTTTTGACTTGTGATTTCTGGTTTTAGTGCTTCAACTACGTTGATGAATCAGATCGATTGTTTAATACAATCTGGAGTTTCAGCCGCACAAAGGAAAAAGATTGGTAAGGGGTCATTCTTTGACTTTCTTGTTTAGTTATTTTTTCTTTTGATGCAGAACCATGCTGTGTGATATGCCACCTTCTTCTTTTGTTGTCTGCATTGCTAAGGGTGCAGGTATGAATGATGAAAATGTTAAATGTCACTGGTCATTTTTCTTGAAGCCTTGTTTGTACAACAAGAATATCCTAGGGTTTCTAGTTGGCCTTACTCCTTAGGATAACAAAACTGTTGTATGACTGTTCAGTGCCTCACCAATCTACCAAAACGAGAATCTATTCCAAGTCCATGTGAATACAAGTCCTTGCAACCATTTTTGTTTATAGCAAGATAGAGACCTGCATAGCGCAATGCACAGAATTGGTGACTTTTGACCAATCCACTATGGCATGGCCAAAGCCTACTGATTGGTGTAGTTAGTGCACACTTCATGTCAGTACAAAATAATAAAAGTGGGTAATTGTTCTTATTTCTTGGTACTTTAAGTTCTTGGTGCAATCAAATCAATAACCATAATTATCCAAATTGGGCACTGATAGTTGGGATTTTCTTTAGTCCATCAAGTTGGCAAGCAAATGTGACTGTCCTTTCAAGATTTTTGACAGCTCATGTTAAATTGATGAAGACAGTTCATCTGCAGCTGAGCCTGAGGTAGTCTTTCCTAGTCTTGATTTTCTCATTTTGTGTGCCACATTTGCTGATCACTGTGGGATATAACTGAGTGATGCTTCAGGTTTATATGATCTATGCAGGTTAGATTAAGTCACAGGGTTGAGTCATATAATGGCAGAGTTTAACGTGATAATTGCTACCTACTGAACTTCAGACTCTAGTTCTTCAATATCTTGTATTAGTAGTGCTTGCCTCTAGAGCCTGAGCCTATCAGAACAAATCCTTTGAGTGCAGTCCCTATCTTTTCTCATGCTAGGTTGTTGGCTATACCCTAAGAATCTTTTACTTATAGTGTTCTTTTTAGCTAGATTTGCATTTCCTTCTACAACATAGCGGGTGGATTCTTCACTAGTCATAGGGGCACTCAAAGGAGATGTTCTCAGTGTGTTATGATTATGGTATTTCTTGGAATACTCATACATGTTGGACCTTCATACACATGAGAGTTAACAGTACTTTTCAGATTGATTCTATCATTCTCATATTATCAACCATTGGCCTTAGTGTATTCTACTCCACCAGTTTGGCTGACCATCTCAGCAGACATAAACCTAGGTTACTTCAGTTATAGGTGAATGAATAGGTCACACCACCAACAATACATAGTCCTACACAAACTTTTTCTTACTCCACTTCCTTGATTGGTCCTTGGCAGTAATAATCAGTGTTTATCATATCACGTGTTATCATCTCCTTATCTTTGTTAAATTAGCGAATGGATCCAATGCATCTACGAATGATATAGGAATTGCTTATCTGTTGCCTTCCCTCTTCCTTTTGTTACTTTGTTGTTTCCTAGTATTTTTTTCTCTATGTCTTCTGACAGGTTGCCTTAACAAACATGTCATTTTTTTTTTTGGCTTGTAATTCCATTCTTATTCAGGACCTGATGACGGAGAAGATTGACTCTGGGCATGTGCTGGGTTGTCTTCACCATCTTCTATTTCACTGACTTACTGCCTTTGAAAGTTTTGTCTCCAGTATAGAATTACATTTTCTGGTACATCCTTAGCAAGTGCAAAGAAAAAGATAGGCTGTTCGAGTAGTCTCAGTAACCTCAAACAAGAAGTATGTCAATTGGTAGTATTTTTTATGGACGTTCCAGTGATAGGTAGATTACCTATTTCAGCTGATTAACTCTGATTAGAGTTTTGGCTAAGCCAAATTTTGGAAATTTGTTTCTACTTTGGTGAACAGAAATTAAAACTCAGTTTGAAATTTTTGTTTTGCGTAGTGGCAATACTTTTGTATTTTTCTTTTGAGTTTTGAATGTGAATGAGTACTCATCATGTATATTCAATTTCTTGGTCCTATACTGATCCCTGGACTAATATAAACAGTACCAGTAAAGTACCATTATGACAGTTGGTCGATATCTTGTGTGTTGTTTCCATCTTCTTTGACCAAAATGCTAGTTTTACCTATAAATGTTGAAATAGTTGTCTAAATTTAGCAAATACTCTAAATTGAGGCACACATGTTTTGTTACTTGCACAGACCTGTTTCAACTAGTTTGGTGTCAGTCATTCTTGAGCTTGTTCCACTCTGTTCATTCTTTAAAGCTTGTCCTGTGCTATAAACAATAAAAGGGCTGCAAAGTCCAAACAAATGTAAATTGAATACTAGATGAAATTAGATAGGATATGCTGGTAATTGGAGTTTTCTATCAATAACCTATTAATCTATATTACTTATATTATAGGAGTTCCTGTTAATAGAAAAATTGTCACTCATCATTAATTGAAGGATTAATTAGTCAGACTGAGGTCAATGTTGTAGGTTTGGAATGCCTATATTTGGTTGCTTCACAGCCATGTATGAAACAAATTATCTTGACTAGTGACTTTGTTTGCCATAATGGCCAATGAGGAGAACCTTGTATAGGGAATGTGATGACCATGAAATAGTGGTAGACAACAACTGATGTAAATGGGCTTGTAGCTACACTGATGGCTCTGATCGTTATGTCTAATAAAGTGCTTGAATCCGACTTAACCTCTAATAACATAGTTTAAAATCTCGTATTGTGCTGGGTGACATGGTTGAAACGTATCTATTTTGATAAATTATCGGAAGTCGATACTATTGGATATAGACAATGTCTTCTACGTTGTGTCAATCATGTCGATGAAGATCGTGTCATATCAAACACTCAACAGTCTTTAATATGCTGCAATACAAGTCAAGATGAACTAAGGTAATGCTATTTTTTTTTTTGTAGCTTGTGTTTGTATAAAGATAATATCAAAATTGTACCATTCCAGATGAAACACAAAATCATTATCTTTAGTTTTTTTCTTCATCTCCTTCCACAATCAATCTCCAATTTTCCACCAACACTATACAGTGGAATGTTGACATGATATGAAACTATTCTTTCAATCAAACATCCGACTCTGACACACCTCAAGATTTTGAATCTTGCTAATGTCTCGTCATAGTTTTATGCTTTTATCATCCTTTCTTCTGCCCTTTTGAATGCGCATAGGATTGAGGCATTGCATTGTCATACTTAATGGGGAATGCTACATGAGTATATCACCTCACATGTTAAATCTTCACCACCACCACCACCATTGGCCTTTGTGGTAGCACTGTATGACTTTGCTGGAATCATCCACATGTTAATCCACATGTTTTATTCATTAGCTGCTGCACTGTTGGAGGCCTATTGTTATATACGTCTCTTTTCCAAATCTTGCCTTCTCATTGGTTATGGTCCTCTACCAACAAACTCAAATCCAATGCCCCCATAGGAGAACCAATATTTGACGATGTGTGTGACTATCTTCTCTAGAGACAAGCTAGTGAGGTTCGTGTTAGTCATTATAGAAAGTATCATCATTTAGTCTCTCCACTTCAAGATGAGAAGGATGTAACCATCTAATGTGCATGGTGAAATTCTCTAACTCACAACACTATATCTAACTTCATGATAATGCAAAACTAATATCAAGATGCTTCTCCATTTCCTCTCCATCGCATCTACAATAGTTTGATGGATATACATAATATTTGGCTTATATTTTAATGAAACTTGCATCTTGATTCCTTGCCTAATTTCTCCATCGCAACTTGATTTTACTTGAAAATTGTAATTTGTATTTGTTTGATGTTAGATTGGATTGTTTTGCTTGATTTACATATACATAGATTACAATCTCTTAGTTTTTCTTTTCTATCTTTAGGTAGATCAATAGTTATGGAACCATTGTTATAGATAGTTTTTCTTCAATTAGTTTTCCAAGAATGAAACCTTTAAATGCTTTATATTGATAGCTAGATACAAAAGAAGGGGAAAAGAAAATCTAATAGCTAAAGCGAGAGAGAGAAAGACAAGAGATTTTACTCAAATAAGATGCATTGAAGATAAATGCAATACGATACTAGTGAATAATGAGGAAATAAAAGAACGATGGAAGAGGTATTTTCATCAACTTTGTAATGAATGTTTAGATGATAAACTTAATTTAGGTAATTTAAGTAGGTCAAAGAAGTATAAAAATTTAAGTTTTTAATGTAGAATTCAAACTTAAGAAGGAAAATAAGCTTTAAATGAGATGTAAAATGGAAAAGCAATTGGACCATATGATATTCCAATAGAGGTATGAAAGTGCTAAATGAAAAAAGGTATTGAATGACTTCTAAAGTTATTTAACTTGATATTGAGAAAAAAGACTAAGGAAGGAGATCATGATGACCTAAACTCAATTTAGATGCATGTAAAGAAAGTCGACAATAGAAGTCATACATCTTCTCAAACAACTAATTGAAAAGGTATTGAGAAAAGAAACAAGACCTACATATGATATTTGTCGACCTAGAAATTATGTGGAGAATTCTAGAAAAAAAAGTGTTAGTGTAGTGTATATTGAAATAGTTAAGGATATGTATGAGAACACAATAACAAGAATGAAGACTTCAAGTGGATTAATTGAAGTCCTTCTTATAAAAATAGAGTTACATCGAAGATCAACTCTAAATCTCTATTTTTTTACACTAATCGTGAATGAACTGAACACATGCAAGACACATTACCATGATACATGTAGTTTGTGGATATTATTTTAGTAGATAATACACGGAAAGGAGTAAATGCTAAGCTCGAATCTTGGTAGGAAATTGAAGTGAAAGGTTTTAGCCTTAGTAGAGTAAAGACAAAATGTATGAAATTTAAATTTAACGATATTAGACGTAATAAGACAATTATTAAGACAGGAGATGATAAGTACATGTACCTGAAAGCATCAAGAATTTAAGATCATTTTTACAAAAGGATGAAGGCATTAAGAGATGTCTTACATATTATAGGGTGGTTTAAATCAATGCTCTAAAACGCGCCCTAGGCGGCCGCCTAGGTGCTCGGCGGCCGACAACTGCACCGGAAAGGTGCTAGGTGGCCAGCCTAGGCGGCCCAATCGCCTAGGCGGTGCTAACAGCCCTCTAGGCGGCGCAAAAATTTTGGATTTCTTTTTTTTCCTTTAAAGCCCTAAATCGCTGCCCGTCCTAACCTCCTCTGCCTCTCACCTCTTCAGAAAAACTTTGCTCAACGCGATTAGTAAGTTTTTCATTTATGTAATAATTTTTTTCCCTCCCGTGATGTTTCCGGGTCACGGGACACGTCCGCCGCCGTCGGACGCGTCCCGCATGCATCGTTCAGCAACGCAGAGCACTTGCGATTTTTCCTTTTTCTTAATACAACATTTATTTATTATTTATTTAATTAAACAATTCCTCAGTTAAATAGGGTAATTTAAGTAGGCTTTAATACACCCTAATTAAATTATTCCAAAAACTATATAAAAATATATATTTTCCAAAAAATATATAAAATTCAAAATCTATTATTCATTAATTTATATTTTTATATTTTATATTTAAAAATTAAATATTATTAATAAACTATTAATTTATATTTTATTTATATTAATTATATTTTTAAAATTTAAATCCATATTTTTTTTATATTCATAATTCTATATTTAAAATTTTTAAAAAAACCTAAAAAAATTATTAATTTATATAAATCATATTTATATTCTAATAATATTTTTTTATTGATTTATTATATTTTTTACTGATCTATATCCTAAATTTATTCTTAAATCACTTTTTAGGTTATCACAATTACAATGGCAAGCAAGCCATCTCGACAACATCCCTCACTCAACCCGAATCTGGAATTCTTAGGAGTAAACATATTTGATTCTAGTAATAAGTGGATGATGGAAATTAAAGAACCTCAACAAAATTAAATGCAAGCTATGTAAAAAAACTATATTAGGGGGAGTATATAGGATCAAGGAGCACATAGGAAACATACCTGGAAATATATCTAGTTGTCGAAAAGCATCTCAAAAAGATAAAAATAAGTGCAAACGGGCTATTTTAGAAGAGAGGAACAGAAAGAAGAACCAAATAATGAATGAACAAAGTTGGAGAGCAGAGGTAACTATTTCTCCAGACGAATAAGAAGGTCCTGAAATTGAAAGGATATACGGAATTAAAAAATCTCTTCAACTTGGCCCCATGGATAGATATGCATCGGTAATTACTCCAGAAAATGTAGGTTCCAGTGGGAGTAAAGTGCTTCGCCAAAAAAATATAAATAAAGCTTATTTCAAAGAGAAAACTCAACAAGTTCAGCAATATGTTGGGGCATAGGTTTATGAAAATAGAATCTCATTCAATGCTATTGATAATGATAGCCCCAAGCAACTAATAGAAGCAGTGGATTAATATGGACCAGGATTCAAGCCTACAACTCAATATCAGCTTCGGGAGCCCCTGTTGAAAGCTAAAGTTGAAAGAACAAAACAACTGCTAAAGAAACATGTAGAAGAATGGGCAAAAAAATGGATGCTCGATCATGACAAATGCATGGAGTAATAGAAAAAGAAGAATCATCTTAAATTTGTGTGTTAATTATAAGGAGTGTACTATATTTTTAGAGTCTAAGGAATTTTGAGACGAGGCACATACAGCTAAACTTATTTTTGAGTATGTTGAGAAAAATGTTGAACAAATAGGAGCTCAGAATATTATTCAAATTGTAACAGACAATGCCACGAACAATATGGCTACAGCTCAATTGATGAGATAAAAGAGACCTGGGATCTTTTGGAGTTTATGTGCAACTCACAATGTTAATCTCATGCTTGAAAGTATTGGCAAGCTTCCACGATATAAAAGGTTATTGAGCAAGCCAAGTCTTTTACCATTTTCATTTATGCTCACCATAAGACTTTGTCATTGATAAGAAGTTTCACAAGAGAAAAAAACTCTAGTTTAAGGGTCATGTTTACAAGTGATATGTGGGAGAAATGTAAATGGTCAAAAACAAACAAAGAAAAATTGGCTTACTCTACTGTGATGAGCATGTTTTTGGAATGGTGTGACTTTGTTTAAAAATATTTGCTCTTTTGGTAAGCGTTCTTCAATTAGTAGATGGAGATAGAAAGTCATCCATAAGGTTTTTATATGAAGAGCTTCTTCAAGCTGATATCAAGGTGGCCCTAAACAACGTAGAATCAAACTATCAGCCTATCATAGTGATTATTGAGTCAAAAATAAAGATAGACTTGATACATCATTGCATACCACTGTATTTTTGTTGAATCCCTATTTTTACAATAAAGATAATTCTATTACTCTTTATGAGGAGGTCGCGACGGGGATTTTTGAATGTATGGAAATTTTGCATGCCAATGAGTTAGATCTAAGGATACAATTATTAACAAAGAATTTCCATAATACAGAAACAAAATTGGATTATTTGGAAAAGCATTGGCAGTAAAAGCATGTGAAAAAAATAATGATACATGTGATCCATGTGCATGGTGGAGTACATATGACGCTCACACACCCACCTTGCCAAGAGTGACATTGAGGATACTTTCATTAACTACAAGTTCATCTGGGTGTGAAAGAAATTGGAGTGCATTTGAAGGAGTAAGCTTTAAACTTTAAATCTTTAATTAAAGCATTAATTTTTAAAGTTTTATATTCATGTTACTAACTATAATATTTACTCTCTCTTCTTTTCTTTAGATTCATACAAAGAAAAGAAATAGATTGGATGTCAATAGATTGAACAATCTAGTATTTGTCCAATTTAATGCTAAATTGTTGAACAAACAAAAAAAAAGAAAAAAAATGGAATGTGGATGTCCTTCTTGTAAAAGAAGAATGGAATGTCGATGTCCTTCTTGCAAAAGATGTTTCTCATGCACAAGATTGGAAGTTCTAGAGTAAGAGAACTTCATGAAGATGATTTTGCATCTGAAGAAGAGGAGAATCACAATGATGATATTGTGTCTGATGAAGAACAAGTTATTGAAAATTATGAAGAAGAAGAAGAAGTAGAATAAATACAAGTCTATAAGATATTAATATATTATTAGTTGTGTAATTTTGAACTCATTTTGTTAAGGCATGACTTATGTTATTCAATAATTATATTTTGCTTAGTGGTTCACAATGATGTAATCTTCTGAAATGCATTTGTGAATTTTTGCACTTACTGGTTCACAATGATGTTTGCTTGTGAACTGCATTTGTGAATTTAGCACTTATGGTTTATTTTTTCTTTCACTTAATATGACAACAATGAAATGCATTCTAGTTGATCCATGTCATCCACTGAATTTAGCACTTGCTGTTTTAGCACTTGCTAAAATGCATTCTGTTTATGAACTGCATTTGTTCATTTAATCTCATATTCTCATGTCATTCATAAACCCATTGTCATTCAAGGGATACCAAGGAATTTAAATGAATGTGAACTGCTTGTGAATTTAAATGAATTTGAACTGCTTGTAAATTTAAATGAATGATTCCTTTAAATTCCATTCTAGTTTATCTTGGCAAAAGTTGTTTTAGCACTTAATGTTTATTTAATCTATGTCATTCACTGAATTTACACTTACTTTTGTAATCATAGGAGATAATTTAAGACATAGTTAGATTTTCATTGCCTGTAATAACCTAGACAACATTCAGATTTGTATATATCCACATAAATCAAGGGATGCTGAGGAATCCGCCTAACGGCGCCTAGTCCCCGCTTAGGTGACCTAGGCGCTAGGCACTAGTTTGCTGCCCGACTAGCGCCTAGCGAATTTTAGAACCTTGGCTAAAATGGAGGAGAGCATCAAGTGTTCTTTATGATCGTAAAATCTCTCTAAAACTTAAAGGAAAGTCTGCAAAATAACAGTTAAACCAACTATGTTATACAGTGTTAAATGTTGAGCAATGACTAAGTACACGAGCAGAAGATGAGAATAGCAGATATGAGGATATTAAAGTGAATGTGTGAACATACGAGTATGGATAAAATAAGGAATGAAAATATAGAGAAAGTAAGAATCGCGCTTATTGAAAAAAAAAAACCCTGAGAGATATGTTGACATGTTTAAGATGGTATGAACATTTACTTAGGTAATCAGTGACTGCTCGAGTTCGGCAATTTGAGACTGACAAATATACATATTAAATGAGGAAAATAAAAAAAAACTTAGTAACAATAAAATAAGATAAAATTTATTTAAATATAGATAATGATATAGTAGGAGATAAAGCCCAATGGTGTAGGAAGATCCATATAGTCAACCTCACCTAGCAAGATAAAGTTGGTTGTTGTTGTTTGTAAATCAATAGTTATGCATTAAAAAAATTTCAAATTGAGCCTAAAATTGGTAAGATATTTGACTAAATTTATAAATGTGTGAAAACAAGCTAAGCTCAGGTTAGGTCACAACGAAACAAGCTAACAACAACAAATATGAGTCTATCGGTGTTATCTTTGGTAGCAACCCTTGCTGATCCTTTACCGACAAACTCATTGGACCCCCATCAAAAGATCATTGATTTAGGCATGTAGATTCACCTAGCATTAGGCTAGCCAATGAACCAAAGCACTAACAAAAGTAGCCTAATGAACCAAAGCACTAACAAAAGTTTAAAGGTCGATGCTCACAATTATGCAAACTTGATATAGAATTAATTAACAAAGTTAAACTAGATAGACAAGTTGAAAGCTACTTTATGGGGAAAGAGAGAGAGAGAGAGAGAGGTATGCTTACTTTTTCCTTGCATTATTAACTCCTAGAAAGATGATTTGTGAGAATGTGCATGGACAATAATTTTCTCATTCCTAAAGTCTATGTTTGAAAAAAAAAATGGAAAGATCAAATGGTTCTCCAAAATTAATTTGTAAAGTGGTTACCAACAAAATAGAATCAGGCATAAAGACTTTTAATAAACAAGATGGACTACAAAACTCCCAGAGCTCATGTATGAAAATGATAAATTAACTCTTTAGACTGTTAATAGAAAAATTTTAGTAATCTATTTTGATATTATCCAGATATATAATCACACATGATTTGGACTTAAAAACATTTACAACTTTTTTTAAGCTCTTAGGTTAGAACCGAGGAAATGAAATTGTATGTTATTCACGAAATAGGTTTTCCTTTTACATCCTTACTTGCTCTTCCTCGGGTCAAACAATTTGCAGTTTTTTTAGTAGGTTAAAGTTGTGAGCTTTACTTAGGAAGCTAGCCAGCTAGGGTTTCTGTTTGAAATAATTTTTGGATAACAAAATTCCCTACTGGATCTCATATCCTGTGATCATCCTCTCCTAGAGATCCTTGATTAAGCTAAGAGGGCACTTTGTGCAGCCATTATTCGCTCAAAACTAATCTTTACTGAGAAACAAAAGATAGTGCAATCTACAAAGCATGATTGTACTGGAGGGAAGAAAAAAACATTCGCAGTAAGCAACAATCCATGAAGAAATACCCAAAAGAAAAACAGGTAGGCGTGGTGTACACATATGAGAAACAACACAAAAGATTACCAATCTGGATAGTATGGTGGCGTATTTAGCAAATGATAGGAATATAAGCTGAAAAACACACTTCTTTTAAAAGGATAGTCAGCATAACATAAGGGGCAAAATATTACCTTTTCAGGGAATGGAATAGTATTCCCCTCCTCTTCCTGTCCCGCAGCTTTGTTGGCGCTCAACCCACCACTATCATCAGCCATCTCACCCTTCCCTCCTACTTTCTCTGCTTACTTTGTGCGATTTTTCCCTCTATTATCTACCTCTCCCGCTGCCACCGCGTTCTATTGATCCTGACTCCTGGTCCTTCCTATCGTCAACAAAAGCTAGCCTGCCCTTGGCCGATCGAAGCCCCTAGTTTGCGAACACGGTCTGCGCTGTGACGGTCCCCGCACTGGTCTGCTTTCCGAGCAGCGGCGTCCCCCTCAACTATGGATCATGAAACCGCAATAACATCACAACATCAAGATGACCCCAAACCTCCATTCAATCCGGTGCAAACCAAACAGCAATCACCCCCGAAAAAAAAAAAAACTAGGTCGGCTGCAAGCGAACTTTCTTTTCAACTTTTAGGGCTTCGAAGCGGCCGAGGAAGACGGCAAAAGAAATCGGAAGGGCAAGGGAGGAGAAGGACCGAACTCGAATAGATGGAGGGGTTGATGGCCGAGGGGAGAAGGAGATCGACGAAGCGGCTGCAAGGAAGAGGAGGCGGCGTCGGCACCAGCGCAGTTGCCAATTGCGATAAAGGAACACGATCGCATTTATCAAATTTTGTGAAAGAGGGTCGGCACGAGCGAATCGCACGCGGAAATTACCTGAACGATAACCCTCATTTTATAGCTGTGATTGGGTGAAGGAGTGGGCCCCGAGTGGTTCTGGTTCACTCGTTGATTTAACAGCTAGGAAAATACGAGTGTCTTTTCATACCGTAAACAGCGTTTTCTCGTTTTTTTTATTTTTTTATTTTTATAAAAATGAAACTTTATTAATTTTTATGGTCGTAATTACTTCCGGAAAAGGTCCAAAGGTATATCCCTTTATAAAATATGTTAAAATATGTCAAATTATTACAACATTAGAAAAAATTGCTCTAGTATTAATTAAAGTAGTTCCAATTTTGATTAAAATTACTTCAACAATGGTTAAAATTGATTTAGTTTGATTAAAATTATTTTAGTGTCATTGTAATAACTTCGATTAATACTATTCTAGTACTAGTCAAATTGCTTTGACACAAGTTGAAGTCTTTTAATGCTAGTCAAGATGGAGCTTGTCAAGACGGAGCTACCAGTGATCGAAATTGCTCCAACACAGGGCCAAATTAAAATTACTATAATATGTAGTTTTTATTAGTACAATCATACCATAAGTGATGTAGTACTCATTTTAATTTAATATTTGAACAACAAATTTAAATTAAATCTTATTTATTATATTTGATATATGTATTTGAGGATAGAGATTTGAAGGAATATACATGGAGTTTGAAGAGTTCTTGAATCGACATAGTTGATTATTGATTGATGATGACTTGGTGTGGTCCAGACAATACACTCATTGGCTTAGAGGTCCGTGGAGATAGAAGATAATTGTATGAGTCAAATGAGAGATAAAATGAAAATACTAAGATGGGTCCGTGGAGATTGAAGACAATTGTATGAGTCAAATGAGAGATAAAATGAAAATACTAAGATGGTGTTGGAGTAGCTCACAGAATATGACATGGCATGACCAAGTTGATAGCTTAATTACTTGCTCGAGAGCCATAGAGATCAAAGGATGATGGAAAGAAGCATCCAAGGAATTGTAGGACCAGAAGTATTTGTAACAATCTAAATGTATGAATTAAAATGAAAACAGTAAATATTTACAGTGATTTGTAAGGACCTTCTTCGTACACATTGTCAGAAGATTCATGCTTACCATCGGAAGAGCAATTACAAAAATCAAAGAGCTCTCCATAATTTCACAAATCAAATCTCGCAGCCTCGGATGTTTCTTCTTCTACATGACAACGAATATCACATTCATAATTTCTCAACCCCTTTAAACCACCGTTTGACGCACCCTTTATAATGGAAATTATCCCAGGGGTAAAAGAGACTTTTTCCCCAAAGAAAGTGGGCAACATGGGCATGTCCACGTTCCTATTTCCTACATCTCCCACTCGTCCAAGGTAAGTCACTAAGACTAGTTCATCCAAGTAAGTCACTAAGATTAGTTAGTTACAAAGACTAAATAAATCACATAGACTATATGAGAGTTTAGTTACAAAGACCATATCAGAACATTCAATCCATACTTAGAGAAAATGGTTCGTGCCACAGCAAGCACACTAAGTGATAGTTGCTAAGAAAATTGTCACACCTTACATAATCGCTCTCTAAGCGATCAATGCTAACAAAGTTGTTACACTTTATTTAGTCGCTCTTCTAAATGAATTAGAGACATTCTCATAATGACACATAACCTCTCTCTTGGCAGTACATATCCATTATCCAGAAAACACCCAATTTCTCGGTGGCACATAGTCATTACTTGGAGATCTCCATTTTTGCTATTTACCCAGATTAAATTATCTTCATTTACATCAATATGAGCATCTCTAATCCCTTATAATAACTATTATGTCAAGAGCATGTTTCATATTCAATATTCATAATCATTTTTATATATAACATAAATGGATCGACCAGTGAATAACATCAAAAGACGTATATCTATTTAATCTTCCTTTTTAGTTAGAATATATATTCATTCTAATCAGTTGTTTTAGTAGTTATGCTTCATAAACCGAATCATTCATAGTCATAGGATTAGGGATATCAAAAATAAACTCAACCCGATGATCCAACATGAGTCAACCTAAAAAAAATCAGGTTAGGATTGGGTATTTTCGAGTTTGGGTCGGGTTTGGGTTGGAGGGTTTTGGTGTTTAAAATTTTTGGGTCGATTCGAGTTCGGGGTTGACCCTAGTTGACCAAAATATAGGGTTTAATGGATTTTTTAGGGTTAAATCAAATTTTATTTTGAAAATTAAGATATTTTTATGTATATTAATATCAATGTCAGTATGCTACTTATTGAGTATTGAGATAAAAGTGAAGAATTATAGAGAAAATAGCCAAAAAAAAAAATCATTTTGAATCGGGTTTTTGGTTATCCGGGTCAGGTTTGGGTTTGGGTTTAGGAGTTTCGGGTTGAATTCAGGTTCGGGTCGGATTCAGGTTGGGTTAAAAAAAAATCAACCCGACACACCCGAATTAATGCCCTTATATGGGATACATGCTAAAGTGACAGTTACTGATTAAAACTTTAAGTAAACAGCTAAATAGTTACTTAGGGCAAAACTGAGATTAACTTATAATCTCAAAAGTCTGACATAGTAGAGAAATAGGGATCCATTCTCCTACTACTCTTATCGTCGCAATAGCACATATAGTATGATTTACATGCTACGATGTTATTTTTTTTACTAAAAAGAGTGCATATTTTTCTTAAATTTAACATCGTACATATTGTGATCTAGACATATCTAATGTCTAATCCTGAATTCAATATATAAATTCCAATCTAGTCCTCAATAGGTTCAGTAAATGGTGGGTTCATTTATTTCAATCATTATTAACATATAAATGATCTCATTTTGATATAATTATCAAGGCGAGCTTAACTTATAAATCTGTCTCTGTTCACAGCTACATAAGTTGTCCCATAAGTAACGGTCTTACCTCTATTTGTACTTAACAAACAGAGATGATTATCCATGTGAGTGGATCAATCTCTACCTATCACATGCTCACCGAGATCTTATATGAATGTAACAAAATCATATACACTGAATAAATTATGACAACTTACACAATCAAATCATAATATTTGATTGTAATTATAATGTTGTTACATTCTATGAAGTCCCAAAGATTTTACATGTTCTTTCAATGACTTTCTAGTTATTGACTTAGTAAAAAGATCTGCAAGCATAGCACGTGTAGGGACATACTCAAAAATTACTTTTCTTTTAGCCACAATATCACTAACAAAGTTATATTTTATCGCTATATGTTTGCCTTTACTGTGATATTTGAAATGCTTAGAAAAAGCTATTGCAGTTTGACTATCACATTAGACAGTTATTGGACTCTCACTATCCTCAACAATCTTCAGATACTTCACGAACCTTCTCAACCAGACTGCTTTTTGCATAGCCACTTAACATATCACATATTCAGTTTTCATAATTGACAAAGCTACACAAGCTTGCTTCTTGTTGTTCCATGAGATAGTGCCACCATTCAACAAGAACGCATAGCCTGATGTGAATTTTTTATCATCCAAGTCCTCAACTCAATCTTTATCTGAATAACCTTTCATACTCATATCTGATCCTTAAAAATAGAAACAATAATCTATTGTCGCCTTCAAATATCTTAATATCATTTTTACCATCTTCTAGTGTCTTAGTCCTGGGTTTGACTAGAAGTGACTGACTAAGCCAATATCATAACTGATATCGGGATGTATACACAACATATTATACATTAAACTACCAATAGCACTGGCATATGATTTTTTATTCATTTCAGCTATTTTCTCTGGACTTTGAGAACACATAGTCTTACTCAAAACAGTACCTTTCACAATAGATGTATGTTCTACATTACAATTTGACATGCTAAAATGATGTAATATCTTATTTAGATGAGACTCTTGTAACAAACTCAAAAGTCTTTTAGGACGATCTCTAATGATCTTCACTCCTAAGATGTATTCAACTCCTTCCATATCTATTGTATCAAATTGTGATGACAGTCACTTCTTGACTTCATTCGCATATCCTATATCATTTCCAGCGATTAACATATCATCAACATATAATGATAAAATGACATTTTTTTCTTTTTTTCTTTCAATAAAGCGCAATGATCTTCATTGATCATCTCGAAATCATAAGATAAAACAACTTCATTAAATCTTATATTTCATTGTCTTGACACTTGCTATAGCCCATATATAGACTTTTTAAGTCTACATACTTTCTCCTCTTGTCCTTCAACAATGAAACCTTCTAGCTGAACCATATAAATTTCCTCGTCAAACTCACCATTAAGGAAAGTGGTTTTTATATCCATTTGATATAATTCCAAGTTATAATGTGTCACAAAGGTCAAAATAACTCATATTGACATAAATTTCACTACGAGAGAAAATGTCTCTTCAAAGTCAATACCCTCCATTTGGGTATATCCCTTTGCAACTAAACGAGATTTGTATCTGTTAATCGATCTATTAACTTTACTCTTTATTTTGAGAATTCACTTATTCCTAATAGCCCTTCGGCCCAGAGGAAGATCAACTAAGTCTCAAACATAATTCTGATTCATAGACTTCATCTCTTCAACCATTACAGTTTTCCACATTTCTCTAACTCTAAATCTCAATGCTTCTTCAATATATAGAGGTTCATCATCGTCAACTGGGAGTGTCATCAATGTCTCATTCTTAATATCAAATATCTTCATAGGTTTGATTTTACGAACACTTCTTTGTAAGTTGGGCTTTTGAGAAGTTAACTCATGACTTGGCATATCACTCCCACTTGGTTGACTAGACTCAAACATCCCTTTTGACACCTCTCTTGTTGATAATATCTCATCCTCCTCAAATAGAGGAACTCTTTTATCAACATCACCTCTGGTTGGAAACTCTGTTTTAAGAAAAGTCACATCTCTCGAATCTATTTTGGAGATGATTCCATATAGTTGCTCACCTATGAAAACATAACCTTTGGAGATCTCATGATATCTAATAAAGATATATTTCTTGCCCCTAAGTCCTAGTTTTTTATACTTGTGAGAACTATCATGAACATAAGCGGCTAACCTCCAGGGTCTCAGATTACTTAAAATCTGATTTTCTGTTCGTCCAACGTTCATATGGGGTAGATGGAACTGACTTTAAAACCACCTTGTTAAGTATATAGGTCACAGTTATTAATGCATCTCCCCAGTTTGAGATCAACAAATTAGCCTGCGTCATCATAGACCTAACAATTTCAAGAATAATCTTATTTCTTCTTTCAGCTACCCCATTTTACTGTGGAGTTCCAAGGATTGTCAGTTGTCTAATAATTCCTCTATCATTACATATTATCTTAAATATATCAGACAAATATTCCCCTCCATGATCAGTGCGTAAAATCTTAACTTTACATTCTGTTTGATTCTCAACTTCGTTCATATAATGAATGAAGCAATCCAATGCTTTAGAGTTATGAGAAATCAAATACACATGACCACAACAACAGAAATCATCAATAAATATAATAAAATAGGAAGCTCCATGTCTACCCTTCACATTTATTGGACCATAAATATTCAAATAAATTAATTACAATGGTGATTCAACTCTAATAGCTTTACCAAATGGTATCCTAGTTGTTTTTCTAGCAAGACAATACTCACATATAGACAAGTGAATCTTAGCTAGAGTGCCCAATAAACTCTCTCTAGCTAATCGATTCATACGTTCTGTCATATATATATATATAATCATAGAATCTGTTAAAAAAATATATTCTATAACACTACAGTTAGAAAATATAAAATTTAAGTAATACAAACAATTGACTTTAGATCAAACTAAAAGTACACAAATTAGGAACCTTAATAGTTGAAGTATCAAGAATTATGAGAAAATAGGATAAATTGAGTAATTGATTATCATTGAATAAGATTTTCTAGAGTATGAAAAAAAATTATATTTGATATCATATTAATATATGTTAAATAAAAGTATAAGACGTAACCTTTATTTGTAGACCTAGACTTATGTTGCTCATTGCCTGACAAGGCAGTGACCCCCTTGCATGTGGCTACTAGCAAAGCAGTTGCTTGTCACCTGATGAGGCACTGTTTGCCTCACGTGCGATCGCTTCGCAGGCGATCACACACGAAGCGATTGTTGGTCACTTGGCGAGGTAGCACTCAACTCATAAGCGATCATCTCTCGTTGCCTCGTCGACCACCACTAGAGCTGCTGATGCTCGTTGGCTCTTTCTTAGCGATAGAATTTTATTTTGTTGAATAAGAAATAAAAAATTTAGGTTACCTTTGAATAGTCAATTCCTCGTTTGTTGCGAAGAGTAAAGGAGATCGTGCTACAAGTGTGTTTAGGGTATAAAAAAAGGTTAGAATTAATATATTTATTAACTTATAAATATATTTATAATGACTTTTATAAAATTTATCATTCGAATTTAATATTTAAAAATTTGTTTTTGAATTTGATATTTTAAAATTGGTCAGCGTATGGAAATGGCTAACTAATGGGTTTATATAGGCTGATGCATAAAAAATCAAAATTATTAATTACGTTTTAAAAAAAAGGTAGGGCTGGAGCCCACCCTAGCCCAAGGGTGGCTCTACCCTTGGTTAGGTCTTGTATATTTGATCCTTGTGTCTACATGTGTAAGAGCTTAGGAATACAAGAAGTCGAGCGGAAGACGCAGCTAGCAAAATGGATGGCACAAAAAAAAGAGTCGATGGACTCGGTGCATCTGAGGGACGAGATGTTGCAAAAAAAGTACACCGATGGATGAGAAGAATGTGGGTGACATTCTAGAAACGAGAAGTCGGAGAAGAAGCCTGCTCGAAGAGAATGTCGGAGTTGGATTCGAGTGAGTTCAACTCTGGTTAGCCGGAGCATCACCCAAGCAAAGAATGATCAGGTAAGGAGCTGGAATGCTTGTTGGAAGACACCTTCCATGGCTTGGAATGCACCTTTAATGAACAGTGCGAAGACACCTTCCCTAGCCGTTATCCGAGGATAAAGTTTTATCATCGGGAGATAGAATTTATTCGATGGAAGGTGCCTTGGACCATTGTTAAGGTGCCTTTAAGCCACAGATAACATTTTCTAGGAGCTATAAAAAGGCCCCTGGACTTAGAAAATATTCAAAAACTTTTATAATATTGATTTCCTAGTTTATTTTTTAGCGTCCAACGAGTGTAAAAGGCTTCTCCGCCTTCAACTAAGGAGATTTTCTAGTGCTTTTCATTTGTCTTAGATTAACAACCACCTAGGTTGTAATCAAGTAATTTTCTATCTCTTTTCTTTTATTAGTTATTTAATTGCTTTAATTTAGTTGTGCTACTAATCTGAGTTGAAAGATCGAGAAAGGTTATTTTTATTTTACAGGTAATTCACCCCTTCTTGTCGGTCTACCTGCTCCAACAGTGGGGTGTAGATTGATTTCGCGGTGTCTTCTTCAGCAATGGCTCATGATGACAGTCGGACATGCATTATCGCTTGCCAGAATGAAGTGTCATGGTGATGGAACCCTTGGGCTATCGACACGACGATGACAATGGGCAGGCGTGGATGCTCGAGGAGGGAGATAACGTTGAACAAAAGCTTTCGAGTTTAATTGAAACATTATGTTAATGATTTCAATTAACACATAACTTAAATAGGGTAGCCCAACTAGGCTTTAGACACTAATCAATTTATCCCATTAAAATAACTAACATTTATTTTAACTCTAAAAAAATCAAATAAAATTATATATATTCTTATAAATTTATTTCCTTATTATTTATTAATTATTTTATTATTATATCACTAATTATGTTAATTTTTAATCATTTTAATCTTAATCATTCTATATATATCTTCTTATTTAATTAAGAATATGGATCTAACTAACTTTAAATTAATTTGGTGAACCATGAAATTAAGTTATATTAATATCCTTTTTTCTTTTCACATCGAAAATAATTTCAAAGTTTATTAGTAATTTCAACTTCTTGTCATTTTCACGCATAAATTCATCTGTATCGATTATTCTAACACAACTTGAGGTATGATTAATAAACTAATTTCTACTATCTACATCATTTCTTCTTGCTGCCTCTATCACAATGCATTAATCTATGTATTTCAACTCTTTTGCATATTGATATAGTTGCATCAATTCATCTGTATCTCATCGACGTTTTAGGAAAAATCACAGCTGCATCTATCTATTTTTGTATCTCATCGGTTCTTTGGGTGATGTAAGACATTATCACTACATAACTTGAGGTATGATTAATAAGCTAATTTCTGTTTTGTTTTCATATTTAGTTTTACCTACTACATATGAATTTAGAATACTGTAGATGTGGTTTTTTGGAAATATAATTTCTAGAAAAATCATGTCAAAAATTTTATAAAATAAATCATACTATCATTGAATAATGTTGTTTAATTACTTGACAGTAAATATTCATTTTATAAAATTATGCTTATTCATGCATTATATTACACACGCAACGCGTGTGCACGATGACTACTATATATGATATATTACACGGTCATCCTTAACTTACTTGGACTTTCCCTTTATTAGACATCCGATCAGTTTTTACCTATTTGAACTTTTCCATTACCAAGTATTCAGTCACCTTTGAGTTGCTTGTGTTGGATCAAGATGCACTAGAGGGGAGGGTGAATATCGCTCGTGGCTTTCACTTTTCATATTCGAAAAACTTACGAGTAAAAGTAGCGGAATAATAAATAACACAACACAGAAGGACCCAAGTATTTTTTACTTGGTTCGGAGTCTTGGGCGACTCTTACTCCAAGGCCCATGCTCGTTGAGCGTTTACTTTTGGTAATCACTATAAGCTCAGAATAGGTATAATTAAATATTACAATTAAGTGCACTAGAAATTTATACCGATAATAAGAAATAGTTAAGACTGAAGCATCAAGTCGTCGGAATGTCGTTGCGGCTTTCTCGGATCATCTCGTTAGCAGTGCACTGAAGAAAGATGGCTTCGAAGTTCGATATACAAGCTGCTAGTCGAGACTGCTATATAAAGGTCGTTGAGAGCACCTTCAATCCCCTTGAGGGTGCCTCTAATCCCCAGGTCAGTCGTTGCTTGGATGAGAACCGAAGTGGTCCGCACCTATCCACCTAAAGGTGCCTCCAACCTCCTGGAGGGTGCCTTCAAGGCTGTATGAGATGCTTCCAGCTCCTTTGGAGGGCGCCTCCAGCTCTACAGCGCGCGCTCCTTCTGCCTTGCACTCGAGGTGCCTCCAAGCTGTTGGTGCAGTAAGCATCCGACGATCGAACCTCAGTTTTGATAATCGCAAAGGGATTCAAAGTTAAGATTCCTTGTTATCTAACGTGGTTAAATAAGGTTTCAGGAAAGTCCTAACTGCGTTTAGGCAGGGGAAAATCCTAAAGGGGGGTAACCTTAGGTCCTAGGGGGTGGTAACCCTAGGTGAAGGAAAATCCTAAGGGGGGTAACCTTAGGTCCTAATGAGGTGAAGGAAAATCCTAACTTGGGTTAGGCAGGTGAAAAAACCTAAGGGCGACAACCTTAGGTCCTAGGGGGCGGTAGCCCTAGGTGGAGGAAAACCCTAAGGGCGGCAACCTTAGGTCCTAGGGGTGGTAACCTTAGGTGGAGAAAAACCCTAGGGGCGGTAACCCTAGGTCCTGGGGGTGGTAACCCTAGGCGAAAAGTTCATCGTCCGGAGGATCGGACCGGCAACAGGTAATCTCCGAGTGGAGTAGGTGAAGAGCGTTCCTCGTAGAGGGAACAGTAGGCGTCGGGTCGACCTAGGGTTTCCGGTTGGAAATCGAAGTTAGACGTTCTGAGACTGTCATAAACATTCTTTATTATTCATATTGTTATTTTGTGCTAATTTTGTGTTGCGGGATATTGTTTGGGACTAACAAGTCTTGCGGTACAAAATAAGGTAGTTTTCCCTCGGATGAGCAGTGTCAGGCGCCTCCATAGAGCTTGGGCGCCTCGGGTCTGAGATGGTGGCTGCAAGCACCATTGGGCGCCTTGAAAGGCGAAGGCATATGGGCGCCTTGAGTGAGGTTTAAGCGCAGGTGGATGAAGTTCGACGGATCAGATTTGATCCACGCGAAGACCGAGGCATAGAGGCGCAGGCCTTGAGGTGCCTTGAACACTGCTATAAGGGGTTTCGACCAGCACTTCAGAATAACGAATATCAAGTGATCTCTCATCAACGTGTTGCTCAGACATCCCGAAGTGCTGCTACATAATCCCGACAACCCGAGCTTCAGATTTAGCATTTCTTGTTGTCGGTATAATACTTATAGCTTTTAATTGCACTCATAATTGTAATCTTTTAACGAGTTTATAGTTGTTGCCACGAAGCGATCAAGGATCGCGGGCCTTCGAGTAGGAGTCGTCATAGGCTCCGAACGAAGTAAATCTCTGTGTCCTTCTGTTTGTGTTTGTTTGTTTTTAATTCCGCTGCTTTAATTACTCTAACGCTGTTTTCGATTCCGATACGTATAAAATAGCCACGAGCGCTATTCACCCCCCCTCTAGCGTGGTCTCGATCCAACACAAGCTCCATAGAGGGCGCCTCGGGTACTATTCATCCGAGATAAAACTTGCTCCTTTGTCCCAGCAAGATATGTTAGCCCCAAAAATACCCTGCAACACAAAGTTAGCACATAATAATGAATAAAAAGATGTTTGACAGTCACCGGACTGTCCGGTTTTAACTTCAGATTTCTGACCGGAAACCTTAGGTTGAACCGACATCTACTGTTCCCTCAGCGGGGAACGCACCCTCACCTATGTTGGGACCGAAATGTAGCTAGAGGGGGGGTGAATAGCTCGGCGTGATCTCATGCTCGTCATTGTTTGCTTCTTCGATGATGTGCAGTGGAAAATACAAGAAACTAAATACACAACGCTAACACAAAGGATTTACTTGGTATCTACCTCAAGAAGAGGTGACTAATCCAAAGATCCACACACTCACGCACCCTCCACTATAAAACGCTCTTTTACGGTAACTACCGAAGGCGGAGAAGCCCTACAATACTCTCAATACACCAAGAACCAAAGAGAAGCAAATACAAGGGAAGGCTTACACGGTTTACACAAGAAACTCTAACCCTAGCTTCTTCTTCTTGCTGTAGACCCGCCTCTTGACTTGGAAATGCCTCCAAGAACCTTCAAGATCTGGCGGTGAGAACTTTGTGGAGAAGTTGTGATGTCGCTGTGTAGATCAGAGATGAAAGCCGAGAGTTCTATCAACGAAATCGCTCGCCAACAGCTAAATACGACGCCAACAGTCGAATCCCAATCGATTGGGGAGGCTTTGGATTGATCGACCGATCGATCCAGAGCGCCTCTATGCTCTCAGAAATTACCTGGATCGATTGGCCGATCGATTCAGGGCTTATTGCACAGAATCACGACTCCCAATCGATCGGGCGATCGATTGGAGGCTCTGAATCGATCGACCGATCGATCCAGAGCCATTCTGTTCGATCGCGAGCTTCTCCCAATCGATCTACTGATCAATTTGGAGGAGGCTTGTCGTGGAGACTCACCCAATCGATCAGCCGATCGATTGGGCATGAGCCAATCAATCGGCTAATCGATCCAGCTCAAGGTTTTTCCCAAAACTAAGTCCAAAGTCCCCTAAACCAACATCCGGTCAACCCCTGACCTGTTGGTTCATTATGCCTAGCATCTGGTCACCCTTGACCTGCAAGGACTCCCTTACCAAGTGTCCGGTCAATCCCTTTGACATACTTGGACTTTCCAACACCAGATGTCCGATCAACCTTGATCCATCTGGATTTCCTTGCCTGGCTTCACTCACCAGGACTTCCCTTCTGACTGGCTTCACTTACTAGGACTTCCCAACTGCCTAACTTCACTCACTAGGATTTTCACCTGGCTTCACTCACCAGGACTTCCTAACTGCCTAACTTCACTCACTAGGACTTTCACAGTCTGCCTAACTTCCCAGTTAGGACTTTCACCTGACTTCACTCACCAGGATTTTCCAGTCAAATATCCAATCAACCTTGACCTACTTGACTCTCCTTCATAATCTCCCCACATGAACAATCGCACCTGCAATCTCCATGTATTATCTACATGTATTGTCAAACATCGAAATCCAAACATCAAGACTCAAGTTTGATCCAATTCAAGCTCAGTCAACCAGGTCAACCTTGATCTAGGGAATATTGCACCAACAACCTACTCCACTCAGGAGAGTATACCTGTTGCCAGTCCGGTCCTCTAGACCAACTGGACTTTTGCTCAGCGTCCGAGTCTTCAGGTATTTCTGTTGGACGTCCGCTCCACGACTCATCCAGACTTTCACTTAGTTCGCGACACCAGGACTTTTCACATAGAATCCCCGACTCCAGGACTTTTGCCCGAAGACCTCGACCCGCCAAGACTTTCCGCCTAATGTTACCACCCTCTAGGACCTAGGGTTTTCCCTTTGCCTTGAGAAGTTGATCATAGGCCTTAGTTTATGGTTTAAAAAGTACACAGCTAATAACTGTTTCAACTTTCAAAACTTTAGCTTTTAAAACTTAGGCCTTAAAAGTTTTAGACTTAGCTTTAAAAATTTAGGTTTATAAAAACTTGGTTTTTTTATAGAAAAAACTTTGCTTTTAGAATAAATTTTGTTGTAGACTTTTTAGCTAAGTAAAAACTTTATAAAGTTCAGAAAATAAGTTTTTAGCTAAGAAATAATTTTGTTGACTTTGAAAAGTAACTTACAAAAAACTTTAGCGGAAAAATATTTTTGAAAAAGCAAAAATAGGGGGTACAAGCAAGTTAGACCTAGTGTGCTTATGAGATGCTCTGGCTGAAACTAGGGGTACATGATTTTTAGGGGATAAATTCCTAGGCTAAGTCCAAAATTTTTCAAAACTAATAAAAATTAGAATTTTGAAAAAATATTTTTCCTAGATTTTTTTTTAAAAAAAGTTGGAATTTGGAAAACTATAAAAAACTGTTTTAAAAAAAAACCATAAGCAGAAATAAAAGTTAAGTTCTACTCTACCAAGCACATTCCTATTTATCTTCTAAGCACACTGAACTCAAGTTCAGGTAAGGGTTTTGTGAATATGTCAGCCAGGTTTGATTTTGACTCAGCATAGTTAAGCACAACATCACCCTTAGCTACGTGATCCCTTACAAAGTGATGTTTTACTTTTATATGTTTAGTCCTTGAGTGGTGAATTGAGTTCTTAGTTAGATTAATTGAACTTATGTTATCAATTAGAATTTTTATATTTTGATATTCTAGTTGATAGTCTTTTAGGGTATGCATCATCCATAATAATTGAGGTGCACATTCACCCAGGGCTATGTACTCAGCTTCAGTAGTGGATAAAGCAACACAGTGTTACTTTCTGCTTGACCAACATACTGGGCACTGACCTAGAAATTGACAGCTGTCACTTGTGCTCTTTTTATCTAATTTACACCCGACATAGTTTGAGTCAGAATAGCCAGTCAGATCAAAGGTGCAAGACCTAGGGTACCAGAGTCCTACGTTTAAGGTTCCCTTAATATACCTAAGTATTCTTTTGACATATGTTAGGTGTGACTCTTTTGCACAAGATTGGTATCTTGCACACATACCTACTGCAAAAAGAATGTCCGGTCTACTTACAGTTAGGTACAGTAGACTTCCTATCGCACTTCGATAGTATTTCAAATCTACTGGTTTTCCTTCTAAGTCTGAGTCAATTTTAATGTTAGTAGTCATTGGTGTATTAATATTTTTTGAATTTTTCATTCCAAATTTCCTAATTAATTCCTTATCATATTTTGTTTGGAAAATATAAATTTCATCTTTGGTTTGCTTAATTTGTAAACCTAAGAAAAAATTAAGTTCTCCTACTATACTCATTTCAAATTCATTTTCCATTAATTCAGTAAATTCTTTTAAGAATTTTGTGTTAGTCGAGCCAAAAATTATATCGTCTACGTAAATTTGGGTTATAAAAATATCTTTTTCTAATGTTTTTACAAAATAGGGTTGGATCTATTTGACCTTGGTTAAACCCTTTGGATATAAGATAATTTGATAGACATTCATACCAAGCCCTACGTGCTTGTTTTAATCCATATAGGCCCTTTTTTAACCTAAAAACATGGTTTGGATGTTTTAAGTCCTCAAATCCTGGAGGTTTACTTACATATACTTCTTCTTTGATAAATCTATTTAGGAAGGCAGATTTTACATTCATTTGATATAACTTGAATCCTTTATGTGTTGCATAGGCCAGCAGCATCCTGATAGATTCAAGTCTGGCTATAGGGGCATAGGTCTCATCATAGTCTAACCCTTCTACTTGGTTGAACCCTTTAGCTACTAATCTTGCTTTGTTTCTAATTATTTCGCTCTGATCATCTAACTTGTTCCTAAAAACCCACTTAGTGTCAATTATGATTTTGTTAATGTGTTTAGGTACTAGTTCTCAGACCTGGTTTCTTTCAAATTTGGTTAACTCCTCTTGCATTGCTAATGTCCAGTCTGGGTCTGGTAGGACTTCATCTATAGTTTTGGGTTCAATTTTGGAAATAAGGGCTATTTGACTTAGGTTTCTATAAGATGACCTAGTTCTGACTCCTAGAGTTGGGTCACCCAAAATTTGGTTGGATATGTGATAGGTACTTGCTTTTGTTGGTCTTATATTTGGGTCAGTAACTGGTTCTTGTAATTTACTAGGTTTAAGTTGAATTTCTTCATCATCTTCTATGTTTCTTGAGTTAATATTTTCTGTATTAATGTTTTCATTTATTACACTGGGTAAGTTATTTTCTTCATCAAAAATTGCATTGGTTGATTCTTCAACTTTTAGGGTGTTTTTATTATAAACTCTATATGCCCTATTTGTTGTTGAGTATCCTAAAAATATTCCTGGAGTTACTTTTTATGTAAATTTTTCTAAGTAGTCTTTGGTGTTTAGAATGAACACTGTACATCCAAACACCTTTAAATAGTTTAAGTTGGGTATTTTATTATAATATATTTCATAAGGTGTTTTATTTTGAAATTTATTAATTAAAATTATATTTTGTATATAGCAGGCGGTATTAATTGCTTCAGCCCATAATTGAGTAGATAGGTTGTATTCATTCAACATGGTCCTAGCGGCTTCTTGTAGGGTTCTGTTTTTACGTTCTACTAGACCATTTTGTTGGGGAGTCCTAGGGCATGAATATTCGTATTTATACCCATTAATTTCACAAAATTCAATAAACTTGTGATTTTCAAATTCCTCCCTATGGCCACTTCTAATTCTTTTTATTTGAGCATCTTTTTCATTTTCTATTAATTTACAGAAGATTTTAAAGAGTTCGAAGGTTTCATCTTTAGTTTTTAGGAATTTTACTCATGTAAATCTTGAGTAGTCATCGATTATCACTAAGCAATATTGGTTTTTGCTTAGTGACTTGGCCCCGTGTGAATCAAACAAGTCTAAGTGAAGGAGCTCAAGTATCGAAGTTGTTCTATTCAGGTTGGTTAGCTTATAGTTTGACTTGGTTTGTTTACCCTATTGGCAAGCATTACAAATTAAATTTTTAGTAAATTTTAATTTGGGCAAACCTCTAACTAGACCATTTTGACTCATTTTTGAAATGAGTCTAGTGTGAGTGTGACCTAGTCTTCTGTGCCACAACTCAGTTTTCTCTTGTTGTGTCAATAGACACTCTAGTGAGGAGGTTGGTAGATCTATTGTATAAATGTTCTTTTTTCTGATTCCCTTAAGTGTGATTTCAGGATTTTTAACATTTTTAATGATGCACTCAGTTTTTGAAAATGTGACTAAGTATGCTGAGTCACACAACTAGCTAATACTAAGTAAATTAAAACTGAACTGTTCAACCAATAAGACTTTTCGAATGTAGAAATCAGAATTTAATTGGATATTACGTATTCTGATTACCTTAAGGGTTTCGTCGTTGCCGAATGTAACATACCCTAGGTTCTTGAGTTTTAACTTAGTGAATTTCAATCTATCTCCAGTCATGTGTCTGGAGCATCCACTATCTAGCATCCATTGATTCAAATCTTTATGTTCCTATATAAAGTATTTGATTTGGGTCAATTTAATGGATTCAAAAGATAGCTTGATTGAAATCAACTTCTTAAAGTTCCATCTCACCTAGTCTAGATGATCAAGCACGGTATTCCTATGGGTGGTTGTGAGATGATTTATTAAGTTATTTTTAATTTAATTAAGTTGATTAATTTAATTAGGTTAATTAAATAGTTAAGTCGATTAATTAGATTAAGTTAATTAAATAGTTAAATTAATTAATTAGATTAAGTTAATTAAACGGTAAAGTAGAGAAAATCCCCAATCATAACTTGAATTTTGCATGCAATCCCCACTTATAAAAAACTTTGTTTCCACTCTCTGCATGCAAAGTTTTATTTGCTTCAACTCCCTCATGCAAATATTGTGACCTAAACCCTAAAAATGAGTATAATTCCTATTAAATTCAACATTTTAAACTAGAATCGAGTATATTTTCTATTAAATTGAGTACGACGTTTTTCATATTTAATATAATTCCTCCTAAATTCAGTACCATTTGAAAAAATCTAGTATATTTTTCATCCAATTGAGTATCATTTAAAGAAAATCTAGTATATTTTTCATCCAATTTAGTACCATTTAAAGAAAATCTAGTATATTTTTCATCCAATTGAGATGGAAAAAGAATCGTACTCAATTTGATAGAAAATATACTAGATTATAGTTTAATGTACTGAATTTAAGAGGATTTATATTCATTTTTAGACTTTTTATACTTAAAATATCAGGGGTAATTAGGTAAGTATATTAGACTAGGGAGTGAAAACAAAGTTTTTTTTCAATGGGGAGTGCATGCAAAGTTGTGTTTGCCAATGGGGACTGCATGTAAATTTACCCTTAATTAAATAGTTAAATTGATTAATAGTTAAATTGATTAATTAGATTAAGTTAATTAAATAGTTAAATTGATTAATTAGATTAAGTTAATTTGAATTAAGATTTAAATTGAATCAGGTTTTAATTAAATTCGACTAAGTTCAACCTAGATCCATCTCACCCGATTCTAAGTTGTCAATCAGGGAACCTTATGTATTTTTGTGAGATGGTTATCTTTAATTTAATGTTGGGTTATGACTCGATCACATGAGCAGAATATGAGAGTTGCAGAGATGAGAATGTTAAGGTGCATGTGTGGACATACGAGGATGGACAAAATAAGAAATGAGAGCATTAGAGAGAAAGTCGGAGTTGCATCTATTGAGGAAAAACTCCGTACGTTTAAGATGGTACGGACATGTACTTAGACGACCAATAAATGTTCCAGTTAGACGATATGAAACTATGATAAACATGCATATCAAACGAGGAAGAGAAAGACCAAAAAAGACTTGGTTAAGAACAATAAAACAAGATAAAATTTATTTAAATATAGATGATGATATAATAGGAGATAAAGCTCAATGGCGTAAAAGGATTCATACAGCCGACCCCACCTAGTGGGAAAATGTTTAGTTGTTGTTGTTGGTTATCTTTAATTTAGAATATGTCTAAGGATTAATTTACATTTGAGTTGAACTTAAGTTTTTCAATTAGTCAATTAAATACACATTTCAAGGATCGACTCCCAGGCTGTGGCGAAGCACTAGGCTTTCTTGGTTATGAGATCATCCACCACTTATAGACAGAGTATTTCAAAGAAATTATATATTAAATTTTCTTTTTGAAACTCCTAGGACTAACTAATCAAGTGTAAATTACACCTAGGTCCTTAATCTAGCCTAGTCTAAGCATGCATAAAAATAAAGCAGAAAATAACAATCATCAAACAATTATATTTATTTATTAAAACATTTTTTCTATTGGCTCCTCCTGGATCATAGCCTCGATATGGTCTATCAAGGTATTGTACTTGATCCTTGGGGACCCAATACTGACCAAGTCCAACTTAATTGACAAAGTTGGACTTAGGTACCCATGCTTGAACTACTTTTCTGTTTGGTCTGTTAACAAGTGACAAATATGAACGATATTTTCTTTTTATTTTAAATCCTAGTCCGGATCGATTGTATACGACTTTCTGTTTTCCAAGAATCAAGTCAAAATTCTTAGAACCCAGTGTAAACCGTTCCAATGCAATCTTCAAATCCTTGACTTGAGTTTTCAAGCTGGAATTCTCTTCCTCAAGCTTTTGGACTTGAGTTGAGGTTCCAGTCTGAATCGAGTCAGTCAAGGATTCGGAGATAGTCACTTCTTTAAGGGTTGTTACCTCCTTTAGAAGTGATTTGATCTGAATATTGGATTTAGCTAATTTATGCATCAGATAATTAATTAAGTTATATAACCGATAAGTACTTACAGAGGGGTTAGACCCTTCAGAAACGGATATGGCGTGGCTTCTCTCGGACTCGGCTTCCGATTCATCCTCGCTTCTGGATTCCTTGACTTGGTCTCGGGCCGTCATTGCAAGAAAACTCGTCTGTTCAAGCTCTTCATCGTCAGACTCTTCTGAAGAAGACTCGTCTCAGGTCGCCTTCAGAGCTTTCTTCTTTCGTTGCTTCTTCGCATCCTTCTTATTCGGACAATTTGCTTTGATATGTCCCTTTTGGTTGTAGCCGTAGCAGGTTACTTCGAACTTCATCTTTGAGCTTGGTTGGGCCTCCTTAGACTGGATCACCTTCTTGACATCTTTTTTTGTTGAAACCCTTCTTATTTTTGTAGAGTCTTCTCACCAAGTTGACGAGTTCGACCGTGAGCTCATCGTCGCCATCATCTGAGCTTGGTTCTTCTCCTGACTCTGGTTCGGTCTTGCGCCTTGCTTTAGATTCCCTGGTTCTACTTGTACCTACAATTAAAGCAATACCATTCTCAGTCGATCGAGCGTTAACTTGTTTATATAATTCAAATTCAGTAAACAACTCATCTAATTTAATTGAAGAGAGATCCTTGGATACGTTGTATGCATCTACCATTGATGCCCACAAGGTATTCTTCGGAAAAGCATTTAGGGAATACCTGATTATGTCTCTATTTTCTACCTTTTGTCCGATTACGTGGAGACCGTTGAGGAGGTCTTGGATGCATGTATGCAGTTGGCTCGCTGTTTCACCTTCTTGTAACTTTATATTATATAATTTATTAAGAATGAGATCTCTCTTACTTACCTTGGTGTCGGATGTTCCTTCATGTAATTCAATCAACTTCTCCCATAGTTCTTTGGCGCTCGAGAACGGGCCGACTCGGTTCAACTCTTCTTTCATCAGTCCATATTGTAGGGTGTAGGTCGCCTTGCCGTTGACTTCTACTTTCTTTATCAGAGTTGCATCCCAGTTCTCGTATGATATTGGCTTACCGGCACCGTCAGTTGGAAGTTCCAGGCCAGTTTTGACGATCATCCAGACTTCAAAGTATGTATGAAGGTATGACTCTATTCGGCCCTTCCAGTAGCCGAAGTCTCTTCTTCGGTGAAGAGCGGAGGTCAAGCTGTACTGTAACCTCCTTGAAGAGCCATAGAAACTTACACAAGAAAAAAAAATAGAGAAACTTGTCCCAGGACTTGATCTTGGATTAGTAGTGCGATTTGAAAGAAAAATAAAATACGATCTCGAGTGGTGTTGCACCAACTTCGAGGAAAACTTCAATTATGAAAAACTGGATTGGAAGGCGACAAGAATACCGATTTCGATTGACTCTGAAAAATTGAAAATCACCACAAAAATATGCTTGACTAGTGGTTTCACCAAATCGAAGTGACTCCGCTTTAATACCAATTGTTGGATCGAGAGGCGCTAGAGGGGGGGGGGGGTGAATAGCGCTCATGACTTTCACTTTTTGTATTCGGAAAACTTACGAGTAAAAGCAGAGGAAGAGTAAATAATACAACACAGAAGTACCCAGGTATTTTTACTTGGTTCGGAGCTTTAGGTGACTCCTGCTCCAAGACCCACGCTCGTTGAGCGTTTACTTTGGGCAATCACTATAAGCTCGGAAAAGGTACAATTAAATATTACAATTAAGTGCACTAGAAATTTATACCGACAATAAGAAATAGTTAAGACTGAAGCTTCAAGTTGTCGAAATGTCTTTGCGGCTTTCTCGGATCGTCTCGTTAGCAGTGCGTTGAAGAAAGATGGCTTCGAAGTTCGATATATAAGCTGCTAGTCGAGACTATCATATAAAGGTCGTTGAGGGCGCCTTCAATCCCCTTGAGGGTGCCTCCAATCCCCGGGTCAGCCGCTGGATGGATGAGAGCCGAAGTGGTTCGCGCCTATCCACCTAAACGCGCCTCCAACCTCCTAGAGGGCGCCTTCAAGGCTGTCTGAGGCGCTTCTAGCTCCTTTGGAGGGCGCCTCAAGCTCTACAACGCGCGCTTCTTCTGCCTTGCACTCGAGGCACCTCAAGCTCCATGGAGGGTGCCTCGGGTACTGTTCATCCGAGACAAAACTTGCTCCTTTGTCCCTGCAAGATATGTTAGTCCCAAAAATACCCTACAACACAAAGTTAGCACATAATAATGAATAAGAAGATGTTTGACAGTCACCGGACTGTCCGGTTCTGACTTCAGATTTCTGACCGGAAACCTTAGGTTGAACCGACACCTACTGTTCTCTCAACGGGGAACGCACCCTCACCTACTCCACTCAGGAGAGTATATCTGTTGTCAGTCCGGTCCTCCAGACCGACTGGACTTTTGCTCAGTGTCCGAGTCTTCAAGTCTTTCTGCTAGACGTCCGCTCCACGACCCATCCAAACTTTCACCTAGTTCGCGACACCAGGACTTTTCACCTAGAATCCCCGACTCCAGGACTTTTGCCCGAAGACCTCGACCCGTCAAGACTTTCCACCTAAGGTTACCACCCCCTAGGGCCTAATGTTTTTTCTTTGCCTAACCGCAACTAGGACTTTTGCCTAAAATACCTTAGGACTTTTCTTGCAAACTCATTCAGCACATTAGATAACAAATAACCTTAACTTTGAATCTTTTGCCATTATCAAAACTTGAGTTCGATTGTCGGATGTTTCCCACACCAACAGCTTGGACTTTATATTTGCTAGACGTCCGATCAATTTTGACATACTTGGATTATTCTCATTCCTAGGTTAGTCTTGACATGTCAGGATTTCTTATTAACATGGTTAACTTTGACTAAATTACTTGGCCAACCTTGACCAAATCTCATTAAACATATTGTCAATTAAATATCAAAATGTTGGAGGTTGATTGTATCATCACGAAGTTCACAAAAAGACTTCACTTTTACAAGTAAATTATCCCACTTGTTACCTCTCATCTATTAAAGTAAATTTTTGGTAGATAATACAAGTTTCATTGCATTTATAATATTTCGAGACTTATTTTGTAAAGTCTGACAAATGATATCTATGATCTCCATAATCTCTTTCATAAGATGTAAGATGAATACAAAATCAAAAGAAGTCATTTTATCACAAATAGATGTTTTATCTGCTTGTTGAGAAGGTGAAGCTCATCTTCCATAAGCTTGAGCAATATCGCACATGATGCACTAAACATCTTAATTAGGCCTACCAATGTTCTCAAATGAGAACTCTAGCATATATCAATAGCTCACCATAAAGTACCTATCTAATTAAGTCCATGCCTTGTCTTGAATGTTGGTGCAACCTTAGGTCAAGGTTGACTTGGTTGACCTGACTCGAGTTGTATTTTGATGTTTGACAATGTTTGACGAGAGTAGAAAAGTTGTATTCTGATGTGTTGACAAGAATACAAACTTGGGAGATTGTTGGTGCAACCATAGGTCAAGGTTGATCTGGTTGACCTGAAAAGTCCAAGCGAGGAGACTGGAAATCCAAGTATGGAGACTTGGCTGGAAAAGTCCAAGCAGGAGCTTGGCACGCGAAAAGTCCAAGTATGGAGACTTGGCAGGAAAAGTCAAGTATGGAGACTTGGCTTGGAAAAGTCCAGTGAGTGAAGCGAGCGGTGAGAAAGTCCTAAGCGGGATGTTAGGCGGTTGGAAAGTCTGGTGAGTGAAGCCGGCGGTGAGAAAGTCCTAAGCGGGATGATAGGCGGTGTGGAAATCTGGTGAGTGAAGCCGGTGAAAGTCCGGTGAGTGAAGCGAGGCGGTGAAAAGTCCTAAGTGATGTGGCTTGGAAAATCCGGTGAGTGAAGCCGAGGCGGTGGGAAAGTCCTAACTGGATGTTAGGCGGTGTGGAAATCTGGTGAGTGAAGCCGTGAAAGTCCCGTGAGTGAAGTGCAGAGAAAATCCGGATGGATCGGGGATGATCGGACATCTGGGTAGAAAAAGTCCAAGTGAGTCAAAGGTTGACCGGACACTTGGTGGAGAGTCTTAGCGGATCAAGGGTGGCCGGATGCTAAGCATGATGTACCAACAGTCAAGGTTGACCGGATGTTGGTTTAGGAGACTTGGGACTTGGTTTGGGCAAAACCAAGCTCGGATCGATCTGCGAGATCGATCCGATACGTTGTGTATCGGATCGATCGGTGACCGATCGGATAACAAGCGAAGGATCTGTAAGACATCGATCTGTCAGAGCCGTCGGAAGAGTTGGCGAGACGACCACCTCGTGCAGAGGTGGGATCGTCCATGGACCGATCGGTGGGCTGATCGGTCCCATGGCCGATCAGGAAGCCTGATCGGTCCACGGGACCGATCGAGATCTGCTGAGAGTTGGGCAACTCTCATGCTCTGTCTGATCGGTGCGGGACCGATCAGCATAGACTGATCGGTCCTCACGACCGTCGGACCAGCCAGCCGATCGGTGATGCGATCGGTCCACACCTGGGTTGCGACACAGCGGCTAGATTATCTTCGTGTCTTCTTCGCAGTGCGGTATAAGACCTCTACGAGGCGAAGAAGATAACAACTCTCTTCCTCACGACACTGCGATTTGAGCTTCTTTGTTGAGCTTCTTTGAAGCTTAGCGTGAGCTTCGTGCTGGTTTTCTAGCTGCTGGCATCCGTGAAGCTGCTGCTTCATCAACGGACTCCAGACGAGAAGGCAAGCTTGTTTGTTTTACATTCAAATTGTTCTTGCTCTTCTTTGTATCTCCTGTATTGCTTTTGCAAAAGATTGTGGCGAGGTTTCTCCACCCATAAGGAGTTCTTGTTAGCCGGTTTTCCGGGGACTCATCCACCGACGGATTGATAGGCTTCGTCCACCTTACGGACACGCCGAGGAGTAGGAGTTCATCTCCGAACATCGTTATATGGTTTGTCTTTCTTCTCTTGTTTTCTTTCTACATTGTATTTCCGCTGCACTAACCTAATCGTAGGAAGAAACGTGAAAGTTTGGGGTCGGCTATTCACACCCCCCTCTCTAGCCGTACGAAGGATCCTAACATTGAATTCATTAATAGCAATCAAATGTACAATGACATCCACATGAGCATTCTTCAATTCATCTTTACACTTATATGAAGAACCAAGAATGTTAATTATAAAAGTTAATCTATCATAAAAGATGAGTATGTGTCATATTTTTTGATGATGCAACTAAAGTCAATTGTAGCTGATGAGCAACACAGTGAACATAATAAGCACGTCTATAATCTTTTATAATCAAAGCTTACAATCTATTAAACTCGCCCCTCATATTTATTACTAACATCATCGTAGCTTTGATCTCTAATATTTTAAACAACCAAATTGTAGTGAGCTAAAATAGAATATATAGAATCTTTTAAGGTTAGAGCCACAATATCTAATACATAAACAAGCATAAAAAAAATGTTTTTGAATGAATTCATTAGTATCTACGAACCTCAATACTATAGATATTTGCTCTCTTTTTGACTCGTCTCAGGCTTCATCAACAATTATGCAATACTTGATGATCCTGTCCGAGAGTCGAGTCGACGGACGCTGGGGAGATGACGCTCACGTTGACTGGATGTAGACTGAAGATGATGTGGACCTCCGACGAGCTAAGCCTGCAACCACAAGTCGTTAGTGCCGAGCTGGGGAGGGGTTCTCCGACGACGACTCTCCGACGCTCAAGTTAGTCACCGGCAGCAAGCGAATGAGGTGGAGAAAAGAGAGCAGCAACGTAACTGTAGCTACAGTAGAAGTGATTTGACGCCGTCTGTGGGAACGCACCTGCATCCGAGCCGAGAAGATGGAAGAAGCTGGACGACTTCACACCGTGACGCTCACTCAGGAGGAGCTCGACATGCTCATATAAGCACGAGTGCAAAAATAGTCGAGCACCAGCAGCAAAGAGCGTTGGCCGATCGGTTGGCGCAACAGGCCTGAACAGCTGTCCATCTGGGGACAGAACAAAGGGTCGACCAACACTCAAGGGAAGGCGTCGCCCGCCCCGATACCATTCCACCGGGCTTTGTTCCAAACGCCCTCCGAGATCGCGCAAGCAAACCAAGAGCGAGGTTCTTCGTCAGATGAAGCGCCCGTTTGGGACGCGAGAAAAGGCAAAGCGCCGAGAGCTGATTTGTCTCCCGAGCGGATCAACCGCCAATTCTCCGAGGCGATTCTGCAAGATCCGCTACCGAGGCACTACGCTCCTCTGGCGATTGGTAAGTTTGACAACGCTGCTACTCTTCATCAATACACGGACAGAGTCAAGTGCCGAGTCTTCCTCACTACATTATCCGGCTCAGCACAACGCTGGTTTCGAAGGATGCCGGATGGATCGATTTAGAGCTTCAAGGACTTCCGGATGACTTTCCTTCACCGCTTCGCGAGCAGCAGACGCTATTAGAAAACAAGCGACAATCTATTTTCCATGAAGTAGGGCCAAAGGGAGACCCTCAGAGCCTACATCCAACGCTTCAATCAGGTGGCGATGGATATTCCCTCGGTCTCGTCCGAGACCATGATGAATGCGTTCACACAAGCGTTGGTGGACGGATGCTTCTTCTGGTCGCTCGTCAAAAAGTCGCCTGGCGACTACGACCACATGTTGAAGAAGGCCAATGAGTACATAAACGTGGAGGAAGCCCAGGTAGCCAGAAGGAAGGAAGCGTCATCCGAACCATCGGTGCCAATCGAATGGAGACCGCCGATCAACCATCAACCACCAACCACCAAGAGGGTCGCGAGCCGAAGGAACACGACCACACCAGGAACCAAGGCCGCACGCCGTTCGGCATGTGGCCTCCGAGCAACCAAAGCCAAAGGGAAAGGTATAGACTCCTATGTTTTGTGTCTTTCACCAGTCAGCAACCCACAACACCCGCGATTGTCGCGGATTCACCCCAGTCGCTCAACCGACCCGCAGAAGTAATCGTCTCCGGTCGCCTTCTCTCGACCGGCGACATGGGCGTCATAGCATCTGGCGGCGAGAGGAGACCATACGATCATCCGAGCGGCATCACCATCATCAGTCAAAGTGTGACGATCATCCCCGAGCCTCACACGAGCGAGGCAGACCATCCGCTCGGGAGGAGGAGAATAGAAGCAATGCCGCTCGGGGGGAAATCAACATATTGGTGGCGACTCGGAGAACCCAACCAGTCCAAAAATCTTCGTACGGGTTGATCCATGTCGTCGGCTGCAGCAGGGATAATGCAAGCGGGCCTGAGATCAACTTCGGCCCTAGAGACCTCGAAGGAGTCGAAGTGCCGCACGACGATGCCCTCATTATCCGAGCAATAATTACAAACTATACCATTCACCATGTATTCGTTGACACATGCAGCTCGGTCAATATCATCTTCAAAAAGGCGTTTGATCAACTCCAAATCTATCGGGGCGAGCTGCTGCCAATGACAACCCCGCTGTATGGGTTCACCGGCAATGAGGTCCACCCGATCGGACAAATCAAGATGGTCATATCACTTGGGGAGGAGTCGCTCCGAAGGACGAGGGCCACGAACTTCATCGTGGTAGACACCGCCTTCGCCTATAATGTCATTTTGGGTCAACTAACCCTCAATGAATTCAGAGCGGTCATCTCGATCTTCTGCCAAAAAATCAAGTTCTCGATAGAAGATCGGGTAGGAGAGGTAAAGGGCGATCAGTTGGTCGCTCGGTGATGCTACGTCGAAATGGTCAAGGCGGAGGCCAAGTCTGCCCGGAAAACTCCCCCGCTAGAGGTTAACACCATAACTGAAAAACCTTCTGCTTTAATTTACGAAGAGAAGGAGGAGGTATAGATCCACCCAAGCTGAACGGAAGCAACTACCTTCATTGTTGCCGATCTGGAGGCTTATAAGCAAAGAATGAGGCAGAACTACAATCGACGGGTGATACCGAGGTCGTTCCAGGTTGGCGACCCCATATGGAAGAAGGTGAAGCCGGTCGACGACGTCACCAAGTTGGAAGCCCTGTGGGTCGAGCCCTTCAAGGTCGTGGAGAAGCTCCGCTCGGGCGCATATTACCTGGAGGATGAGGACGAGAGGCGGCTCGAGCGTCCATGGAGCACGAACCATCTCCAGCCGTACTGAGCTGGATGAGAGGTGCGCTGATGTAATTAATGTATTTTTCGTATCCCTGCGCCCTTTAAAATGCAGGGTTGAAATCAAAAGCAAATGCTTACTAAAGTCTTTGTCGAACGACAACACAAATCGTCGAGCGACGACTTTAAACCTAGGTCTTCATCGATGGTCGAGCGATGAAATTAAATGCCTGACTTCATCAAATCGTCGAGCGACGACGTTAAACCAAAGTCTCCATCGACGGTCGAGCGACGACCTTAAACGCCTGACTTCATCAAATCATCGAGCGGTGATGTTAAACATAGGTCTCCATCGACGGTTGAGCGGCGACCTTAAAAGTCTGACTTCATTAAATCGTCGAGCGGCGACGTTAAACCCATGTCTCCATCGACGGTTGAGCGGCGACCCTAAACTCCTGCCTTTGAATATCGTCGAGCAGCAACGTTAAACCCAGGTCTCCATTGGCGGTCGAGCGGCGACCTTAAACTCCTACCTTTGAAAACCATAGAGCGACGACGTTAAACCCAGGTCTCCACCGGCGGTTGAGCGGTGACCTTAAACTCCTGCCTTTGAAGATCGTCGAGTGTCGACGTTAAACCCAAGTCTCCCCCACGGTCAAGCATCGACCTTAAACTCCTGTCTTTGAAGACCGTCGAGTGACGACGTTAAACCCAGGTCTCCACCGATGGTCGAGCAGCAACCTTAAACCTGAGACTTCACCTAATCGTCGGGCAGCGACGTTAAACCCCAGAGTCGAGCGGCGACTATAAACCCCAGAGGTATGACCCAAATGAGTTAATGATGGAGATGTATCACCCGTCCGGGACTAAAAGGTCAAAGGCTTGGTAAGAAGGCAAGCAAATATGTGAGGAAGAACTGCCAAACAACTTCATTGATAACAAACAAAAGGCTACCGAACGACAATCAAACATGCAATACTTGAAAAGTTACAAATTTCCTCCTCACTCAACGGAGTTACAGAAGCCCTCGTCACTCGATAGGCTCAAAGACATCATCCGGTATAGCATCGAGGAGCTGGGCGCGGTCAACGACAGCCTCGGTTAGAGCTTCGGGGAGGTGGCCATTTGTCTTTAGCTGGCTGAACGTCGCGTCGATGGCTAGCTCGATCGATCGGACGATCCGGTCGCACGCCTTGCCGAGGAACTGGTCCGAGCGGAGGTATCTCTGCTTTATAACCTCGAAGCGGTTCGGCTCGGTGTCCTGATAAGTCTTCAGGGCCGCGCGAGAGGCCTCCAGAGAATCTTCAAGGGCCTTCACTTGCCCTTGCAGATCAGCCTCCCGAGCTGAACGACTCTCCCGCTCGGTAACCAAAAGGTTCTCCGCCTTCTTGAGCTTCTCGGCCAAATTCCGAGCCTCCTGGTTCTTCAGCTCCAGGTCAGCTATATCTCGATTTTTTCTAGTGGTGGCCAGCTCAATCCTCTAATCATAGGTTTTTACTTGGGTTTTGAGCTGACTCATCATGATCGCCCGATCGGAGGAGGTCTTCTGCTTGGCCTCCAGGAGCTTCTTGGTCTTGGCCAGATCGGCCTACAGTTCGATGACCGAGGGCCCCTGGGAGGAGGATGCTCCATCGAAAATCTTGAGCTCATCCTCCATAAGCGCTAGACGCCGGCACATCACCACGCTCTCCACCCAGTACTGCCACAGAACTGAAGAATGTTAAAGTTGAGCGGAGGTAAAATCATGAATAGATAATTGCATACATACCCCGGTGGACATTTGCAGATGACTATCGGCGAGCAGCCCGGGAGGCATGGTTACAGCGCGTGCTCGTGCCTCCTCCCAAACCTTGGTGAGCGGCCCGCGGATGAGTATTTGATGTTTTGGAGTTTGCGGTTGATCGCCGGTCGCCAGATACTCCTCTATCGGGAGGTGGAGGATGGCCGTTACGGAGCGTCGACTTGTTGGCGCTGACTGAGAAGAAGCCGCGGGGCTAGAAGCTTGGGAGGTCAAGTTTGGAAGGATGCTAGATCGTAAGACCCTCTGCCGAGCCGAAAGAAGAGAGGCGAGTGGTTGGACTGCCATCGGTTCGGGCCGTAGATCGACCAACGATGGGGTCCGATCGGAAGAGATGACCTCTACAGTTTCGAGAGCCACCGGAGAGGAAGTGCCTCCCTGCTCGGAAGCTTGCATGGTCGAGTGGCGGAGCGAGATGGAGTGTCCGTTCGGCGTCTCTTACGCCGAGTGAGGGGCACCTCATCGCCTGAAGACCCCGAGCCTTCAGTAGGGACGGGTTGTACTTCGAAGATAGGGTGCGAGTCAATCTCCCCTTCTACGCTTGGCGTCCATTCGGCGGTCCCCTCGCCCACAGTTAGAGTTCCACCGCTCTCCCCAGGGGTATCCTCCTGGGAGATGACCGGTTTCAAGCCGAGCCTCTCCATCTCCTTTACCGTAGCCGCTTGGATCTCAGCCTACTTGACCTTCATAATACCGGCCGCCCGGGAGCGCATCATGATATCGGCTGCAAAAGAAGGAAAGAATCAGTTAAACTCGAGGGAAGAAGGTCAAGAAATTTCTTACCTAGGCTGCTCGGGAGCTTCGTTCGGATCGGACTTAGCCCGAACATGTACATTACACCCTCCGGAAGTAGTTGGTGGATGTTAAACTTCAGGTCGCCAAGCATGTTAGCCGCGTGAAGGTATTCCGGTCGGGTCTTGTACTTCTTCAAGTCTGACTGACCTGCCATTTGGTCCGGAAGCTCGGCCGCTCGGGGAGCCTCAAGAAAAAGAAGTACTCCTTCTAGTGTTTATTGGAAATAGACATTTTGTAAAAAAAAAACCAGGCTGATCCAAGACTGAAAAAGATAGGTGCCCAGTTCAGACTGTTTGGGATAATAAAAGTAATGGAAGACTTGAGGGGTCAGTGGAATGTTGTGCACTCGGAACAACACTTCCACGCAACACAGCAGGCGAAA
Organism: Zingiber officinale; assembly: GCF_018446385.1. NCBI lineage: Eukaryota > Viridiplantae > Streptophyta > Magnoliopsida > Zingiberales > Zingiberaceae > Zingiber > Zingiber officinale. Next base: position 132,524,200 of record NC_055998.1, read on the forward strand.
GGAGTTGGGGGCGAACTGGGCAAGAGGGACACGGAAATAATTGCAGACTTCTGTTATGAATATGTGGATCAGAAATCGGACCGGCCACAAATTGATCTTTGAACAAGCAAATCGTGCCGATTGGCGGGTTATTCAGCCGATCGGACGGAGAAGCCAAGACAATTTCATGGTCAGAAGGAATGTCGAAGACATTTACGAGGCTAGCCGCGTCGCCCGCATCAAACCGGGTTTCCATGGTGGTGTACCACAGGCCGGGAATGGGGTCGGATGACTGAGAAGAGCTCGCCATGGCCGGAAAACAAGGCGTATGGTTTGACGGAGAAGATGACCGGAAAACACAAAGGAAGCGAAAGATGCAGAAGCAAAAAGGACTGCAGAAGATCAGGAAAGGAGAAGCTTACGGGAGGAGTGAATACGGTCGTCGACGAAGGAAATCGGTGATCGCCGGAGCACTGAGTGCTACAAAGACCGCTGACAGCAATCGGGGAAGAAGATAGCGAAGTGGGCGCAGAGGAGGAAGCGACGACTTTACAAAGCTTAGCTCGTCTGACCGGAGCTGTCAGATCTAGGGCACAGGAACCAACGCACGGATCCAGTCGTCGAATTCAAATCGTTAGACGTCACATCAGCTCTGTCGCCTCGAGCGTGCGATGACGGGGGCACTGCCACGTGGCGTCTGCTCACAGGGGGGCATTTAATGAGCGCCATTATTAGGGATGGGCGCGTGCTCAGCCTTAATTGGGTGATTTGCATGAATTTCAAGGAGATACGGGCGATGTCAACATTGACCGCGTAGTTCGCGCCAACCCAAGAAGGCGTAGAATAAGAGAATCTATCGAAGTACAAACCCTTAGCGTGCTGAGCGACCCAAAGGAGATGTCCTACACAACCCGACTGGGGCCCAATCAACACACTAGCCTATTGACAAATCGGTCACTTGTCTCGACGGTCGGACTTGCCCCGTAAGAGGTAATTCTCAGAGCGCTGATCGGCCCTCAAAGATCAGTCCTACACTGACTGATCGGGATCAAGCCAGTATACTAGCCGATCAACCAATTGGTTGTCAGACCACTTGTCTAGTTAGTCGGACCTGCAGCCTCCTTCGACTAGACTTAAGGGGAAGACATGTGATCTGGTGGTAAGGTGGGGCCCGCCCTGGAGGGTGTCCTCGCCACGCTAGAGGTCAAAGCCAAAGCGGTCAACGCTGCGAGTGGTTGGCCGAACGACCGACTAACCATCACGATTGGACGAGCAGTATCCAATGCTACCTCATTATAGCTCGGCCAGGTACCGAACTTCCGATGCTCAAAAGGCTCAAGCATGGAGAAATGAAGGTTGATAGGTCGTCCCGCTACGCCGACCAGCGGACACAGCCCCGACCAAGTAGGCATGGCTCCCTCGCTCGATAGGTCAGAGTCGGGATAGCGGACCATTGACCGAGCGGACATCCCGCTCGACCCAACCATGATATCATCTAGACGTCAGGTCGAGCGGCTCTCCCGCTCGGCCTAGTAATGGATAAAAGGAGCAGCTGGCGATATCCTCCTGGGAACCCGTGCCACCGACAGACGACATGGTTTACGACATGGTCAGACAGAAGATTGTACGGTGGAAGCTTCCTCTGTCTTGTCAGAGATATGCTCGCACTGTTACGGTATGGTATTAGAGACACTTTTCTGACATGTCTTTTCCAGGTATGTTTTGAGGAGCGTGCGTGCCTCGGGAAGCGTGCATGCACTCCCCGGGAGTCCTATATAAGGATCCAAAGGCTTCGACGAAGGTATGTTCACTTCTACTGTAGCTACAGTTACGCTGCTGCTCTCTTTTCTCCACCTCATTCGCTTGCCGCTGATGACTGACTTGAGCGTCGGAGGGGCATCGCCGGGGAACCCCTCCTCGGCTCGACACTAACGACTTATGGTTGCAGGCTTAGCTCGTCGGAGGTCCACGTCATATTCAGTATACATTCAGTCAACATTAGCACCATCTCCCCAGTGTCTGTCGACTCAACTCTCGGACGAGATCACTTGACAACTTCAATTTCTTCACGAATTACATTTTTCATTTTCACTAAAAGCACCTGAAGTGTTTGTTTTTAAATATTATGACTTGTATACTTAATATTGTTTAGAGCTTTCATAATTGCTTTTGAAAGTTCGTTATTATACATGGTCAGCACATCCAAATATCCACGAAAATTACCATGATTAGATGAAGTGGATTCTCATCAAGTGCAAGCAACACCTCTACATGCATGTGAGCCTTTACTTGAAGATAATTAGTTGCAACTTGTTCAATATGAAAATCATTCAATCTCCTCGATATATGTTGTGGTTGGTCCATCAAATCCTCACATACCTTTTCAGCATTACGATGGGTGAAAATACATTATTTTTCCTTATATGGCCTAGAGAAGCACAAGTTTTTCATTTTGATTTTTCTTCCGATCATCAAATCCATCAACATTAATTGCAGTTTGATTTAGTATTAAGATGACTTCTTGAAAATAAAATATAGAAATCAATATGATTTCATTTTAGTTGGTGAAGACTCCAACCATTGAAGAATAAGCTAATATGTCATCAAATTCAAATAAGCTAGCTGAATCTATTCTAATTGGTTAGGATGATATTCCTAAATTTGTTAACGTAATCTTAGATCACGCTCTAAAGAATCAAGATTAACCTCTTCAATTTTTATATTTTTGAATATTTAATTTAGGAGAAATTTTAGATGGAAAATTATTATTATTTGATCTTGTCGATGGGTTATATTGTTGATGGATTATAGTAGCCGGATCTAGTTTATTTGCTTTTTTCATTGAAAACACTTATCAATAATAATAGATTTTTGTATTTGAAGTATATGAAGTCAATGACAATGAAAAACTCATCGATATTATTAAACCAAACTTTAGGCTAGTGATAAATTATTTTTTTATCATTTCATTAAATATTAACTCAATAATTCTAAATTCAACTATTGAATTTCTAAAATCGTAGGATTAGATTTAAATGTCTAAAATTAATTATTTTTAGTTTAAATCGTCATAGTTTCGATTTTAGCTTCAAATAATGCTAAATTAAGATTCAAATGACTATTTTTTCTTATTCCATGAAACTAGTTTCAAAGCTTAGAGAATGCACTGAAAAAATTCAAAAATCTTAGTTAAACGAGTTGAAATATTTGAAAAGTGCCTAAACAAATCTAAAAATTTGTTCGATGCCACAAATCGATGGATGCAAAATTCATACCTACGACCAAAAATATAAGAAATATCAATTATTGATATCAAAATCGAAATAAAATCGCATAAATCAACTAAATTTTTTTTTCACCCTCAAACCATCTGAATTCTCAATTTAGGGCTATAATCGAACTCAAAACTTCTTAAAGAAAAATCATAATCTCAAGTTGAATGGTAGTCGATGATGGTGAACAAGTTCACACAGCTCTGACGTGAAACCAGAGCCGACGACTCATCTCAAAGTTGCATAATACTTCAAAAATTTGATACCAAATTGGCAATAGAAAGCTTAGGTTGCGACTTTTCCGAATATGTAATCAATTTCGAATTCTGATGATCAATGGTGACATAGTCGATGGTGAAAGTAGCGGCAAGATTTTTTAGATGAATCAGAGAAAATTTGGTTGGGAGAAAAAAAATGGTAAACTCAGTCAGCCTCATTGACTAATCCTGAGAGTGATCGGCTCGGTTCAATTAAATTTTCTCACTGACCATCAGGATAAATCGGGAAACACTCACGACAGCCAGTCCAGAAGCGTAGCATTCTTTTGGTTGCGCGTCCTATTTGGAGGAAAAATTATTACAAATAAATTATAGTTGGGATCGAATCGTGAGTATCTTAGTGACAATTTAGATGTCCTAAAAAATTTAGTTGGAATATATATATATATATATATATATATATATTTATTTATTTATTTATTTTGAGTTGAGATGTGAGAAATACAGGTCAAGGAGAAAAAAAAAGTGGGATATATATATATATATATATATTTATAGACAACCCAAATTAGACTAAGAAAATAAAAAACAAACTTATTAAAATGACTATTTGAACCTAAACAGTCCAAAATTTAAAAAAAAAAAAATAAAGATATGCATTAACTAAACAAGTTTTAAGGAGGATAAAGAAGAGCTTGTTTGATGAGTATTGATTTATGTAATAATTTACCAAAGTTCCTATATCGACCTAAAAACAAAAAACAAAGTTAAAAAAAAAAACAATAAATCCAAAGTGACCGATAAGAAAGTTGAAAACTATTATTCAGTTTGAGAGTTCCATTTTAAACTGTAAAGTGGGGTTCTCACAATATGACTATACAAATTTTAAAGAATATAAACTCTAAAAATCAAATAAAACATCCTCAATAAATCTTGAAATGTCTTGTGACCAAGTAAAATACCAAAATAACAAACCATAAAACCTTTTAAATTTTTGATATTAATATTTGATGGATCGCTTATGCCCTATGTACTTAGGACCATCGATGATATAAAGAATGGATTACGTTAGAATCTATATATTTTCTTTATTTATTTATAAAAAAATATAGACAAACGGATTTTAAATTCAACCACATCAAATTTAGTTCATTTTCTTATCCACTCAAATGGACAATAAGAAAGTTAAATGTGTGAACTTGACAAAATGGGTATTAATTAATCAAAACTATATTTTTCATATAAATTTACGCCAAGTTTTAATCAATCATATTAAATGACGTATTGTGAATAAAGACAATACGTCAGCAGAGAAAATTTCAGAAACACTCCTAGATATTTTTTGATATTTCATAAAAAAGACGCCTCAGGGAGCATTTTTCATGATAAAATATTAACGGTCCTTTTCATAAAATCACATGAGAAGCCCTAAAAATTATAAATTCTGCCGCACTGTTCCATTATTCCGGAGTTAGGGCACGGCGCATCTACCCTTGTTCCGGTCATCATCGACGCTCGTGGCTATTTCTCCTCCTCCTCCTCCTCCTCCTGCGCTTTTCCATTCTTCTCCATCCAGTAATCTTCTTCTTTTCCTTCTCTAGCTTTTTTCTAGCTTCATCTCTCCTGTATCAGCTTTTCGTCGCACGACTTCCTGGAAGCCTCGAGAAGAAGTAAGCACACCTAATTCATCACTAGAATCAAGTAATTTAATTTAGTGATAACAATGATCAGTGTGTGAGTAAACATGTTAAATTGATAAGGTATGATGAATTCCCTAGGGAGCTATCTGGAAGCTAAACTAAAACAATTCTGTGTGAACAGAAGCAATAGTTCATTTTATAGTTTGTTTAACTGGTCTTGTATCATATCTAGGCTCGTTTCTTGAAATTTCAACAGTAGCTTGCTTTGTTATGCGTTGCATTTTGATTTTGAAGAAAATTCAATTTCCTATTCTCGTTTGTTTCGTTTAAATTTAGTATATTTTAGGTTTGTTCTTCTCATTAGGTTTATAGCTGCTACAGATTGTACATGGTTTTCCATTTAGAATAGTTTGATTATGTTATTCTTGCTATTTGTATGGAATGCGAGAAGCTATGAGTTGTAATTTGCTCGTGTTAAGCGATTGCTATGTCGGCCTCATCTGGCTTATATTGCATCATAATTTTATAGGAAAATTGTATATTTGTTTCTTAATTTTCTTTTACATTATTAAATGTATATTGTATATACAAATTCAAGAAAGTATGGTGTTCAATCAACTGAGGCTGCTTTAATTAATGGACTCAATCATTTCAATGTCTAGTTGACATGTGGTTTGACCAATTGCCTAGTTGACATGTGGTTTGACCATTGCCCATTGGTTTGACACATGAACCAATGACCCAAGCTCAACAGGGTTGATGTCCTATTTGGTTTTGATAACTATGCTAATTTCCTTATTAAAACAATATTTCTAATATATTGTGCTATTAATCACATGCGTTCAATGTTATCAGACTATGTATCACTAATTATCTTAGTAAATTTTGAATTGTAAGTCATGTGGAATATGGAATGTTAGGTTCAGTTGAATATTTGGAAGGTTTCTTTACTTTTGAAAATTAAAAAAAGCATGGATATACAAGGGAAGCTTCTTATTGGTGCCACCTACAATGTGGATCATTGAGCTCCACTCTGGAATGTAGAAGTCATCTTAGAATCCATCGCCTAGTTTCATGTTACACAAGCATCATGTGCCTAGCCACTAATAGAGGTGGCAAAGGGTTGACTAGATTTTACATGGCCTAGACCCAATCAGTCTGCTTAGGTGACATGTGAGGCCAGGACTAGCACTAACCAACATAGGCCATGTAGGGCACGATTTGTGATGTTAGGATTCAACATCCTGCCTGAGCTTGAGTGTCCAAGCCAAACCATTTTTATGTTAAAAATAAAAAAAAATTACAAATTTAAAAATTTAAAAAAATTAGGCTATTTTTTAAAATCAGAAAATACTGTAAATATTAAGAAAATTGGAAAAAATTATAAAAGGTAGTTTTTTTTAAAAATAAGGAAAATAGATAAACATATTAAAAACTCAAATTTTATTAATTAAATGGTTATAATGTTACAATTTACATCCATGTTTTAACTTTATCACCATAAAAATAATGGAATATAATTTATGCATTTACATGTATATTTCATCTTAAGATTAACATTCTCAAGAACATAAATATTTATGTTTGTGGTCTAAAATCCATTTTTCGACCTTCCATTCGGGTTGATTATGCACCTTCCTTCGGAGGATTTAAATTAACATAGTTTTATCTTATACTTACCATACCCAAGCAGTGATGATGAGGCAAAGGTTGGGTCATGCTTGGTTTGGCCATACTGTATCACCTGTATTATTTTTGTCCGGTCTAAATTTGAACTTGTAGACACTCCTTTACATTTAATCAACCCTTCAAGAATAAACATAATATATCTTCCTTCAAGCATTGTCTTTTCTTGTCTAAGTGCTTGTAACCTGCACTAAAACAAGATTCAAACACTACTATAGACATGAAAATTGTCAGTGTATCACAAGCAATAACAATTAAAATATGGTACATAGATGCACAGTTTCCCTACCATTCTAATACGTTTAAGTCAACAAAGTTTTTAAAATTATTCAAAGAACCTAGGTAGAAATTGAGTTCATTTATCTCAGTGTGAAGTACAATGTCTAAGTTTTCACTTGGTTATTTCTGACAACAACAACAACAACGACAACCAAACCTTTTCCCACTAGGTGGGGTCGGCTGTATGAATCCTTTTATGTCATTGAGCTCTATCTCTTATTACATCATCATCTATATTTAAATAAATTTTATCTTATTTTATTGTTACTAACCAAGTCTTTTTTGGTCTTCCTCTTCCTCGTTTGATAGATATGTTTATCATAGTTTCACATCGCCTAACTGGAGCATTTATTGGTCGTTTAAGTATATGTCCGTACCATCTTAAACGTGTCTCTCGGAGTTTTTTCTCAATAGATGCAACTCCGACTTTCTCTTTAATGCTCTCATTTCTTATTTTGTCCATCCTCGTATGTCCACACATCCACCTTAACATCTTCATCTCTGCAACTCTCATCTTCTGCTCATGTGCTCGAGTCATAGCCCAACATTCAACTCCATATAACATAGCAGGTCTAACTGCGGTTTTATAGAACTTACCTTTAAATTACTTTACGGTCACATAAAACACTCGACACTGCCCTCCATTTCACCCATCCTGCTTGTATTCTATGTAAGACATCTCTCTCAACCCCTCCGTTATTTTGCAAAAATGATCCTAAATATTTAAATCTCTCGGTTCCGGGCAACTCTTCCTCTCCTATCTTAACAATTGCTTCATTACTTCTAATATTGCTAAACTTAAATTCCATATATTCTGTCTTTAATCTACTAAGCTTAAAACCTTTCCCTTCTAGTGTTTCCCTCCAAGATTCTAGTTTAGCATTTACTCCTTCACGTGTCTCATCTACCAAAATAATATCATCTGCAAACAACATGCACCATGGTATTGTGTTTTGAATGTGCGCAGTTAGTTCGTCCATAATTAGTGTAAAAAGATAGGGACTTAGAGCTGATCCTTGATGTAACCCTATCTTTATTGGAAATGCTTTAGTTATTCCGCCTGAAATCTTTACTCTAGTCGTCACATCCTCATACATATTCTTAATTAGTTCAATATATGTTACACTAACACCTCTCTTTTCTAAAATTCTCCATATAATTTCTCTTGGGACTCTATCATAAGCTTTTTCTAAGCCAATGAATACCATGTGCAGATCTTGTTTTTGCTTCCGATATTTTTTCAATTAATTGTCTAAGAAGATGTATAACTTCTATTGTCGACCTTCCAGGCATGAACCTAAATTGATTTTCTGTCACTGTGGTTTCCTTCCTTAATCTTTTTTCTATTACTTTTTCCCAAAGTTTCATAGTATGACTCATTAGTTTAATACCCCTATAGTTTGCACAATTTTGTACGTCTCCCTTGTTCTTATATAAGGAAACTAGAGTACTTATCCTCAATTGATCAGACATTTTTTTCGTTTTTAATATCATGTTAAATAATTTTGTAAGCCATTCAATACCTTGTTTCCCTAAGCACTTCCATACCTCTATCGGAATATTATCTGATCCAACAACTTTTCCATTGTGCATCTCATTTAAAGTTTGTTTTACTTCTGAAGTTTGAATTCTGCGATAAAAATTAAAATTTCTATACTTATTTGACCTACTTAAATTACCTAAGTTAAGTTGGTCACCTAAACCTTCATTAAAAAGTTGATGAAAATACCTTTTCCACCGCTCTTTTATTTCTCCATCGTTTACTAATATCCTATTACATTCATCTTTAATACATTTTATTTGGCTAAAATCTCTTGTTTTCTTTTCTCTCACTTTAGCTATTCTATAAATGTCTCTTTCCCCTTCTTTTGTATCCAATTTTTGATATAACCGTTCAAAAGTTTTATTTTTTGCTTCACTCACTACTTCCTTACCTTCTTTCTTGGCTATTGTATATTTTTTTAGGTTTTCCTCGTTCTTACAAATATATAATTCCTTATAAGCTATTCGTTTTTCCTTCACTTTCTCTTGTACTTTCTCATTCCACCACCAAGATTCTTTACTTAGTGGTGCATGTCCCTTTGACTCACCGAGTACACTTTTAGCTACTATTTCCAACTTTGATACCATCTTATCCCATGTTGTATTACAGTTATCGTATATTTCACCTAATGCTTGTACTTCTTCCTTCTCCTTAAATATATTTTGCTTCCCATCCTTTAACTTCCACCACTTAATTCTAGGAATTCTAGGAATTGTATATATTTTCTTTCTATTGATACTATGTTTGAGGCGTATATCCAACACTACTACCCTATGTTGGGTAGTTAAGTTTTCTCCAGGGATGACTTTGCAATCTTTACAAATCTTTCTATCCTTCTTCCTAACCATAAGAAAATCAATTTGCGATTTATTATTCTCACTTTTGAATGTGACTAAGTGTTCTTCTCTTTTCTTAAAAAATGTATTAGCTAATATAAGGTCATATGCTATCGCAAAATCTAATATAGTTTTCCCTTCCTCATTCTTGTTCCAAACCCATAACTCCCATGTATTCTTTCATATTCCTCATTTTTCACTCCAATATGCCCATTTAGATCTCCTCCTATTAAAATCGTTTCATTTGGTGGAATATTTTATAATATTTCATCTAAGTTTTCCCAAAACCTTGATTTGGTAGCTTCATCTAATCCTACTTGTGGTGCATATACGTTAATTATGTTCATAGTTTCTTTCGTCACTATTATCTTAAGGGCTATAATTCTATCCCTTTTCTAATTACTCCTACAACTTCATCCTTGTGGTTGTTTCCGACATGTATGTATATATTTTAAATAAAATACTCATTGGGGATTATGCATAAAGCATCAGGTATGAAGTTAGATTATATACAACGGATCTAAAAGGTTACTTGCATTTTCAACCTATAACTAATCACTTATTGATCAAATACCCCTAAGCTAGCCCTTTTTTATTCAAAATAGGGTATTTTGGCCTTTTGGGGATTCCAACCATTCAAAATACCTCTGGCTTTAGAATTGGACCAGTCTAACATGAGAACCATGCCTAACCTGGTTTTGTGCTAGGTTAGGCACAACCTATTTTCGACCCGTGCTTTGCCTAACCCACGGACTAGGTTGGGCTCCACAAGGCACATCACAACCCTTATTGGGTCGTGCTGGGCGTGGGCTAGATTGAGCTAGGCCACAAGTGACGTGCTAGATGACCACCTCTAGGTTCTGCATTGATTGCAAGGCCTTCTATTTGGTCATTTTTTGGGACAAAACTAGTACGAAGGCAGCCTTCACACAAAAAAATCTGAAGGCCCCTTTTACAACCGTTAGTTTTGAGCAATTTAAGTAGAATTAATCTTGGTCATTGATCAACTAACAGTTGAAATTGATTTCCCTTAAATTTGCTCAGGGACATTGTTTGTGAAATGGGATTTATACTAGCTTTTCTTATTTTAGTAGCATGAGGCCTTTCCTTGATATCAACATTCAAGTTTGTGATAGTTTGCATGCTTACACTTTGCTTAAATTCACTGCCCTTTCCTTTGATCTCTTTCTTCACACATTCCCCACTCCTTTAGAAACTGCCACGAGATCATTTAATTTGAGAAAGATTGGCTGGTTTGTGTTATAACTTGGTCAGTTTCTGCTAATTCTAGCTCTTAAAATGTGAGATGGACTTGGCCTTTTGACCTAGCAAATTTTGGGTGGTAACTCAATTACTGGAGCAAATTTGGTTGGTTTTTTTTGCTAATTCTCATGGGACTTGTCCGATCTGTATATGTATATCCATACTAGCACTCGAGTGTTTTGAAGGGTTTTCCTGTTGTAGCACAAAACAAAGTGTATTATTTATTGGATTCCTTTGGCCTAATCAGTGTTATAAAGATTTATTTGTTTGCCTTAGTTTTTTTTTTCGGTCTCACAACAGATAAGGCTGTGCTGTTATGGTTCCTCATATGGAACAAAGAAGATTTGTTCACTAAGAAAAGAAGGTTTCCTTGCGCTGCAAGAGTTTTCCTCTTGTAGGACAAAAATAAGAAAATTATTCTGTTGGACTCTTTTTGTGTTACTAGTTTTATAAAGATATGTTTATTCAATTTCTTATTTGTCTGCTTCAATCTCTTTAGGTTCCACAATGGATATTTCCTTGGAAGATGGGATAAGGTTATGTTCTCTTATGTGGAAGAAAGAAGTTCTACTCACTAAGAAAAGGAGGTTTGTTGTCCACTTATTTTCTTCCATTTGTTATCTAATTGTGTCTATGTCTTGATGAGTAGCATAGCTACCTGGTTTTTAACATTTGCTGAGAATGTGAAGGAATTTGATCGGGAAGCTCTAAAACTTTTGGTTTCTTAATATGGGTTGAGCTATACAGTATCAGTTGAATAAAGACTAAAGAACTCTCTGTATTGTTACATATTGATTTCTGTTTGTTGTTAAATTTAGGCAAGACATTGTGTAGGTAGGGTTGGGAATATCTAGGAGAAGTTTTGGGTTTTTGATTCTACAATATGTTTGTGATTGCATGTTAGCTTAATCAAAGAAATTCAAAAGCAATCTTCACTTGCAGAAAATTCTTTAATCTTTTCTGGATGACATTCCATAGTATTTTTAAGGTTATAAAATTCTCCTTATCAGAAATGAGTCAATGACGGAACACTTTGTGCAGGTTACTTATGGGATCAGAAACAACAACTTCAACAGAGGGGAGTAGAAAGAAGTTGAAAAACCTGATTTCTACAGGCTTGTAAGTGCACAGTACGATGCCTCTTTCCTTCTTTCCTCTCCTCTATTTTCTCTTCCTACGTACCTTTCTATCCTTCCATGTAAACAGTTGAGTGGCTAACTATTTAACCAGGTTTTTGCATTTTTTATGAATTCAGACATCCACTTTTAGACTCTTCTAGAGGCATATTTGGGGGCAACACTAGGGATCTTAAGGTATCTCATGGATAGTGGCATAGTATAATTTTGGTCATATGTATGTTGTAGATATTCAGGTGTAGCTTATACATGATCACTTGCTGATAAATGATGATCCATATGACTATTGTGTGTTTTCTGTGGTGTTACCCAGTCAAGTGGAGAGGTAGAGTTACATAGATACATGGGAATTAATTTTGAATCAGTATTATACTCATCACCTCCGTTGATCAACTATTTGATGCTCTCACTAAAATCATGAAGTTACTGGAATTTTGTCCATTTGTAATGATGTTACAGAACATAATATCATCTATCTTGAAGGTGTGAAATTATGTATATATCAGTAGGTGTATAAGCAGGGACCTAGATGAAAATAAATTGAGTAATGCCCTTGTCTTTCTATTTTAATTCACATTTTAAACAAAAATAAACCTATGAAGTTTTGGATTCTATCTTCAAAAATCCTTGAAGGTACAGCTGTAAGCAGGCAATGATAAGTTATGGTTTTACTACTTTTAATGTCCTTAATTCATGTTTATTGTGCTATTTAGCTAGCTAAGGCTTCTCCAATTCAGATGCAATTTGATGAAAGATAATAAAGTTCATGTCATTGAGCTTTGCCGTGCATGAGAAATCGCATAGCTGATGGGTCCTGATAAGTGATAACTTTCCTTTTTACAAACTTTTGTCCCTTTTTTTTTTTTTTTTGCAAATTGCACAAAATCATTATGTTTACACGAACGGATATACATTACAAAAACTAAAGGAATACCCTAGTCTAGAAACCTAGTGCCCATTAAATTGAAACCAAGTGAGCAGGGCAAAAAATCACTTATTTCACATGTGCCACTCAATGCTAACTGTGTATCTCCTATAGTGGGGCATACATATTGTTGGTGTGTCAGCCTCCGTGGTTTTGATGCTTGATAATATACATGTGTTTGGTCCAGTTTGACCAAAGCAAATCAAGGTGATTGGATGGTTGGCAAGGGAAAGTTTAGACAGGTCAAGGATGGTCGAATGTCTAGCAAGTGGCAAGTTTGAGTAGGTAGAAGTCTTGGAGGAGTGAGCTCCGAGCAAGAGGTAAAACAGAGAGTAGACAAATGCAATCGGACAAAGCTGAACCACTCCGAACTAGATTTGACTTGGGTCGAACCGGACCCGAACTGGTCTAGACTCGACCACGATTTGGCTCAGGCTCGAAATCATCGGGCCGGGTACCTGTTGATCCAACTCCGAGTTAGAAACCGTAATCGGTCCGACCCCCGGTTCTAGACCATAAAAATCATTGGTTTGACCTGTCGATTCAGTTTTTTTTATATATGAATGAAAATTTGTTTAAAACTTTGATATTGCCAAGACTTAAACCTTGGTCTCTTGAGAGAGAGTCTAGTATCCTAACCAAGCAATAACATATTGACATTTTTATATGTTAGTTAATTATTTAATAACTAATTAATAATTTCCTTTTACTATATCATTATTCTTAATAATTGAAAAAAGGAAGAAAGCAAAAAAATAATTTCTTTTTTAATAGTTTGTTTATATTAGTGTGATTTAAAAGCTAGAATGAATGAGTAAAAGTAATTCCGACCGTTAGACGGTTCTTATCGATGGTTGTGATCGTTGGGGGAGAGGAGAATTTTTAGTTTTTTTTTAAACGGTTCTTACTAATAGCGATTCAAGATACTCTTATAAAATCATAAGGGATACATAGACAACTTAAATAAGTGCATTTTTTTTTATGAATTTACAATTTAAAATTTTTAAATATAATAATCTTGAACTGTGGCAAACCATGACAAATCATGAATTGGCGGTTCCGAGCCGTAACCGTCTTGGACAATTAAGATTAAGGGTCAACCTAGGAATCGTTGAATCGTCGGTTTTGAATTGTCAAACCGTCGGTTCTGAACCATCGAACCGTTAGTTCTGAACCATGTTGGAGTCTAGTCTGGTCTGGTCGATCGGAAAACCGATTCAGTCGATCGGAAAACCAATCTGGTCAATTGGATGGGTTTGGCTGACTGGGTGTGGGTTTGAATCCGGTTCGGCGATGTGACTTGGTTCAGTGGATCGAAAAGGTTCTGGTTGAGTAATAAACCTGATAACGACGAGATCCCGTGGCTTGGTCTAGATCGCAATGAACTCAATTGTGAGGATCAAGTTTGATCAGGTCTGGTCAACCAAATGAGGTTTATAGGCCCTTCGATCAAGGCCTATAAAAGAGCCTCGAGATCAATTCTTCGACTCTGTGCTCAAAGAAAAGACAAGGCTATGCTCGTGCGATTGAGGAAGCGCCAGGAGGAGTACGAGGTGCTCAGGGCTTCAGGATCGACCGTGGACAAGTTTGTGTGTATTTCTTATACGTGCTTTATTATTTATTTCTTATTTGCGCTTTATACAAAAGTGTAGGAGGTTTCTCCGCCTTCGGAAAAGTTACGGAAAGGAGATACGCTAGTGGACAAACGCCTCCTCCTCCTCTTGTATATAGGCATTGGAGTACCAACCCTGGGGTTGGGAACCAAGTAAAACCTCGATGTTGTCTTTGTGCATATACTTTTGTTTTGATCTATATAGAGTGTAAACTTTGATAATAAGTAAAAGGGTGACTCAACTACCAAGAATTCATCCTCATTTTATTCTTCATCTTTCTCTCTATCCTTTCTTCTTTGGTCCACTTAATTCATCATGGCTAGGGCTGAGTATTCAGTTAAAACCGAATTAGCCGAAAGTGAACAAACCGATTTTTTTTGAATTAACCGAACCGATAAAATGTCAGTCAATTCGGTTTTCATTAATTGAACTTCGAATAATGAGAAGATCTTAAACTCAGATGTTTGTGATTAACTTACATACGACTAGAAGAGGATGAAATTGAGCATACAAGAAAATGCTAACCAAGTAAAATTCTCATTCCAAAATATCAAAATTTCAGTTTTGATCAAAACAAGGAGGCGGGCACAAAAACATTTTTTTCTCTAAGAAAATATATGAATAAGAACAAAGACATTGATCAAGCAAGCACAAATAATTTCTTCTGACCAAATAATAACGTGAGGGGAGGGGAGAATGAGATTAGGGTTTGGGAAGATGGAAGGAAAAGAAGTGGACACGACAACACCTAATCTGGCGCTGCCCTACCAGGAGGATTCTTGGGTCGAGGGGGAGACGTTAGTGTTGGTCAACTGCCTGGGGCAGAAGTATTGAGGGCGGCTAGAGAAATGGAGAGGAGGGGAGTCGGGAGAGGAGAAGCATTGGTGTCGTTGACGCCGTCCACTCCATGCTGTAGGAGGGGAGGGTAGGGGCTTCGACTTCGAAAGGCGAGAGCGACAGAGGTTGTCGGCAAGAGCGATGGAGAGGAGGGGAGGGTGGTGAGAGCGACGGAGAGGAGGGGAGTCGGGAGAGGAGATGAGGGGAGTCATGAGAAATGAGTCATGGGAAGTAGGAAATTAGGGATTTTAAAGTGTTTGGTTTGGTTCTTTTTGTTCGAATAAGAAAATTTAAAATCTAACCCGAACTGAATAATCTAAATTAATCAAATTTTTTATAAAAAAACTAAAATTCTGAAATAACCAAACTGAATTGTAAAATTCGGTCGGTTCGGTCGGTTTGTTCGGTTTTTGAACTTTTGCTCACCCCTAAGCATGACTCCTTGTCAAATCCTCAGTGCTGCTAGTCACACTGCGAAGCCATTTTTGATTTTTTGCTTGATCAATCTGATCACCGTACCCGCCACTGGATGGGATGTTTCGTGCTCATTTGCTCTACCTTTCACTTCACGCAAAATGTGGAAAAAATAGTAGGCAAGGGAGGAGTGTACCAATGGTGCTGATGACTACCAGAACATTAATTTTTAAATTTTTTTGATATTTCTAAAAATTTATTTTGTAGATCTATTTATGTGAATAAGTTATTTAAAGCATTTTAAAGTAATTGTGTTATTTCAGATTGTAGGGATGTTTTGAAGCTTGTTTTAGTTAATTTGTTTTTTTTCCTAATTTGTAATTTGATTCATTTTCTAGTTTGAGTGAGTCCTGATTATTGCTTTCCTGAAATGTTTAATTTATTTTCAATTTTGTTTGGATTGATTTTTTTTAAAGTACTCCAATTTTCATTAACCCTTTGCCTAGTAATATTTCTCTTTGTGAGATTTCATTCTCAATGAGAGTTAGTTTATTTAAAATATGAGATATTTACTCCTTGTGCAACGTCAACATTGTTCCATTTTTTTGTGTGAATTTTGGTGCTACATCAAGTCTACTCCCCTGTCCCATCCATTTTACTTTCATGAAATTTGATTTATTTTAAATTTGACTTAATTTAAAAAGGATAGTCGACCTAAAATGGAACCCTAAATTGAGTCCAAAATTAATCCTATTTAATAAGATCCTTATTCATAGTTATCAAGCCTGACGTTGACCTGTAGGCTGTAGCTTTGGGTCCTTGGTTTGCCACTTAGACTACTGGTGGGCGAGTCAATTAATCAGATTGCATATCCACTTGAACTTTGAGTAGGTTGAGGCTATTGGTCCAACCAGTTTAATGCATGAGAAAATTGTCATGTGTTTTGTATACAACTGTGAGTTTTATCATTCATTGCTTATATATATGGTTAAAGCTTCAGTTTCCTCTTCAGAAAGAAAGTAATCAACTTGACACCAATACACCCAATTCTCACAGAATGACAATAGACTCTACTACACACTGAAAGTTCACCTACAAGAAGCAGAGGTGCAAATCCTCATAGTGAGTTTCACACACAAATGGATGACAAATAACACAATCAAAGAAACAAAAAAAACCTAAAAAGAGAAGGACAAGAATTGAGCAAAGAAAAGATTCACATGGCAGTAAAGACAATTGAATAAATTATAAAATTGCAACAGAGAAAAGGAATGGAAGGAAAGGAACTTTTCTCTTCTAGGTGACACTGAGTAGGTCATCTGTCAGCTCAATCCTTGTGCTTAATCTGTTCACCAACTCCAATTCGTCTGGGCCAATCGCCAACACCAAGCAGCTGTCAGTAAGGTTGACAGAGCTGCCAACTAAGGCTTTTTGATTCTGCTTTTGGCATCCTATGGAAGTTTCATGTTGGTTTACTTCTTAGAATTTAATTTATTTATTATTCTAAATTAACATAGTTTGTGATCATTTGAATATGGTATTGTGAGTTTTGATGAAAGTTGGTTAACAAAGCTATGCTATTTTTTTTTTTAAATTTTTGTTTGTATTTTTTTATATACTCAGTAAAATTCAAGAGAGTTTTTACAAACCAATGATCATTTCGTGTTGTTGCTGCAGGTATTTGCCAGAATCATATATTAGGAATGCTGAAGTAAGTTTTATTTTCTCTTCATTCACTAGTAAATCTCAGCTGTTTAATGTAGCATCGTTAATTATGTTTGTACATGCCATTAATAATTATGTAGCATTTCATTGCTATATAAAGCTTTAGTTAATGAAATTATTAGAAGTAATAGGAATATTGGTCTAAATATCTAATCTAATGTTTATATTTTGGTATAATTAGTTAGACCTAGAGACACTAGTACCTTATATACACTAGGTAAGGTATTAAATGGGTAGAAGGGGAGCCTTGGCGCAAGGGTAAAGTTGTTGCCATGTGACCAAAAGGTCACGGGTTCGAATCCTGAAAACAACTTCTTGCAAAAAGCAGGGTAAGGCTACGTACAATGGATCCTTCCCGGGACCCCGCATGGCGGGAGTTTCGTGCACCGGGGTGCCCTTTTTTTTTCAAGGTATTAAATGGGTTCACATGGTGAGTGATGTCTAGTGGTGGTGGTGGGTTGCTATCTAACAATTCCACCTGCGTGCTTTTCTAGATATCACAATCTCTATATGTGTGAACAGGTGTGAGATAAGCTACTGCTATCATACAAAATTAAAAGATTTGATTTTAAAAAAATGAAAAGGAAAACTAAAACTATGCAGAAAAATATAATTTAGACACGTCTTTCTAGTAATAACTGTATTATACATGCTTCAATTGCTAATGGGAAAAGTTGCAGAAAACGGAGAGACATTCGAATTTCTCTATTTTACTATATACTAATAATACATGCTCTCATCCTCCAAAAATTTATGGCTCAGTATAACCTTAATATTTTCCTGTAGCAGATAGATCTTAACAACCACACTATAGTTTTCATTAATATTTCTTTTAGATAACCAAACTTACTATTGGTATGCTTCATTTATCATTTAATTTTTCTTAAAATAATTTTAAGGTTATTCTTAACCATAGCAGGTCTCCTCTGAGACTGTGAGGACCATTGTTGAAAGAAGTTTCATGAATAATGATAGTGGAAGCCCCCAAATGGTTCAAGATTACTTGCGACTTTTCCAAATGCATGACAAGGGAGATAATTGCAATAGTGGCTTTCGAGTGAACCAATTGCGAAATGTTGATGGAAACAAAGAACAGTTTGTTCATGAACTTCCTACCTCTCAGCGTTGTCTCAAGTCTATTTATAATATGCTGGAAGCGTTGGATGAAATGCCCTTTCAGGATCTCACTGCAACAAACAGAAAACTTAGAGGTGAATCACTTGAACCTCAATTTACACCTGTCCATTGCAAGGGAAACAGAGATTTGCTTGTTAGGCGGTTAAAGAAAAAGTTCTTTAAGTTTCTATCAAAACTTAGCGATGGGGATACATTGCCAGATAATTTATTCAGAGCGTTGTCTGTGATTTATTTATCTTTTAAGCATAGATCCAGACATATTGATATGCTCAGATCAGAGTTTTACCCTTTCTCACCAGAAACTGCAGCTTTGCATAACAATATTGTGAATGCCCTAAGGTTGATTCCAAAATTTAAAACTGATGAACTGAGACATATAAAACGCTTACTGCTTCCAGAGTCTAAATTTTCTCTAAAATGGTTTAAGGCTTCACTAAAGAATTACCTGACAGAATGCTTGTTTGAATGCGATGATCCAAGTATCACACAAGAAATGTTAAGGGTTCTTCATCCGATAAACCAAATGTTGCAAAGTCGGACGTTTCTGTTTTCTACAAAG
Organism: Zingiber officinale; assembly: GCF_018446385.1. Taxonomy (NCBI): domain Eukaryota; kingdom Viridiplantae; phylum Streptophyta; class Magnoliopsida; order Zingiberales; family Zingiberaceae; genus Zingiber; species Zingiber officinale. The sequence continues at coordinate 132,543,262 of NC_055998.1, forward strand.
ACAATTGAAGAGGAGGTTGAAGATGTAATGACTTTAAGTTGTCACCTTAAAAGAATTATATCTTGTCCATTTTCAGACCTAAGTGATGATGGAAATCTTTTGGAGGTGTTTGGAAATAATGAAAATGCTGATGCTTTTAGTTTGGCTGGAAGTGGACATTTCCTCACTGTTGCTGAAAGCGAATATGGGCAGGAATATGGATCCTCTAACTATGAAGCAGGAGTTAGCAGGCAAATCACCAGAAGTTCAAGCCTTTCCTTGCTTTCTGAGGAGGCAAATGAAATAAATGGGAGTAACTCAGAGAAACCTGTATTTGAGCCTGATGGTGATGTAGGCTCGGAGAAACCTAGAGTTGAGGAGGAAGCAAACTTTAGTCCTGATAGGACCAGTCAAGCCACGGGGAGCATGGGAGTAAAATCTGCTGAAAAAGTCTCTGATGAGACAGCATTGGTTGCTTATAAACTGATTGGCTGTGTGCTAGATAGATTACTAAAATCAGAAGGTGTTGATGCAGATTTGTTAACAAGATCTTACTTGAATGGTGGATTATCAGCTAGTGGAGATTCTCTAGGTATGAATTTGTGATACAGAACTAATATTTTCCTTCAATGGCACTTTTCCAAATAAATTATTTCAGTAAAAGTTAAATTATCTTGCCAGATGCTGAGAACATCTTGAACACTTCAAGCAGAGACTTCTAAGTATATTTTCTTCATAATCCTTCAGGATAGATAGTACCTTCTTTAACAAGAGGTTTGATTTTGTGATACAAAACTGATATTTTCTATCAACGACACTTTTCCAAATGAACTATTTCAGTAATAGTTAAATTACCATGCTAGATGTCGAGAACATCAAGAACACTTCAAGCAGAGACTTCTGAGTATATTTTCTTTAAACTCAAGTAAGATATTGCCTTCTTTAAAAACAGGTTTGACTTGTTTCCTTTGTTAGTTAATTGGTTTTAAGATGAACTTGATCTCAAATAACTTCTTTGTTATTTGATTTTTAGTTGTATTAGAAGAGTGAAGACTTTCATGGGTAGCTGATGCTGTTTTCTATCACAATCATAATTTGAGTATCTAAAAACTTCAGTGATGCCAAAGCAAGGACCAGTAAGAAAACTCTCATCTTGTTGAAGCAGAATACTCGTTGCCAGGTAATCAGTGTTCCTGTAACCTTCTTTTAGTCTTCTAATGTTTCGTCTTGCAAAGCTATTTTCAAGATATCTAGAGGCATGCCTAGAAGTAGTATGACTTAAGCTAATTATACTATTCATAAAATGGATAATCATGATCATAGTTGCAAATGCAAGTGTAATGGTTTTGCCAATTGTTTGACCTGTACAGTCAAAATGCTAATACGATGTAATACGGTACTACTGCATTCCACTTAGCATGACTGATACATAGATTGAAACTACAGGAATGATGATCACAAGATTTGTTTACTAACTTCTTTGTTTATATGGTGTAGTGGTACTTCTTTCGTTTACTAACTTCACTTGGTACTGGGTATATACAGGGAAGTTTTCCTTCTGTGAAACACTATTTCTGTGGTCTTAACTCTTTTGAGAGACTACCCCCACACAAACTCCTCTCTTCTGAGAGACCCCACCCCCACGATGAACTCTTCCAACGTCATCGATTTGGAATAATCTAAAGTCATCGACGTGTAGGGATTAGGATAAATGCAAGATGAAGTAGACGAATCTAAGAGGGGATTGTAGAGGGGTTAGAGTGTGAATTAGCGTTTCCTTGTAAACCATTCATGCTTTTCTTTCTTTTTTAGATTTTTTTTTTGTTGATTTAAAGACCAAAATGCCCTTGGCAATTTAAATAGTTTTGATCGTTCTAAGACCAAGTTAGCTATTCTGAAAGTAATTTGAAAGAATAAGGCTGAAAAATGCTTGAGAGTTGAGCACTCATTGCTCAATCCCTTGCATGTTAGGCTTGGCATGGAACTATGCCCATTTAGAATTTGGTTGTGTTTGACTCTGCCCTTCGCAACAGGCTGATCGCCGCCCGACTCAATTACCATTAACACTAGTTCGGTTTAATTTTTTTAGAAAATATTGCATTCATTACCATTCTTTCCTTCTTCACGAGTTGCTTGTGAGGGACCATACGCATATGTGGTAGGGTTGGGTTGGCATTCACGAGACATCAATGTTACTTGTTCAAATGAAGCAATGCCCATGCATGTGAAGTCATAATGTTGGCGTGCGACATTTATGTTTTATATATATGTGAGGAACTAGAAGGAGAATATGGACAAGTATTAGCAACTAAGCAAGTTGGATTTGCTTTGGGTGAAAAAAGTATGAAAAATATTTTTATGATTAATTAAGTGGTCGGGCCTTATTTTGTGAAAGTAAGAACGATGAAAAAAAAAGAAAATCAGATGGTTTTCTTTTTTACAAATTAATTTGTTATATGGATTTAAATATATTTTCAATAATCCTATACGTTTGGATTGACATGGTCTGCCATGAGTCACGCAGGGCATGACCCGTGACTCCGAGCCGATCATGACTTGTGTGTTCAATTGGGTCTGCAATGGAAAAAAACCCGGAAAAAGAGAAAGAGACAATTTACCACTTAAAAAGAGATAAAGAGATTAAATCACCCTTTCTTTTAAATAAAATTTGGTTCCTTATACTAAACTCTAGTTGGATCAAAATTTTTTTTTTTTGTAAATTCCAAAAATATTCCATTTTATTTTTTGAAATTTCTATTTATTTTTGTTTTTTATTTTCCTTTTAAATTTATTGTTTTTATATTATTTAATTTTTTTATTAATTTTCCCATGGCCGGTGTTGAAAGATGATGTCTGGGCGATGCTAGATATGGCATGTGATGAATGGGAGCATGGAAACTAAGGTGACTTTTTGTTCTTTGTTAAGAATCGATATGGAAATGAGAATCATAATATTATGAAATAAAAATGAGTATGAGCATGAGTATCACTTTTAAAAATAATATTTGGTTAGTTAAATATTTTCTATTGGAATGAATCAAACTTCTCTTTTTTACCCTTAGAAAAAATAAGAGAAAAAAAAAATAGATGTGAGAGAAAATTGAGTGTAAGAGAAAATATGATGAGAGAATGATGAAATAGAAAGTATATGATGAGAGAAAAAATATAATCGGAAAGAATGAAAAGAGAGAAAGTGTGATGAGAGAAAATGATGGAAGAAAGTGTGATGGGAAAGAGTATGGTGATAACATGTGACTATGCTCACCCCCAATGCCCCCGCCAACTTGTCCTAGGCAAGCACGGAGAAGGTAAATTACGGGTGGTTACTAGTTTTTGGAATAGTGACTAGCGCATGAGGGAGTGATGAGAGAGAGCATGATGTGAGAGGATGAGGAGAGGAAGTATGATGAGAGAAAATGAAGAGATAGAAAGTGTGATAAAAGAAAATGAGGAGAGAGAGATTGTATGATGGGAGAAATTAAGGTGAGAGAAAATATGATGAGAGATAAAGTGTGATGAGAAAAAAAGATGAAAAAGAATATGATGAGAGAGAAAGCATAATGAGAGAGGATGAGGAGAGAGAAAGTAAGATGAGTGAGGATGAAGAGAGAAAATACGATGAGAGGGGATAAAGAGATAGAATGTGATGGAAAAGATTGAGAAGAGAACGTATATGAGAGAAAAAAAATGATGAAAAAGAGTATGATGGAAAAGAAAGAGCATGACGAGAGATGATGAGGAGAGAGAATGGATGATGAGAGAGAAAGTAGGATGATAGAGAATGAAAAGAGAGAAAGTGTGATGAGAGAAAATGAGGAGAGAGAGAATGATGGGAGAGAGTATAATGAGAGAAATTGAGGAGCGGGAAAGTATGATGAGAGAAAGTGTGATGATAGAATGAGGAGAGAGAAAATGTGATAAGAGAACAAAGACAGAAAAAGTGATATGAAAAAAAATTGAACAAATATATAGGGTATTTTGGTCCAAAACTTGATTCTCATTTTCATTTCCATTAAAATTCATAGGAGGAGGTGAGTTTAATTAAAACCTAAGATTTTATGTTTCATTTCAAAATTTTAATTTCATTCCCATCAACCAAATACAAGATTTGAAAATGAATATATTCTTTCATTTTCAAACCCCTAAATCAAACACTATCTAAAAGGACACATTAATATTATTATAGTGGTCTTTTAGTTCCACTAGGGTTTAACCATTCCTTTCTTCTATAAATTACATTGTTGTTGTGGCGATCCTCAACGATTTTAATTTTTATTTTTCATGTAGTACTTGTTCATTCAAAAACATTTTTATACCTTCTGAATCTTGAAGACGATTTTTTATTTTGTTTTTTAAGAATTACGGAACAAAATTACATCGATACCCTTAGGAGTGTTTATTTGTCTATTTAAATCATTCAAACCCATATAATAATTTTCTCGTAAATTACTAAATTGATATACTTAAATTAACCCAAATTACAAAAAGGAATATATATAATGATAAAATGTAGATAAATGTTTATAGATCTAGAACATTTTTTTCCTTTCACTTTATCTTCTATTACTTAAATTTTACTCTACGACTGAAATTATTATATTAGTTTATATACTGGTTCATACAAGAACATAAATTTGAAAGAAAATTCTCGAGGGAGGGAGAAATGGAGTAACTGATAAGGGATAGATGATTTTTCAGTGCTTCTTCACTCATTGCTTTGCTTTTTTGATACTTCAATTGTATAGACAATCTATACAAATTAAGAGATTTTTTTTTAAAAAAAATTAATTAATGTTGAGTTTTTATCTCCAAAATATGCCCTTGATTTGAATTCTCCAATAATTATTTATGTAAATTGTAAATCAATTTCTCATTAAATGAGTTTAATTGTAGTATAGGATATTATGAGGTGACCTTCACGGGTCGGGTTGGTATAGTTAATATTTGCAATATATTATGTAGTTGATTCTCAATGTGTGAAATGTATCGCGGTCACTAGCTTGTAAAGAAAATAAATTTTGGAAACAGTGAACTGATCTCCCTCTTTTGAGTGGGGACGATGACGACGCCACTGGTGGAGAAGGATGAGGGAAGAGGAGGTCAATAGCTTCTCAAGTAAAGGATTATTGTGTTGGGTAAAGTCTTTTGTGATCTATCTCTTTTTAAATTGCATGGGACAGTTCTCAAAGGCCTTGAGATGATGATTATCATCTTTTTAGTACTATAGAATATTATGAATTAAATGTATAAAAAAAATATGATGTGGGCAAAAATAAGAAGTATTTCTAATTATTAAAATTCTTAAAAGATTTTTTTTGCTAAAAATAATTTAAATGATTTTTATTCTAGTGTCAAAATTATTTAAATTTGATTAAAATTATTATAATAATATTAAATAATTGGTAGATAATTACTTAGCAACAACAGTTGTTTTAAAATATTTTTTACTAAATTAAAATAAATATAATTAAATTTAAGCAATTTAAATCATGTCTATAAAAAATATCTTAACGTAAAAGTATTTTTATGCATATTATTGTTAAATTAAATATATTTTTTTAACATATTATAGTAAATATTCAGTGATCGGTAAAAAATTATTTTATAGTGAGCTATTTTATAAGTGCTGTAAAAGCATTATAATAAAAATATCTCTCTTTTTTTTTGCCAAATTAATTCTTAAATATTTATTTTAAAAAAAAGTAAAAAAGGTTTGCACGCTTCACTAGGCAGTAGGCAAAAAGTCTCTACAAGACTACAACACGCGCTATAAAAGGTCGAAAGCTTCCCTTTTTTTTTTTAAATTTTATTTTTAAATTCAAACTTCCAGAGCGGAGCCAGTGGAGAAGATGAAAGGAAAAGGTGCGGTCATGGCGCACAGGGATCAAATTGATGGACAAGTGTTCAGAGATCCAGGTATGCAGACATATGGCATTTACTTCGCATTCAATACTCCACCTACTAGCCTACACTACACATGCCTCCAACCAGGAGCTACCATTGATGGCATTAAATGCTCCCATCCCTCTCCCCACCTTCTAGTTCCGCGCTTCCTCGATCCTCCATTCCAGTTTGTGCTCCTCCCCAGACGCATCTACTTCTCCGAACCTTGCTTGCCTCCTAGGGTCAGGAAGACCGCCTGCTGACCATGGTCTGGGGCGGGCGCCGTCGCATTCGAGTTGGAGCTCGCAAAGTTGAGATGTTTCGCAGGTTTCGTGTTCTTGGTCGATTTCAATCCTAAAAATCTCATCTTGCAAGCTGCTGCATTCTGATGAGGAATCCCCGGCTCCAGGCTTGGATTTGTTTTTCCCATCAAGTTGGCTCTTTTGCGGTTGCTCAAAGAGAGAGGGGACTCCGTGAGTGGCCGCCTCTCATCTGCTCGATCTAATGCAGCTCTTACATAAAGGAACGATATGTTTCGGTGAACTTTATTAGCTTTTGTTATGCTGGCACGAAATCCTGGGATTTGACCAAAAAAATGAGCAATTTTGGTGTTGGATTGCTCACTGGAGCTGCAATTTTGGTGGTCATTTGTGGATCAGCTAGTTTGGGGGTTTCAGGTCTTGGGTCGATGTCCTCCATTGCTGTCTCTTATGGAGAAAATGGCCCAGTGTTTTGTGGTCTTAGCTCAGATGGGTCTCACCTGGTCTCTTGCTTTGGTGCTGATGCTTCGATACTCTATGGAGCACCTTTTAGACTTCCTCTCCTGGGACTTACAGCTGGTGATGGATTTGTTTGTGGACTCCTTTTGGATGCTCACCAACCCTATTGCTGGGGCAACAACATCTATGTTAGTATGGGTGTTCCTCAGCCCATGGTGGAAGGCGCAGCCTACTCAGAGATCAGTGCCGGTGACGACCACCTCTGTGCCCTTCGTATGCCGAGCAAGGGGTCTCGGAGAGGTGTATCCATAATAGATTGTTGGGGCTACAACATGACTACCTCTCATGAGTTCAATGATACTATAATGTCAATCACTGCCGGGTCAGTGTTCAATTGCGGTATGTTTGCTCGCAACCGAACCACATTGTGTTGGGGCGATGAGACAGGGAGTGGTGTTATAAGCCTGAGACCGAGAAACTTGAGGTTCCAGTCTATTTCATCTGGTGGGTTTCATGTCTGTGGGATCTTGGAGAACTCCCAGGTCTTTTGCTGGGGAAGGAGTTTGGCGACGCAGCAGTCTTCTTCTGACATTTTAGGCCAAGGGGATGTTAACATGGTTCCCATGGATCCTATGGTTTCGGTTGCTGGTGGGAGGTTCCATGCTTGCGGAATTAAGAGGATGGATCACAAAATTGTATGCTGGGGTTTCAAACTTCAGAATAGTGTTCCCCCACCTAGAGATTCAAGGGTGTATGAGATTGTCGCTGGAGATTACTTCACTTGCGGTGTTCTCGCGGAGCCTTCACTTAGGCCACTATGCTGGGGCACTGGAGGTCCTTGGTCGATACCAATGGCAGTTTCTCCTGGAATTTGTGCTTCGAATCCGTGTGGCCCTGGGTATTATGAATTCATCCACATGAGCTCCGGGAATAAAGTTTGCAAGCCAGCTGATTCAAGAGTGTGCTTACCATGCAGCATCGGTTGCCCCGATGGGACTTACCAATCTGCACCCTGCAATTTGACCTCGGATCGTGGCTGTACTTTCAACTGTTCAAGTTGCACGTCAAGCGAATGCCGCACCTTCTGCACATCAGGAAACAAATCAAAGGGCCACAGATTTCTATCCTTTCAAATTCCAATCTTTGTTGCCGAGGTTGCATTTGCTGTTGTCTTCGTGAGCTCAGTTTCTGTAGTTGCATGTCTTTACATTCGTCACAAACTGCAAAATTGTAGATGTTCTGACTCTGATGTGATTGTACCTAAAGCCCCAACGTACTCATTCCGCAAGGAGCCAATAAAGGTCCGGCCGGATTTGGAGGACTTGAAAATCAGGCGAGCCCAGATGTTTACGTATGAAGAGCTGGAGAGGGCAACAGGTGGATTCAGTGAGGAATCACTGGTTGGAAAGGGCAGCTTTTCATGTGTTTTCAAAGGGGTTCTGAATGATGGAACTCTGGTTGCAGTTAAGAAAGCCACGAGAGCATCTGATGTTAAGAACTCAAAGGAATTCCATACAGAACTTGACCTTCTTTCGAGATTAAATCATGCCCATCTTCTTAACTTGCTTGGGTACTGCGAGGAAGGTGGAGAAAGGTTGCTGGTCTATGAGTTCATGGCCCACGGCTCCTTGTATCAACATCTCCATGGCAAGGATCCGGGCCTAAAAAAGCGGTTGGATTGGGTTCGCAGGGTCACCATTGCTGTCCAAGCTGCTAGGGGAATCGAATACCTACACGGATATGCTTGCCCTCCTGTGATTCACAGGGACATCAAGTCTTCAAACATTCTCATCGATGAGGAACACAATGCTCGAGTTGCAGATTTTGGTCTTTCGTTGTTGGGTCCAGTGGATAGCAGCTCACCGTTGTCGGAACCTCCTGCTGGTACTCTGGGTTACCTCGATCCTGAATATTACAAGCTTCACTACTTGACCACAAAATCAGATGTTTATAGCTTTGGAGTTCTTCTCCTTGAAATTTTAAGTGGTCGTAAAGCCATTGATATGCAGTTTGAAGAAGGGAACATCGTTGAATGGGCTGTTCCACTGATCAAAGCTGGGAATATTTCAGCAATTTTAGACTCGTCGCTGAAGCCTCCCATTGAGTGGGAGGCTCTTAAGAAGATAGCTGCGACGGCTGGCAAGTGTGTGAGGATGAGAGGAAAGGACAGGCCATCCATGGATAAGGTTACAACTGCATTGGAGAGAGGTCTCGCGCTCTTGATGGGTAGCCCTTGTAACGAGCAGCCAATATTGCCGACCGAGGTAATCTTGGGGAGCAGCAGGCTTCACAAGAAGGGTTCACATAGATCTTCAAATCAGTCATGTTCCGAGAATGACACTACAGATGCAGATGACCAGTTCGAGTACAGAGCTCCTTCATGGATCACATTTCCCAGTGTGACCTCATCACAGAGGAGATCGGAAGCTGAGACAGAAGGGAAGAATTCAGACGGCAGGGGTCTAGGCAATGGCGGGGCTGGGGACGGCTTGATGTGCTTGGAGGAAGAGATTGGGCCAGCATCTCCACAGCAAGAACTGTTCTTGCAAAACAATTTCTGAATTCAGTGCTTGAACACTGAACATGTAATTACTTTCGTCGCCTGGCCATTTGATTCTTCAGTCATTGTCGTTTATTTTTCATCCTTCTTCCGATCCATAGAGTGGGATCCTGTAAACGGATGTCGACTGAGCATCCTTGCATTCTAGTGTTTCGGTTCTGAATGCATTTAGTAAGCCTCTTGTAAGCATGTTCTCCATGATTTCGAGTTAGTTCAACTGGCTTCATGTTTAAACAAACTAAACTTGTATCGTCTTCCTAAAGAGAGACAGCAAACGAACTGTAGGGGTAAACTAGCAATGGAATTTGGAGATTATTGATGAACAAATTTTGTTTATACTTTTGCAGTTTGATGGAGACGATAGGGGTCATGTGGTAGGCCCATGACTTGATCAATACGGAATTAGGTTGGTGGACTCAAGATTGAGCTTAGGTTAAGTCAGCTTGACTCTTGGCCAAACTCAAGTCTAAACCAACCCACCTCATTGTTAATCCCCTATGTAAACCGGATGAATTTTCAATATATAATAATTTCTGTCAAGATTTCTAACTTTTATTTGAAGAATAATATATTAAGAGTAAATATAAAAGGCCCTCGCGCAGGATTCAACTCCGGACCTTCAGTTTACTAGACTGATGCTCTACTACTGAGCTACAAGGGCAAAGATTTTGTTATTTGAACGAGTAAATTTTATTTCTATCATCAAATGAACACTAGGTTCTTTCCACTAAAATCGATCGGTGGGTACACAAACAGCCAGTTGAAAGTGGTTTTTTAGCTAGTTCACTTGCAACTCCAATACGATTAATCAATTAGATCGAACTTGAGTTGAGATTGAGTTTTTTCGAGTCCAAGTTTAAAATTTATGATGGAACAAATGAGAGAAAGAAGATGACATGAAAATAATTTGTAAGAGCTTGGAAGGAAACATATTAGCAACTTCAAAAGAAATCATGTTGCATGTTGTTAAGGGAGAGGGAAGACTACGCTGAAAGGGTTTGTTTTTTTTTTCATTTCCCTTTTCCTTCGCTTCAAGAGGGACATGACGTCGAGCTTCTAGAAAGTGAGGTCCAAATGGTGAGTTCATCGGCGGTAAGGAGTCCGGGTCATAACCTTCCATTTTTGATATATGATCAATCCAAATTTTAAAAGTATAAATTTTAACTTTGGATTTGAAATCAAACTATGTCGAATCTCATGTCTGCAAAACTTAAAAATCTATATTTATTATCGGGTATCCGTAACCACCAACTTTCATACCCACATTCTACCATCTAGGTTTTCAACCAAGCTTTTGAAAATTTTATTACTATTTTTAGTAATTTCTGTTTATGTTGTTTAGAGTAATTTTGATATTTCTGATATTTATGGATCTTAATTTGTCAATATTAACAATTATTATGTTAATTTATATTTTTTCCATGAGATTTTCTTTTCTGAAAAAATCTTTTTTTTACTATAAGATTTAAATTTAAGTCTATATATTAGAATTTCTTTCCTTTTTTGGATATAGGGCTTATAGATTATATAAAGATATGTATCATTTTTTGATAAATCTAATGATTTTTTTTTTTTTTTTGGTATTCCCTCTTCTTGAATTCTCTTACAATCTCTCGACTCGTTAGTCTACAGGATAGTCGCTATTTTATCCGGCGTCAATTTCAAATTTAGCAAGCAATAATGATGACATGCTATCTCTAAATGTTTGTGTTTGATGACCTGCCCTTTGGATCATTAAACATCAATTACTTGGTGAGTCTGAGTTGGCTAATTGACTTAGAAATACTGATCATAGCACAATTTAAATAATTTTAGAACATCATCCTCACGCATGGAATTTGAAGAGCTCGTTGGGATGATGGTTGACTTGATACAATCAGTGGCTCGATGGTTAGAAGGCCTATAATGAGGTGGATTTGAAAGTGATGGAACAAATGATAGTATGGGGCATTCGAGAGATCCAAAATTCCTAGCAAGGTGAATTTTAAGACAAAAGCAAGAGTTGGAGCTTTTGGCAAGAGGTTGAAGACCTAAATCTCAAGCAGATTAAATCAACTAGAGGTGAGCCTCCAATCTAAAGTGTTGAGTTTTCTCAAGAGTAAACTATAAATTCTCTGTTCCATAATAGAGTCGATTAGAATTGGATTCAGTTGACTAGATGTTTGAGCAATCAATTAAATGTGTTTTCAATCAATTGACAAATTAGTTGTTGGTGGATAACGTTGCCATCTTTAGGATTCAATCAACAAGAGAATTTTCTAGTCGACTAAAGTTGAACATAAGCAACTATTGAAGTCTATGGCCTTATACGAATTTGAGGTTATATATAGTGGCAAAGGGATCATGAGATACAACACAAACACATTTTAGAACACATTTGTATACACTATTCACTTTATACCTAAGTGCTTCCAACGACTATCAGAGTTTGAAAGACATGCTATCACGAAGAGAGCTTAAAAGGCTTTTGTTCTTGCAAAGATTTTAGCTTTCTAATTCCTCTTTCATTTTCAATGCTTACTTGTATCAGCTGAGTATTCGTGCAATCAATTTTTGATCAAGGTTGACCAAATTCAAGTTGACTTGAGTTGAATTTTGATATTTGATCAATATATTAGTTAGTTAAGTGAGGCATCAAGTAGGACATGATTGATTGGATACTTGATAATGAAGAATTCCAAGTGAGTCATATTGATTAGATACTTGATAGTCAGAAGTCCAACAAAGAGTGCACATGAGATGTAAAGTCCAAGTGTGTTAAAGTTGATCGGACATTTGGTGATGAGGAAAATGTTGGAGCAATCTAGGTGCTCTAGGTTTTGATATTTGGGCAAAGATTTAAGTTAGATTTATTGTTGTATTTGATATACATTGTGAGTGTGCAGGATACAGGTACAACGAGGAAAATCCAAGTGTGATCTTGGCAAAGGAGAAAAGTCCAAGGATGAGTCTTGGCGGTGTAAGTCCAAGTATGAAGTCTTGGCAACGTAAATCCAAGTGTGACTTGGCAATTGATGAAGTCCCAAAGGTGAGGAGCCTCTTGGCAAAGGAAGACCCAACAACAAGGACAAGGCCGAATGAAACTCCAGAAGGAAAGATGTGAAGAATGGGGAGACATCCGAGGGACGCGAGACTGATGGAGGAGGCTAGAAGGCTAGGGCTAGGTTGGTCGGGCGAGGACGAGTGTTGAGTAATTGTACTCAGGGTAAAATCTTATGTTTTTAGGATTTACTATAGTAGCACCGTAGCGGCGCTGTTACGACATTATAGCAGTACTGTAGCAGTCGACTGGTACACTGTAGCAGTCGACTAGTAGTCGACCATTGGGTAACGGTCAACTTCACTTAAAGGACTAGTCGACTGGTGCGTACACCAGTCGACTGGTAGCGGGAAAACAACTTAGTATTTTCCTCTCGATCTCTATTTAATAGAGCTCGGGGTGCTTGGGCATGATTGACGAAATAGAGGTGGTTAACCCTTATTAGTAGTCTTCCAAAGCCTCCAAGCTCTTCTTGTGATCTAAGAGTGTTTGGATCAAGGTTGTGATGAGGTTTCTCTACCGAAAAGGAGGTTTGAGCTAGCCGGAGGTTTCTGGGGAGTCATCCACCGACGGATTGGGATCGTCCACCTTACGGACAGCCGTGAAGTAGGAGCTCTAATCTCCAAACCATGTAAACGCCTTGTGTTATGATTTGTTTTGGTTTATTGTCTTTCCTTATTGTTTATAGGGTTTAGCTTTCTTCTTGTTAGTTTGTATTTTGTTTCCCGTTGCATACTAATAAGTGTAGGAAGTGACGATTTGAGTGAGACGCTATTCAACGCCCCCTCTAGCGGACGTCAAGGTCCCAATAGAAAAGTTTTGTCAAGATTGACTGAATACTAGGCAACGAAAAGTCCCGATAGATCAAGATTAACCAGATGTTTAACAAAGGAAATTCTAGTAAGTTGAGATCAACAAGATATTAGTTAAGGTGAGAAGTGATAGATCGGATGCAAGCGATAGAGGGGGGGGGGGGGGGGGGGAATATCGCTTGTTTTAAAATTCTTCTTTTACTTTTAAATCAGAATCATGCAGCGGAAAGTAAAAAGGGAGACAGGTTCATTTACTGGTTTTAAAACTCTTCTCTGACATTAACTGATCTTTAATGGTTCGGTCGACCGATCCCATTTTTCAGTCGACCGATCAGCTTCCTTCCCTGTTCGTCTTGATTTACCTAGATCAACATTCAATGCACCAAAAATGCTGATTGGTTCGGTTGACCGATCCATAGGTTCGGTCGACTGATCCGCTTCTTTTCCTTTTGCTGCTGATCGGTGCTGATGAACTGGCTATGCTGAGTCATCATGGTTCGGTCGACCGATCCTCTGGTTCGGTCGACCGATCAAGCTTTGACCAGACTGAACTCTGTTTTGGTTTGAACTGATACCTGCTTTGAGTTAACTTGGTTCGGTCGACCGATCCTCATGTTCGGTCGACCGATCGGGTCGAACCTGCAAAACAGTGTTAGGCAATAATCCTGCAAAACAAAGATTAACACAGTAATATAAAATGCATGAGTAATAATATAAGATAGTAGAACTGTCTTGATCTTAACTTAGAAACCTACCCGGTTTCTTCAGTTGGATCAACGACCTTAGGTTGTTCCCTTCAGGAACTTTACCTCACTGTCGCTCCTTCAGTTGCTTACTTCAACTTACCTGCCAAACATGGTCCTCCAGACCTGTTTGGACTTCTGCCTGCTCAGTGTCTGATCGCCTGATCCACTAAGACTTTTCCTACAATATTATATTAGCAAATAGCAATAATAATACAGAAAACAATGGTGAACCTAAACCTAGATTTACCTAAACCATCCGATCAACCTTACTTGGAGTTCACTCCTCCAAGACTTCTCGTTACCTAAGGTTACCATCCCCTAGGGTTTCCTCAACTTGGCTTCACTTACCAGGACCTAAGGTTACCACCCCCTAGGGTTTTCTCAACCTGGCTTCACTCACCAGGACCTAAGGTTACCACCCCCTAGGGTTTTCTCAACCTGGCTTCACTCACCAGGACCTAAGGTTACCGCCCCCTAGGATTTTCTCCACTTGGCTTCACTCACCAAGACTCAGTATTCGGCTACCCAGGGATCAAGTTCTCCAGACCTATCCACCTGGCTTCCACGATATACCAAGATTTTTCCCCTTGCCTAGCCTACAACTAGGACTTCCCTTGATCAACTTATGACACAAATCGACTGATGATTAATGTTAATCGGTTGATGATTAATATCAGTCGACTGATGTCGATCAGAACCGAATAGAAGCAAGTTAATTTGATTGTTCAACTCGACTGATGACATCAAATGACTGATAGTTGATATTAGTCAATTGACGTCGATCAGGAGTTCCATAGAAGTAGGTTGATTTGATTGCAAGATTTGACTAATTGCTATCAATCGATTGCTCAAATGAATCCATTGACTTATGTTCGAATTATTGACAAAATTAGATAGATTTTAGAAAGTTTGGTGGCTATTCAACAGCAGGAACATTGTCAAAGACCATATTATAGATAAGATCAGTCGATTGATAGGCGAAAATCAGCGCCGAATTAAAGGCTTTAAAAGAGGAGTTTCAAGAAGATTTTGAGTGTCAATTCTTGGATGTTTGAGAACAAAGTGCTGTTGCATTTCTAGACCAACAAGAAGCATTCCAAAGCAATCAACAGTGATTAAAAGCAAGATTTTTATGAAGTTGTTGCTTTCATTGTATTTGCTTTTGTATATTTACTTTCCTATTGTATTGATTGTGAAAGAGTTGTAAGAGACTTTTCTGTCTCTGGAAGGTATCAGAGAAGGATAAGATTTAGTAGTGGTAGATCACTAGGACTAGGTTTTGGATTAGTCATCTTAAGAGACAGATACCAAGTAAAAACTAATGTGTTGTACATGTAGTGTCAAATTTGATTTAAGTATTCCGCTGCACATTCAAATGACGAGCACGTAATTGAGACTAAGCAATCGGAGCTATTCACCCTCTCTAGCTGACACGAGTCCTAATAGAGTGAACAGAAAGTTTAATAAAGTGAACAGAAAGTTCAAAACCCAACTGTTTCCCATCAATTGATTGATAGGTTTAATCAGTCGATTAATGACACTATAACAATGAATAAAATCTTTCTGAATCAATTGCAGGACTTGACTGTTTGGGCATCAAATGACTGATGAATAATAACAGTCGATTGATAGTGGTCAAATTTGTTGGACTGTTGTGGGCCGGCTTGAGGGGGGGGTTGGATAGCCTGTAAACACAAAAATAAAAACCAACCATTCTCGAACTCTCAGCAGAACACTTGCATAAATAAATTAAACAAATAAACTAAAAGTAAGAGACAAAAGAGATTTACTTGGTTACAACCGGGGATGTTGTTAATCCAAAGAAGATGAAGCGCACTAGAATATCTCCTTCAGGCGGAGAAGCCTCTTACAGCGTTTAAGCACAGAAACAGAAGCTCAACTACAGAGAAAGCGTACAAGTGCAGAAAGAATGAATTGCTTGAGTTGTTGAAAAGCTTCTTAACCAAGGCTATATTTATAGCCTTGGTCGGGGCGCCCCAAAGGGTTCCGGGCGCCTTGGGGGGGATAAACTTTATCCCCCAACGTTCAGATCGAGTCAAAACTCGATTCGGTCAAAAAGTCAACTCCGGGTGCTCGGAAGGGTTTCGGGCACCCCGGCTGGAAAAGTCAACCCCGTTGACTTTTTCCAGCCTGGGTCTTCTGCTCCGGCTTCGTTCGCCTCAGACCGAGTCTTTCGCTCGCTTGGGTGATCTCTGTCATCCGAAATAGGGTTCACCTGAACCCAACTTCCGGTCTTCTCGAGCAGGCTTCCGCTCCGGCTTTTCGTCCCTCGGAATCGTCGCGTGCTTCCTTCTCGTCCGCCAGCATACTCATCCGCAGTCTTCGTCCTTCGGTCACACCCCGTGTCGACCTTCTCGCTAGGCACGTCTCTTGCTCCCCGACCAGTCTTCCGCTCTGGCTTCTCGTCCCTTGGAACCACCGCACACTTCCTTCTCGTCCGCTGGTGTATTCTTCCGCAGTGCCTCGTCCCTCAGACGCACCGCGTGTCGTCCTTCTCGTTAGCTGCTTCTTCCGCTCGACTACCTATGCTCCTAATCTCCTGCACATTTAGACACAAGGTTAAAAACACACAAAACCTAACTTAATTTGTTGATCACACCAAAATAACCTTGGGGTTCCAACAATCTCCCCTTTTTGATGTGAGCAACCCAAGTTAAGGTAGGATAAAATAGACATAAAAAGAATAAACTAACTAATTTTGCAGTTAAGTGCAAAAAGATAGAAAATTTAAATTTTGGTCTACCTCCCCCTAGACTTATACTTTTTCCTTCTCCCCCTTTGATCACAAAAAAATGGGGTTCCGAAAAAAATCTAAGGGTTAAAAAATTTCTAACTTTCTTAACAAGAATTCTAAGTTAAGTAAATTCTAAGTTAGAGAATTTACAATAATTTTCAGCAAAAAATATTCTAAGTTAAACAATTTCTAAGTAAAACTTTAGGTAATAAAATTTTCTAAGGAAAAAATTCAAAATTTTTGTAAGAATTTTGAAAAAAAATTTAAGCAGAAAAATTTTTAATTTCAGAAGATGTTTTTCCAAGTAAAAGTTAAAAAAAAAATTCTAAGTAAAAAAATATTTTTGAAGGTTTTTTTTTAAAAAATATTTAATAGACTTTTTAAAGCATTATTAAATTCTAACTTTAATGTTTTACCAGAAAGTTAATTAAACATTTAATTTCAATATTTTGACTTCCAAGTCGTGGCGAGACACTAGGCCTTCTTGGTTATTGGTGTAACAACCACTTCCTAAAGAAATTTAGTACTGTTTAATTTTCTCGCTGAAAGCGCTAATTTCGATTAAAATTTAGGCTAAGCAAGATTTAGGAACCCAATATAGGTTCCAGCCTACTGGATTAACTAAAAATTTCTTAGGGACATAATTCTTAAAATATTCCTAATTTGTCTCTGATGATATCTATAATACCAATTTAAATTATTAAACTTTCTAAAATTTGTATCAGATAGACATGCATGATTTTTCAAGTTATCTACTTGAATTTTTATTTTCTGATTTCAATTTCTCATTTTATAATTTAACTTTATCTAATTCTTCTAAAGGGCAAGATTTAGCTAATATTATTTTTAAATTCTTAATTTCTTTTTCTAACTTGCAGCACTCTTTAGTTAGCAACTTAACAAACTTAAAAAGTTTATGGGGAGGAAGAGATTGTACCTCACTTACCTTGTCGATTTCGTTATCCGTGTCTCCCCCTGAACTGCTGCTTTCTTCCGACGTAGCTCCCGCTTCATCGATGCTCTTGATGCTCATCTCGGAAGAGCTTGAATCGCAGTCGTCGTCTTGATGACTCACCATTAATGCGAGTCCGGAGAACGCCTTGACTTCCGATTCGGACGACATATCGTCCCACGTCGCCTTTAGGACCTTGCGCTTTTGGACAGACTTCTTATCTTTATCCTTGTCCTTGTTCCTCAGCTTGGGGCAATTGTCCTTGACGTTCCCTTCTTCGTCGCAGTGGTAGCAACAGATGGTCCTTTTCTTTCTGCCCTGCGGATGGTTAGCAGTTCTAGATTTACAAAGTTTTTTTAAATCGTCTTACCATCATTACCATTTTCTCGTCGTCGAGAGAAGATTCTGACTCAGATTCGTCTCTCGATGCTTTGAGGACGACGTTGTTCTTGGGCTCCTTCGTACCTGCACATCTTGATTCGTGCACTTCAAATGTCGAGAAAAATTCTTCTAGTGTAATTTTTTCTAAATCTTTCGAAATGTAAAAGACATCTACTAGTGATGCCCATTTGAATTTCTCGAAAAAGAATTTAAAGCATACCTTAGCGAATCTCGGTTACTTACCTTTTCTCCGAGATTCAACAGTCCGGTGATGATGTCTTTGATTCTCGAGTGCAGATGCACAACTGTTTCATCTTCCCCAAGTCACAGGCTGGTGAGCTGATTGCGAAGTAGATCTCGTCTAGCGAGCTTGGCTTCGGACGTTCCTTCGTGCAGCTCAAGGAACTTCTCCCAAAGTTCCTTTGCCGAGTCGTAGTTCCCGATCCGATTGACTTCTTGTGGCGGAAGAACGCTTAGCAGATGGTATTATGCTTTGTCGTTCGCCACGTAGTCAGCCTGTTCTTTTTTCGTCCATTGATATTTTTCTTTGCCCTCTGGAGCTACAAAGCCAAATTCCATTATTAAAATTAATTCAAAATCAGTTGTAAAGAATACCTGCATTCTCTTTTTCCAGGTAGCGAAATCCCTTCGAATTTCTACGGGTAGATGCTTGGTCCGACCATTATCTTTGCTTCGATTGGCAGTTAATCCTCCTGAAGCGCCTCGGCTCTGATACCACTTGTTGGACCGTTGCGTGCCGGCTTGAAGGGGGGTTGGATAGCCTGCAAACACAAAAACAAAAATCAACCCTTCTCGAACTCTCAACAGAACACTTGCATAAATAAATTAAACAAATAAACTAAAAGTAAGAGACAAAAAAGATTTACTTGGTTACAACCGTGAAGGTTGTTAATCTAAGGAAGATGAAGCGCATGCACTAGAATATCTCCTTCAGGCGGAGAAGTCTTTTACAACGTTTAAGCATAGAAACAGTAGCTCAACTATAGAGAAAGTGTACAAGTGCAGAAAGAATGAATTACTTGAGTTGTTGAAAGGCTTCTGGACCAAGGTTATATTTATAGCCTTGGTCGGGGCGCCTGAAGGGTTCCGGGCGCCCTGTGGGGGATAAACTTTATCCCCCAACGTTCAGATCGAGTCAAAACTCGATCCTGTCAAAAAGTGAACTTCGGGCACTCGGAAGGGTTCCGGGCGCCTCGGAGGGGTCCGAGCGCCCCAGACTGTTCCGGGGACCCCGGCTCAAAAAGTCAACCCTATTGACTTTTTCCAGCCTGGGTCTTCTGCTTCGGCTCCGTTCGTTTCAGACCGAGTCTTCCGCTCGCTTGGGTGATCTCTGCCATCCGGAATAGAGCTCACCCGAACCCAACTTCCGGTCTTCTCGAGCAGGCTTCCGCTCCGGCTTCTCATCCCTCGGAATTGCTGCGTGCTTCCTTCTCGTCCGCCAGCGTACTCATCCACTGTCTTCGTCCCTCGGTCGCACCCCGTGCCGACCTTCTCGCTAGCTGCGTCTCTTGTTCCCCGAGCAGTTTTCCGCTCCGGCTTCTTGTCCTTTGGAGCCACCGCACGCTTCCTTCTCGTCCGCCAGTGTACTCTTCCGCAGCGCCTTGTCCCTCGGACGCACAGCGTGCCGTCCTTCTCGTTAGCTGCGTCTTCCGCTCGACTACCTGTGCTCTTAAGCTTATGCACACTTAGACACAAGGTTAAAAACACACATAACCTAACTTAACTTGTTGATCACACCAAAACAACCTTGGGGTTCCAACAAAATTGAGTTGGATGAAGTCGTTGAACTGACATGTTAGAGTAACATTCAAATCTACAATGAATTAGACGATTGATGGGAGAACATAGTTGATTAATTGGAGAAAATCATCGCGACAACAATCCTATAAAAGAGGGTTTTGAGGAAGATTAAAGTGGTTAGATCTTGAGGCTTCGAAGGGGAAGTGCTATTCATTCCAGGCCTTCAAGAGGTAAATTCGAAGCTATCTAGCATTGAGCAAAGCTAATATCATTGTGTAAATTGTAGCTTACACTGTGTTTTAATTTTTCTTTATATCTTGCAGTGCTTGCATTTGTTGAAAAGAAACCGATTGCAAGATCTTTCTTCACCTTTGGAAGGTATTCAAGAAGAAGATTTAATGGCGGCAGAGTGTTAAGACTAGACTTTGGATGCAGTTAGGAGGTTATGAACTAAGTAAATCTGTTACATCGTATTATGGTGTGTTATTCTTTTCTCGTGTCAAGATTTCCACTACATTCTCTTTGTACTTTTGTCCTGTTGTGTTAAGATAAATAATTATTTATATGAAATTTTAATTCTCCATCTCTACAAACGAGAAAGTTTGTCTGGATTTCACAGTGATTCACCTAACAAATTAATAAGGTGAAGTAGGACTAAGGGTTCGAACAACGTTATATTTTATTATTAGTATTGTTATATTTATTTACGTTGTTTATTTCTATTTTTGTTGTTTATTTTTGACATGAACAAACGTGAGAACTCGCACAAATACATAATTAACATTAAGGCCTTCATCTTGCAAAAGAAAAAAAAACATTCTAATTTGCAGGTATAGACTTTACATTTCCTTTATCCTATTCAATGCCTAGGAAATTGAAAAAGTACTCTGCCGCACATTGCTCCTTGAGCAACCTGATCACATTCAACCCTACATTAGGTAGATGAATAAGATGCTCACAAGTAAACTCGTTACTCAACTTCATAACAACTCATTCTTATTTGTTTATAATTTAAAAATAAATTAGTTAAATTAAACAAATTTTAGTACTAGGGACTGGAACATTAATCAACGCCTCTACTGTAGTCATCCTATCCTTCAATTCTTGATTTTGTTTCTATAAAGCTTCCACTTGAGTAGATGATGAAAGAATCGGGATAACGACTCCTAGGAGTCCTCAATTGCTCATAGCAATTTTGCTTGGGAGCTAAGGTCATAGATGGAGTTCTTTTTCATTCCACCGACAATATTATAATAAATCTCATTTACAACATTAATAGATAGAGTTTGAGTCTTCTCTCTCTGTATAGCAGGTTGACACGTCTATGTAACTCAATTAGCCATATCATCCAATGTAAAATAAAAAAATTATTAGTATATGATATATATATCATTAATGAAGTTTGTCATTATTAATTGTGAACGGTAATAACATTTATATTCTTACATCTATAGCCTTTAATCGAGGATCGATAAATGTTCCTTCCTTTTTTTTGGTGTGTCTGGGTAAATACCTCCTAGCAAGTGGAAGGTCTCTGTAATATATTTTCTTGCATACATAAATTTTATTATAAATTAAAATAAGTTTATTAATAATTACAAAATTATAGTTTAAACTTTATTGTAAGCTCTTTATTTCTATTGTTTCGAGTAGTCATTGAATTTTGCTTCTTTTTTTTTGCAACCTAACTGTTCCTCTAAGCATCCCAAATCTCAACTAATACATAGAATGGTCGTGTTCCCTTATTTCTCCACTTGTGTAACAAGTCATTATATAATTTGGTACAATAATTGTTTCATATATTTTTAAATACGACTCGTGTCCAAGCTTCCAGGTATATTTTTTCTATAATAATAGTGAGAAAATTAGTATAAAAAGATATTATATTATACAATATTAATAAAATTACTTATAAAATTTTTTGCATAATAAAAATCTTCATATCTTGGTCTATATGCCTCTATATAGAACAAGAAATGCACACTCGTTCTTTAAATTTATTTGTTGCATGTAGATACACGATGATCATCAAGAGTAAAATTGTATATTTTTTTCATTATTAGAAATTGTTATAATATTCTATAAATATAGTTATGTCGGATACTGTAGTAGTGCACAACAGTCAGATTATTTTGAGGATTGTCAGGAATTGGTAAGTATTGGTCTTATTAATAATTCAAATTTATCTGATTTTTTATTTATTATTAAATGAATTTGAATTACTAATAAGATCAATACTTACCAATTCTTGACAATCCTCAAAATAATTTGACCGTAGTGCAGTACTATATATAGTATCCGACATAACTATTCTGTAAAATAATATTATAACACATACATTTAAAATAATAGTCGAATTAAAACAATAATGACTTATAGGGTAGAACTAGTGAGATTTTGATCTAAAAATAAATTTACCTTAACATTAATATCTTATAGGGTAAAACTAGTAAAATTTAAGAACATGAATTATTAACATTAACAGTTTATAAGTCTTCACGGCTAGACTCTAATTCATCAAACTCTTCAATGTTGAATATCTCTCAATTATCTATTTTCTTATAAGTGCCATTGACATATACAAGTAATTAAGATGCGGATTGAATTTGTGTATCAATTGAATATATCTCCACTTTCTCATTTTGAAATGCATCATGATTTTGGGCCGTGATGGAGTTCAGCATTTCTATGGTTGAGGGAGATTTCATTCGACAAAATGCTAATCATTCACTAATTCTTCTTATTTTTGTTAGGTATTCAAGATGGAAAACTTGACCAACTTGTACCGCGAAAATGAAAGGTTCAAACTTGTTGAATCTTTTGGTTGCTTTAACCTCAACTAAATTGTAGTTTGAATATATTTTGATACTTGTTCTTAGAGTCAAATCATACCATGAACATTTGAATAACACATACCTTTTTATGGGTAAAGCAGGATATTCAACCTCATTTATTTCATCAAGTATACCATAGTAATCAAATTTAGTATTAGTGTTGTTGATAGATCTTTTTAAGTAAACACCTAAATTGTAGGTAAGTATGTGTGAATTGTGTTGTGCCACATGAAATTTGAAGGCATTAACATAGTAACCATAATAGACTCTTATATTATAGAGAGGTCCTGATACAATATTCATTATCCTTTCATCTTGCACATTTGATATTCTATGACCTTTCACCTATAAAAATAGTTATGATATAAATTAACAATTATATAATACACTAGCATGAAAAATAATTTATAGTCTCTAACTTACATAGATTTGAAATCAGAATTCAAATTCTATCTCTAATTTTTTCTTTACCTTACTTGCTCCTATTCATAGATTCATTAGTTGTAGTTGTTGTTCGTACAAGCTGCCAAGGAATATAATTATAAGATATACATTATAACAAAAAATACAAGGGGTAAATTTTTTAATATAGAAGTTAACTCACTTTATGTATGGTTTGACCTCATCACAATTTAGGAGTATATATGCTCTTGTAGCATGATATTTTTTCCATTTAACCATCTACAAACAAATGCACCCATTGTCTTATTAGAAAATCATGAAAATAGAAAGCATCCCAGGTTCTATCGCTTGAGTATTATCAGAATTTTGAGGACACTTAACGATGTCTGATTTTCACAATATCCAAGAAATAATATGAGCAGAAAGAAGATGTTTCATTAACCAGATAAGCATTTTATAGTGACCCCTCAACTCTTGCTTTTTTATAAACATTATTATTTAATCTACTAAAAAATCATTCAAATAGGTACATATCCATCTATATTGCATAGGACCAGCTAGTTGTGCCTCATAATGTAAATAAAATGGTAGATGTTCCATTGAATCTAAAAAGCTGGATGGAATTATGCACTCAAGTTTACTGAGTATCAAAGGTATTTTTATTTCTTTCCAAAGCATTTTCATTGTCATAATAACTCTCGATGTCAAATATTTGAAAAATAGACTCAATTTTATGAGTACTTGCCAAACATTATTATGAAGCAAGTTATGAAAAGCTATTTGAACACGTGACAGTCATGACACTTCACTCCAAACATTTTTAATTTGCTCATATTCACACATCAAGCCATATTTGAAGCATACCCATCATGGATTTTGATTTCTTTTAACCAATTACATAAAGCTTGCTTACCTTTTGATGTGTGTAAACCGCAATGCATGGTTGTCGTCATATAATAAAATATCGATCCTACGAGAATTATTGATTAAACACTAATTGAGTTTACAAAGCTAGTTATCTAGAAAGTTAAAATTGGTTGAGTTCACGAGATTGAGAGAATGTGTATGAGAGAGAGAGAGAGAGAGAGAGAGAGAGGCTTAGAGTAATTGAATGGCTGAGAGGGAAATCTGAATTGGGGGAACAATTCTAGAACTTTGATTTCGCTATGATGTTTGTTAATGCCCTAAGTATTGTTCACTTTTCTATCTCTATTTTTACTCAAATGTAGGGTGTCATGTCCCAAATTAACAATATGGATTTGAGAGGATTATACCAACGTGCCTACCTAAACTCGATGCCTCTTTGCAATGTGATAATGATAGAATGTCCTCTTTGGAGGACTATCCTTGTCACTAGGGATCCACGGTGTATCTAAATTATCCCCTCTACTTCCTGACATCAATTTGGGGCAAACTCATTAAGCCCTAAGATAGTTATCCTTTCGTGGCAAGTTAGTTTATATTTAACTTGATAATACTAGAAGTTTGCTTTGAGGGACTACCCTTATCACTAGAGCTCCACGGTTCATCTAGATTATTACCTCTACTTTGTATCTAACTCTCCACGTCTTATGGCATTCAAAGCATACATAATAAAGCGGGAATAAGGAATATATATGTCATGCAATAGAGAAAGAAACAAAGACTTAGTTCATACATCAACAATTATATCGTAGCTACTTTTTACTCCTAGAATATGGAGAACTACTCTATGAAAAAGGAAATACAATCAAGAGCTAGCCATAGAAAATAGTATTCTGTAACTCAAAATATGAAATAGAGAGAAGATAATGCTTATCTAGAAATTTTTAGTATCGATGGAAGAGTTTTCGAGCTCTGATGGTGGACGGATCGTCGCAACGGCTAATAATGGCTACTCTAGGATTCCCCTTGGAAAGGGGAAAACCCTCCTCCCCAAGTTAGGGGGCTTCTTGAGCCTTTTATAGCCCTTCCAACTATTAAAAGTGGTTGAAAAATACCTAACAGTTGGGGGAAAACTTCTTGCGACATGGTCATGTTGGCCTCGACCGACATCTGAAGCTGAGGCATGGTCAGGCCATGTCTTTTAGGCATGTTTAGGCCATGTTGACTGTAACAGGAACTCGGGGACAAGGCTCGACCGTGCTCATTTGGCTGAAGGAAAACAAGTAGCTGCTAGTCTCTGAATGAGGCATGATCATGCGTAGGAAGCATGGTAGGACTATGTTGGTTGCTGGAAACTCCGTTTCCATATTGCAATTTCTCCTAGAGAAACATGTTTGTGTCATGGGATACGATTAGAGTGTATTCCTTGCTACAACTTCTTGTTCCACGATTTGAATGCTTTGTTTTTACTCCAAAAATGCGTCCAATCAATGAAAGTAGGTCTCCAAACTAAAAGAGTAAAAATAGTGAAACAATAGAAAAAATATGTGCGAATGCAAAATGTGCTCATAAAATTCTATAACATGTATGCTAAACAATGCTTAAAAAGCATATGAATACACACATCACTTTTTTTGTCCAATGTATAACAAGTCTTTAAAAATTTATTGGTTGCTTCTTTTTGATGCAACTCAGGTCTACTAACTAACTCTTTCAATTCTTCATGTGATTTTGTCGTGTCTTTGATTTATTATGAAATTTCAACACAATATTGAAGGTATTATCGAAAAAAATTTCTCAACATGCATCACTTTTAAATTATATCAAATGAGTAGATTCTTCCAATATGACAACTCCTAAAATATACTTCTTTTCTTCCAACTATATTTTTTTTTGGAGAAGGTAAATATATTACTAAAATAGAATAATACAGAGGATACGCCAAGAGGGCATCTAAGAACCAAAACACATGAGTTTATATCTTTATGAACATGCTATCTACATTCAGGACATCCCTCTCATGTAGGCACTTGTTCCTAACTTGCCAAAGAAGAAAAACCTTACAAGACATGGCCAAAAACCTTGCTTTTGTTAGGTAACCAGTATCACAAAGGTTCCTATGAAACACTATTAGTAGTTTCTTGTGAGTGGACATTAATTGTCTCATACACAACCAATGTCACACCTTGTCCCATAACATCTTGTTGATCAGGCAGGCAAAATAGAGATTATCTAGTATTTCATCTGCTTGCCTACAAAGAGGACAAACCTTGTCTATCTCATAGACCAACCTATCTTTGGTGCCCGACTGTCCATGACCCATCAGCCATAAAGTGAACCTGTGCTTGGGCATGAGGTAGGATTTCCATACCACCTTTGCCCACACTTTGATGGTGCCTTTGGGTTTGAAGGCTTCATAGGCTAAAGTTGTACCCATGCCTTGACTGCCAAAATACCACCTAATCAACAACTTAGAAACAAATTGACCTGTAGGTGCCAGGATTTGCAGTGTATCTGAGATATGGAGTAACGTCTTGATTAGTGCTAAATTAGAGTCCTTGCCTTGCCATTCCCATAGAGTAGTTCGACTCAGATATTTATGATGTATCCATTTCACCCATAAAAAATCCTTTTTGTGCTATAAATTCTAGAGGGATAGGCATAGAAGCGTAAGATTTTAGGTTTTGAGATCACAAACATCATAATCACTTTCTTCTTTAGTGAGGCATATGTAGCCCAAGAGATTGGAGAGTGTTTGGATGTCCAAACAAAATTTTGGCAGAACTTATATAATTTAACTATGACTGCACTAGGAATAGGCCAAATGGAAAGCCAAAAACATTCAATACATTGTAGGACAATGTTGATCAGCTCAAGTTTCCCAGCATATGACAGTCTGTGTCATGGCCATGAGGCTAGCTTGTGTAGGATGGCTTCAGTTAAGGCTTCATAGCTACTAACACGTAGCTTCACGATGGCAAGGGAAATCCCAAGGTATCGGCAGGGGAATGTTCCAGATTGAAAACTAGTAATCCGCAATAACTAATTATGGATTCTGCCATCCACTCCGACTAGGTACATATTCGATTTGTTGAAGTTTAACCGCAGCCCAGCTGAATCACCAAAGTCCCGAATACATTTAGTAAGTTATCTGATAGTTGACTCATCGGACCGCACAAAAATAAGGAGATCATCCACATATGTAATTCCAATTTTAGAACACATGGGATGAAAGTGAAAACCAAATCTTAGCGTGGTGGCTTTGAGGGATCTAGAGAACATCTCTAAGCATAATCCAAATAGGAGAGGGCATCCACTTGTCAGAGTTCTTGTCTACCTCTAAAGAACCGATACATTGTGCCATTTATACGACTGAATAAAAAACCGTGGTGGCGCATTCAAAAATTCAACAGACAAATTGTTGAGAAAAATCGAGTCCACGCAAAGTGGCTAAAAGAAAACCCCAATCCATTATATCAAAAGCTTTTTGTAAGTCCACTTTAAGTACACATCTTAGTGAGACTCTCTTACATGCATACTTCCTTAAGAGTTCCTGTGTAAGGTGAATATTTTTGACAAGGGAGTTATCAGCAATAAATCTAGCTTGTGTAGGATCTAGCAATGTTTCCATCAATGTTGCAAGCCTAGAGGTTAGAATCTTTGATATAACTTTGTAAACTATTGTGCAACAAGATATTGTTCGGTAATCAGTGTCTCTTGAGGCGTGTTCGGCCTTTGGCACCATCACTAACAATGTGTGATTCCA
This sequence comes from Zingiber officinale, assembly GCF_018446385.1. Taxonomy (NCBI): domain Eukaryota; kingdom Viridiplantae; phylum Streptophyta; class Magnoliopsida; order Zingiberales; family Zingiberaceae; genus Zingiber; species Zingiber officinale. The sequence continues at coordinate 132,570,716 of NC_055998.1, forward strand.
TTCCTTGAGAAGTTGTCTGAAAGCATAAAATTCAGTAACTGCCAGTTTTATCTATGGGCTTATTGTATCCCATGTTAATTTAAATTTTTTTTCTCCATATCCATTGGAGCCTGGTGCCTTATCATTGTCAATATCCAAGAGTGTAGTCCAAATTTCATTAGGAGTGAACGACACAATTGTAGGACCGTTAGATTCGATAGAGGGGGGGGTGAATATCGATTCGAAAAAGGCGAGTATAAACGCAGCGGAAAAATAAAGTAGACACAGATGTTTTTACTTCGTTCGGAGCCTGTGACGACTCCTACTCGAAGGCCCGTGGTCCTTGACCACTTTCGTTGGGCAATCACTAACAAGTCGAAATATGATTACAGAATAAGTACAGGAAATGCTAGTAATAATAAAGCAATACCGACAAAGAAAAATTAAATAAACACCGGAGGAGCACTTTTATCGGAGCGTTGTTGACGTCGCACTTGAACGTCGAGCAGCAAGACCAGCAGTAGAAGAGTTCTCAGTAAAAATTGATTGATCCTGAAGCTCCTGTCTGGGGCTTCTTTTATATGCTGTTCCAGGCGCCTGGATCCATTCCGGGCGCCTGGAATGTGACGTAGCTGCACAAACCATGATGCTCCACGTGGCGACGACTCGGCTGGATAGAATTCGCCTTCCGGGCGCCCGGACCACCTTGTTCCAGAAAACTTCCTTTTCCTGCAAAACAAAGTTAGTCCGAGGCAAATGTATATCCTGTAAAACAGATTGTCAGCACAGTTAAGGTTCAACAGATAATTAAAAAGAGTATGACTTAGATTCCGTCTTTCCGAGACTGGAATCTAGTCACGATCTCGACTTAGATATCCGAAATGGATCTAAGCCGGATCGACGCCTAATGTTCCCTTCCCGGGAACGCGTCCTCACAGTCACTCCCTTCCAGTGACTTACCTTGCTTACCTGCCAGACGTCCGGTCAGCCCGTCGACCCGTCTGGACTTCTCGCCAAGCGTCCGGTCAGCCCGTCGACCTAGCTGGACTTCTCGTCAAGCGTCCGGTCAGCCCGTCGACCCGCTTGGACTTCTCGCCAGCTATCCGGTCAGCCCGTCGACCTAGCTGGACTTCGTGCCAGACATCCGGTCAGCCCGTCGACCTGTCTGGACTTTTCCTGCACACTTGATCAAAGTGTCAGACAACAACACAACTAACTTAACCTATTTGTCATTCATCAAAACCTGGGTTAGACCGTTAGTGCTACCCGCACCAACAATCTCCCCCTTTTTGATGGAATGACAACCTGGTTAAGTTAGTGAAAACATATGCAAGAAACAACATGCATTTATGTGGTTTTAAAGTTAGTTTGTGTTTTCAAATTGGTTTAGCTAACTTAACCACCTAACCCTCCTCCCCCTTTGGCATTCATCAAAAAAATGAACAAAGGTAAATAATCATAGTGAAGAGTTACTGTAACAGGTAATCAAATTTTGAAAGATATCTAAGTTTTGTTCAAAATTTGAAAGATAAAAGTGCAATTTTTAACACCAAAAAAATAGTCAAGTTGACTTGGGGGAGACAAGTTGAGTTTTGAAAAGTATAAATTTAAAGTTAATCAAGTTTAACTCTCAAGCGTGTGGAACTTTTCAAAATAGGTTTTTCAAATTTACTTTTTATGTTTAAGTAACATCTACTTTTCAAAAAGGTAAGTTTTTCAACTTTGATTTTTCAAACCAAAAAAAATTAAGTAATTTTTCAAGAAAAAATTTTTGTCAAAAATTAATTTTTAAGGCTAATTTGATAAAAGCTAAATTTTGAAATAGTTAACTTTTCAAATCAGGTTTGAAAATCAGGTGGGATTAAACTTTCACATTTTTCAAATACTTAGTTAAATTTAACTTTTTGTAAATCAATGTTCAAACATATGTTAGGTTTTAAAAAGTATTTTTCAAACACACAAAATTTGAGTTAATTCTCCCCCTGAACTTGATACTTAACTCTAACCAGCTGTCTAACCAATTAGGTACTAACTAACTATCAGAAGATAGTAGCTTTCACTTGGTTAGTCAGATTAAGTTAATTATAACCAGTCAGTGTTTGACTTGACTGATGAACTTTAATCTGATTAATATCTGAATTGTATTTAACGTCCAGACTTATGCTGATGCACTGGAATAAGCATCTTAAGTCTAGACAGTTGGCCTATGCATCTCACCCCTTTCTATGTTTATCAAACACAAGCAAGGTAAACCTAAGGTGTTGGTGAGATGCTCAAAAACTAGTCCTATGGGTACATGCTTTCTAAGGATGTAAAACTAGTCTAAGGCCAAAACTGTTTTTGAAAGTCTAAAAATGGAAAGTTTGAAAACAAACAAGTTTAGCTTATAAGTTGGTAAAATCATTTTTGAAAGTATTTTTGAAAGATCCTAGCCTATTAAGATAGAACATATTCAATGTAAGTTTGAAATGCCACTAGATAAATCCAAAATATTTTACAAGTAGTGTAGCTACAGAAGTAGGTCATCACTAAGGCTACTGAGATGATGAAGGGGGTGGTCCAGATCCCAAGGATCGAAGAAGTGCCATCAGCTCAGTGTGTCGGGTGTCTCCAGCAGCTCGTAACTCGGCAACCTCTCGCCGTATGTCCCGATGAAAATCAGAGTTCTCCTGCTGGAGACTCGCCATAGCTCTCTCTAGTCCGGTCATACGGTCGACTAGAGTGCGGGGAGCGTGTCGTGGTGCTCGAGCTGGGGGTGGTGGTGGAGCCGGTGCGGCTTCCTCTAGAAATAGTGTGAGCATGAACTCGTCCACCTGTGCGTCTGGATCGGGCTGGTGTTGTGCCCCCCTCCGCCAAGACATAGTCCCGTCATCTCTATCTATATGGATGCCGGCTAGGGAAAAGTTCCGAGCGGCTATAACATCGAACTCGGTCATATGGGCAACGTCTCCCCTAGTGACATCAATGTGCAACGAGGACATATAGGCTGTCAGAATGTGACCAAATGGTATATGGACTCGACTGTCAGTCACAAATCCAGATGAGAAGATATGTAGGCTGATGTCAATGTCTAACCTATGAATCAGGGCATAAAGTAAGAACGAATGGAATGGGCGCATCACAGCGATGTCCCGAGTAGTCAGTGGTAAAATGCAGAGGACTACAACCCTATAAAGAGCGTAGTCCTGGACTCGAAGTTCTACTGACCTAAACTGTGTCACAGTGGGATCTCTCTCTCCCCCGAAAAAATACGAATAAATCGTATCGAGAGTAATATGTGAGTAGGGATCTTCGAACGGTAGATCCCTCGGAGGATAGCACAAAAAGGAGCAAGTAGATGGACGCAACTCTAAAAACTCTCAGATAGTCGTAGGGGAAAATACGATATCAGTGCCTGCTGCCCTAGTGGTATAGGTGAAATCGTCTACTTTTACTAGGTTATTGCAAAATTCGACACACAGACTTATGTTTATTGGACTGGTACATTCGACAAGGTTCCTTAAATTATAGTGGCCTATAACCTCTAAAGCAGAGGGACATGACCTTAAAAAGAACGATCAATCTATGCAGGTAGTCCTAATGGCCTTATAAATGGTGGACTCAAATTTAATCCTAAGTTCGTCTGTGGGAAACCTAGGGTCTGTACTAGCATTGGAGGGTCCAGCACCAGTATTTGTTCGTTTCCTACTGTATATAAATAAAAGAATATTCTAAGAAATTGAGAAGACAAAAAAATAAAATTTTAGAGAGGGGAAGAATTTTTTACCGAGGAGCCATCGAAAAATATAGATTTGACGACCTCGGTTGAATCGCAACAGCGTCTTCACCGCAAGAAAATTTTGATTTAGAGTACTTTCGCACTGAGGTTCAAAGTGAACCTTGGCAAAAGTGAGAATTAGTGGGGCAGAGGTTGGGGGCGCCTGCTGCCCCTTATTTATAGGGGACTCCGGGCGCCCGGATCCCTTCCGGGCGCCCGGGGGAGGGGAATACCAAGGGCGCCCGCCCCTGGTTTTTGATTTTTTTTTTTTTTTTTTGAAATTAGGTTTGAAGTTAAGTTTTAAGTTTGAATAAAATTTTGAAATTAAGTTTAAAATTAAAATTTTGAAATTAATTTTTAAGTTTAAATTTAAAATTTTGAAATTAATTTTTAAGTTAAAATTAAAATTTTGAAATTAATTTAAGTTTAAAATAAAAATTTTGAAATTATTTTTTTTAAAAAAAATTTTGAAATTAATTTTTAAGTTTTAAAATTAAAATTTTAAAATTAATTTTTTAAGTTTAAAATTAAAATTTTGAAATTAATTTTTAAGTTTAAAATTAAAATTTTGAATTTAATTTTTAAGTTTAAAATTAATTTAAGTTTAAAATTAAAATTTTGAAATTAATTTTTAAGTTTAAAATAAAAATTTGAAATTAATTTTTAAGTTTAAAATTAAAATAAGTTTAAAATTAAAATTTTGAAATTAATTTTTAAGTTTAAAATTAATTTTTAAGTTTGAAATTAATTTAAGTTTAAAATTAAAATTTTGAAATTAATTTTTAAGTTTAAAATTAATTTAAGTTTAAAATTAAAATTTTGAAATTAATTTTTAAGTTTAAAATTAAAATTTTGAAATTAAATTTTAAGTTTAAAATTAATTTAAGTTTAAAATTAATTTAAGTTTAAAATTAAAATTTTGAAAATAATTTTTAAATTAAAATTTTGAAAATAATTTTTAAATTAAAATTTAAAAAAAATAATTTTTAAGTTTAAAATTAAAATTTTGAAATTAATTTTTTTTTTTAAGTTTAAAATTTTGAAAATAATTTTTAAGTTTAAAATTAAAATTTTGAAAATAATTTTTAAGTTTAAAATTAAAATTTTGAAAATAATTTTTAAATTAAAATTTTGAAAATAATTTTTAAGTTTAAAATTAAAATTTTGAAATTAATTTTTTTTTTAAAGTTTAAAATTAAAATTTTGAAAATAATTTTTAAGTTTAAAATTAAAATTTTGAAAATAATTTTTAAGTTTAAAATTAAAATTTTGAAAATAATTTTTAAGTTTTAAAATTAAAATTTTGAAATTAATTTTTTTTTTTTAAAGTTTAAAATTAAAATTTTAATTTTTAAGCCTTATTCATCTCACCCGATCTATATTATCAATCAGGGAATCTTATGATTTTGTGAGATGAAATTAGATATTATTTTTTATGGAGTTTTGGTTTAACTTGAGTTAGATTCAGATTTAGCTTTGGTCTCCACAAATAGGCATTCTTCGAATAAATTTCTAAGCTTGGTGAGTCACATGGACGTCATTAGAAGTAACCAACCTTTCGAGATTTTCCGAATAGTCCTATTCACGGAGCTTAGTACTAAATCTTGGTCTAACTGATTAGGATCCATTTAAGGGTAGCTTCGGTCAGTTCCACTTGGCCAAATGCACCAGATCGAAGCCATATCTTTCTAGACATGCGATGCCCAAGCTTCCCTAACGTACTATCATCCAAAAACTTCTCCAGTACCATGATTCAAGTTAAACTTGGTCTCTAATTCTAATTGCCCTGCCGGGTTTGTTAGTTTTGGGTTACCCTGTCGGGTAAGTTAGTTTTGGAGGTGCCAGCTATTCTGGAGCCTCCCCCTGAATTATTGGCCATTAATTTAAGTTTTGATTTTAGGCTTGTGTCGATTCTTTTTATAGTTATAGTTAACTTGGTGATAATTTTGTTGTTTTTTAAACTGTTTAGATTTTGAATTTGATTTAGGTTTGTATTTTGGATTTTGGTTTGGTTTATTTAATTTTATATAATGTATTTTTTCTTTAGGTATATAATATTGATTAAGTCCTACTTGCGTGGTCAGACACGCTTTCGGAACCCAAGCTAGATTGGTAGACTTGTATTGGGTTATTAATGATTTGAAGGTTTTATTTGAATTCGACTTATATCCTAGTCCGGTTTTATTATAACATGCTTTTTGATTATTTAGGATTAAGTCTAAATTTTTTGATCTTGTTGTGAATTTTTCTAACATCTTTTTTAAATTGTTTATTTCATTTTTTAATGATAAATTCTCCTCCTCAAGTGTTAGATCTTGAGTTGGATTCGAATTCTTTAATTGTTCCTTGAGGTTTTGATTTTCCTCAAGAAGTGATTTGTTTTTATTTTCTAATTTAGTTAATTTACTATTTAAACAGGAAATAATTCTAAAAAATTTTTTGTTTAAATTAAAGTATACCTCATTCGGGCCTTCGGAAACGAGTACGGACTCGTGGCTTGTTTCGGGTTCAGACCCGTCTTCATCTTCCGACTCGTTATCTGTTTCGGCTTCGCGGGCCATCAGTGCGAGGTGGCTCTGATGTTTCTGCTCTTCTTCCTCCGATTCGTCCGAGGAGTCGCCCCACGTTGCTTTGAGTGCCTTCTTTTTGGTTGGCTTTGGTTTGTCGAACTTTAGTTTTGGACATTCGTTCTTGTAATGTCCCTTTTTGTTGCAGCCGTAGCAAGTCACGTTCTTTTGTTCTGAGGAAGAGCAGATCTTTTGAAGATCCTTTTTGCTGAAGCTCCTCTTTCTCCTGGTGAACATTTTTCTTACCAAGTTCACCAGGTGTTCTTCGTCTTCAGAATCTTGATCGGAGTCTTCTTCAAGTTCAGGCTTGCTTTTCTTTTCTTTGGAGGAACCTACAAATAGTGCTATACCTTTCTCGGCTCCAGCATTAGTTTGTTCGTGTAATTCTAATTCACAAAACAGCTCGTCTAATTTTAAGTTAGAAAGATTCTTAGAAATTTTGTAGGCATCCACTATTAATGCCCACAAACTATTACGTGGAAAAGCGTTTAAAGCGTACCTTATTAAGTCTCTGTTCTCCATTTGGTGGCCTATTGCATGAAGCCCGTTGAGGATGTCCTTGATCCTCGCGTGTAGTTGATTCGCTGTTTCTCCTTCCTGCATTTTTATATTAAAAATTTTATTTAGAAGCAGGTCTCGTTTTGTTACCTTAGCGCCGCTCGTTCCCTCGTGCAGTTTGATCAGCTTGTCCCATAGCTCTTTAGTGTTTTTGTGTGGACCGACTCTGTTCAGTTCTTCTCTTGTCAATCCGCACTGTAGAGTGTTGATCGCTTTATTTTCTGTTGACGCTTTTTTCTTGAGATCTGCTGTCCAGTCTTCAGGATCCACTAGATTCCCGGCGTTGTCCACTGGAATTTTGTAAGGTTTCGTAATGTTCATCCACTGGTCGAAGTCTGTTTTGAGGTAGACCTCCATGTGCTTCTTCCAGTAAGGGAAGTCGTCCCCGTTGAAGAGTGGAGGTCGCACTGTGCTGAATCCTTCTTGTTGGGACATTCTGTGCACAGGTGAATAACCAAAAAAAATATCCCAAGACTTGGTCTTGGATTAGTAGTGCGGGAAGAGAAAAATAGAAAAAAATCTAGATTCGTTAGAGGTTTCGAAACACCAGTTTTAAAATTAATTATTAAAAAAAACAAAAACAATTCACCCCCTGTCTGATTAGTGGTTGCACCAAATCAGAGCGGTACCTGCTCTGATACCACTTGTAGGACCGTTAGATTCGATAGAGGGGGGGTGAATATCGATTCGAAAAAGGTGAGTATAAACGCAGCGGAAAAATAAAGTAGACACAGATGTTTTTACTTCGTTCGGAGCCTGTGACGACTCCTACTCGAAGGCCCGTGGTCCTTGACCACTTTCGTTGGGCAATCACTAACAAGTCGAAATATGATTACAGAATAAGTACAGGAAATGCTAGTAATAATAAAGCAATACCGACAAAGAAAAATTAAATAAACACCGGAGGAGCACTTTTGTCGGAGCGTTGTTGACGTCGCACTTGAACGTCGAGCAGCAAGACCAGCAGTAGAAGAGTTCTTAGTAAAAATTGATTGATCTTGAAGCTCCTGTCTGGGGTTTCTTTTATATGCTGTTCCAGGCGCCTGAATCCATTCCGGGCTCCTGGAATGTGACGTAGCTGCACAAACCATGATGCTCCACGTGGCGACGACTCGGCTGGATAGAATTCGCCTTCCGGGCGCCCGGACCACCTTGTTCCAGAAAACTCCCTTTTCCTGCAAAACAAAGTTAGTCCGAGGCAAATGTATATCCTGTAAAACAGATTGTCAGCACAGTTAAGGTTCAACAGATAATTAAAAAGAGTATGACTTAGATTCCATCTTTCCGAGACCGGAATCTAGTCACGATCTCGACTTAGATATCCGAAATGGATCTAAGCCGGATCGACGCCTAATGTTCCCTTCCCGGGAACGCGTCCTCACAGTCACTCCCTTCCAGTGACTTACCTTGCTTACCTGCCAGACGTCCGGTCAGCCCGTCGACCCGTCTGGACTTCTCGCCAAGCGTCCGGTCAGCCCGTCGACCTAGCTGGACTTCTCGCCAAGCGTCCAGTCAGCCTGTCGACCCGCTTGGACTTCTCGCCAGCTATCCGGTCAGCCCGTCGACCTAGCTGGACTTCGTGCCAGACATCCGATCAGCCCGTCGACCTGTCTGGACTTTTCCTGCACACTTGATCAAAGTGTCAGACAACAACACAACTAACTTAACCTATTTGTCATTCATCAAAACCTGGGTTAGACCGTTAGTGCTACCCGCACCAACAACAATAAGAGACTGACTTTGGTTGTCATTAAAAATCAACCCCATCTTAAAATCGATACAATATAGCGATGTGTAGTTTACTAAAGTCCCCAATAATTATCGTAAACCACTGATTGCATTGCATTATTATTAGTTGATGATTCTTCCAATGAAAATGAAGTGCTAGATGAAGAAGCAATAGAAGATCTAATTGGCTCAAATACATAAGGCTCTCTATGACAATACCAGTTATAGCAATTTGGAACAAATCCATTTCTACCTAGATGTATTTTCACGGTATCCTCATCGTAAAAAGTTTTATTTCTATATTTACAATGATTACATGGATAACATAACTCATCGTCATTCATACACTCAAGATGACTCTTAACAAAGTTCATAATTTTTCAACTCTATGAAAATATTCTTGTGTGATAAATCCATTTTCTAACCTATTGTATATCCAAGTTTTATTTATATATATATTATAAACTAATGAGAAATAAATTTACAATATTATTAAAACTGTAAAATTAAGCATTCATATAGTGTAATCTTAATAAGGATTAAGTCATTAAAATCCAATAGTTGAATAATAACTTAAACTTAAATTAAATTGATCCTCAAAAGAACCGCAATAGTAAGAGAGAAGATAACAAACATGACGGAGATAAGCGCTCAGTGATTTTGTATATCCAAATATAATAAAGAATTTCTAATAATTAACCAAAATTAATCGCATTACATAATGCCTTAAATACAACAAAATTGGGAAAGCAAAATGACCTTAGCGTAGTAATCCTTACCTCACTACCGCGTGATCTAATGATCGCCCAATGTTCAACTTCTCCGATGTAGGATCCAAAAGAATCACTTATGACGTCGTATTGAACTAGCCTCTGCATTCAAATAGACATGAATCCAAACAAATCACTTACAGATTAATGAAAAATAGGCAACAAAACTCAATTGGCTAAGGCATGCTCGGCTAGCGCTGCTACGTGTGTATACATCTCCCAGCCAGATCTATGCGCGCACTTGACAGTCCGGCTAGGTCACGCTCGGCCTAGGCACGCCCAGCCAAGTCATGACCTCGTCGTGACCTCGCCAAGATATGACCTCACAGTGAGGCCACCGCTAAGCCGTGAGGCCACTGCCAAAGGCTCAACCTAATTGCGGGGTGGTTGTGGGGGAGAGATGGGAGAGAAGATTACCTGAGGGGGAGATCGGGAGAGAAAGTCACCCCGAAAGGGGGAGATTTCATCGAAGAGGGAAGAAGACGGGAGAAGCCAAAAGCATGCCCTAACCAAATGGGATTAATTAGCAACAAAATATTAATCCTGTCGCTAAGTAATTAACATAAATATGAAAAATCTATCGATTAGTCACTGATTTGGCCATGAAATTTAAATTCCGTCACTAAATCAATGGCTAATTAATAGATTTTATTTAGTGTCACTCACAAACCCCTCCAAGAATTGGCTGAGAATAGGTGATCAAAATCCTACACAAAATCCTCTTTTATAGGATTGTTGCCATAATTGAAAATTGTCTAATAATCCTACTGCTTGTCAGTATCAGTTGATGGCTCTATCAGAATTCGAATGTTGTCGAGCTTTGACCACCCAACGGCTTATTCCAGCTTATCATCCACGTCATCAATCGATTGATATACCATCATTTGTCGAGTGCCTTAGTCAAGCTCAAAATTTTCTGTTTATTGTAATAGAATCATTAGTCAAGTTCCTCACTTGACTAATTCATCAGTTGACTGATCATTTCCATTACTCAATTGATCACACTGCAAATCCCCTTAAACTCTCTCAAATCTTGAATTCAAGATTTAGGAGTAAATCAGTCAATTGTTATTACATAGCAATTGATTGATATCTTTGTTTCAGCCTTATCAAGGCTGAACTTTTACTTTGTCTAGTATCTGTTTGACCTCAACCTATCAGGTTTTTTTACCTAATATTTGATCAACCTTGACTCGTAGTTCGCAAACACTTTCTTTGTCTAGCATCCAGTCAACCTTGACCTGTCATGATTTCACCATTGCTTAGCATCATGTCAACCTTGACTTGTTTGGACTTCCCTTCTCATGGTTCCTCTATAATCTGTCAGGACTTCACTTATCGTGCCTAACATCTGGTCCTCCATGACATGTTAAAACTTCACCGATATTGTCAAATATTCGATCAACTTTGATCCACTTGGATTTCACATTTCATGCCAAGTATTCGGTCCTTCGTAATCCACTTGAGCTTCACTTCTCAGGATGACATTTTCATCATAACCCGTTTAATCTATTTTTTAATTATATTTCCTTTTTTTTAATATGATGTTAATTCTAATATGATTTTGTTGAATGATGATAGTTGGTTATAATGAAGAAAAATTATTAGTATAAAAGATATCTGATCTTTTAATATGGGTATGAGAATGGATATTCGATTCCTGATAGGTATGGGGGTGGAAGATCTGAAATCTGACCTAAACTCTACCCATTGCCATCTCTATTCACTTCTCATGCCAAGTGCCCAGTCCTCCATGATCCACTTGAACTTTATCCTTATCAACTTCATGTTAGACTTTTAACTGTCAAGTGTCCGGTCAACCATGATTCACTTGAATTTCGTCACTATCAAGTATCCCGTTAACCTTAATCTACTTAACTTTTTACTCAACCATCCAACATATCAACACCCAAACAAATATTGATCAACCTTAATCCAAGTTCGATTACACCAATAATCTCGCTCACCAACAATCTATCTTTTTCCTTAACATCTCGTTCTCATATCAAATATACTGATCAAATATTAAAACTTAGCTTGAGCTAACCTAAACTTGATCGACCTGGATCAGAGGTGAATTTCATCAATAATAATTATGAGCAAAGTATATGAATATATTTATTTTCTAACTTGCGCGACCTATAGCTCTTTTTTTTTTAATTATATATTTTAAAAGTTTTAATGCATATCATATAAATTTTATAAATTTTTATTATTTATGATATATTAAAAATGGGCTAAAAAAGTTCATTTATTTAATCATTTTGAACAAAACTTTAAGCACCATACAGTCTGTAATTGATCTCAGTAATAATTTCAATAAAATTTTATAATAAATAATCTTGAACAAACTTAATAATAAAATAAATGAACAAGTTTAAACACAAAACTGATTTCATCTTGTTTATTAACCTAAGAAAGCTAAAAAATAAAAAAGATTAAATGATATCTCCTTTCTTCTACTCGATCACTTTAAACATTGAAATCATATATATAAACTACAATTAAACTCATTTAATAAACTTATTTTAAAATACATTTTATCGAGCAACTAGAAGAATTAAGAAGTCCATTTTTGTTGACATTGTTATTCAATTTTTTTTATACCAGGAATTTAAATCTTACAACCTGATTAATTTTGGAATAGACAATCTAATTCCACATTCCACCCATCAAGTAAATGCAAGAAGCACAATGACTTTTGATAACTTCACCGATAGTTCAATCGTCATAGTACATTGTTCTTCAAATGAAGCTTGTATATATAGATTAATCGTTGCCCCCAGGACATGGTTGAGTTGACTACTGTAGGTTAGATATTGCTATAGTGGGCAAGGGGTCGGCAAAGTTGAGAAAAATGCCCTCCCTGCAGTGACCAACTACAACTTCCCAATTTATTACCTTGTCATAAATAATTATGGGGCCGACCGTATGGGGCCGCTGGAGTGGCGGATTCCACCTTTTACTACAATTGTATAGATTAATCATTTTCATGAATTGGTTTGCCATATTTCCTTTTTTTTTAAAAATAAAATCTAAGATTATGCTCATATACATCCTTTAACCCTATTTGTGTTGCTATGTCATAGGACTATATTATCATTTGTAAGTGGAGTTATCAATTTGGGATATATCTATCAGGTTTATCCGTTTCATCAAATAATTTAAACGAGTTGAGTTGAAATTTTATTAACTCATTTAAAAAAACCTAAACAGGTCAGTTCGTGCGAGTTATGGGTCTAGATAGGTCGATCAATGGCGGACTCAGGTTGGCTTGCTAGTTGAGAATAATTTTATTTTCTTCAAAAACTCAAAACTAAAATGGAAAGCTCAATAGACTCGTGGGCTTACCGGCCTAATTCGCAACCAAAACTAAAAAGTCTATATCTTCTATATATATATATATATATATATATATATATATATATATATATATATATAATTTTTTAATGGACCCGTCTAACCTATAATCCACCTTAGAATATGTTGAGTTAAAAGTTTTCTAGTCCGCTCCACCTCCTTAGATGATAAATTTTCGATGTACCAATCTATCTCACCACGGATCAGCCGTCCGATCGTTCTATATATAAGTAAATGGTGAATGATCCACATGGAATAATTAATGTACTTATCATCAGAAATATCATTAGTCAAATTCAAATTACAAGAGTGCATGTGCATGAGATCTATAATAATCATCCATGCTTCTTTTATCCCTATAATAGCCATATAGATATATATTATAGAGATGGAGGACCCTTGAAGGAATAATAATGATACCCACATATTTATGTGCACGCTTGTATCTACACACACGTGCGGGTGTGCTCTCCCTTCAACTTAATTAGCTCCATATATATTCAAGGGATGCTTCCATATTTAGCCTTATTATTATTTGAAACAAAATTAAAAGAATGTAAATTACCTTTTTTTTTTTACTTATCTGTCCAATTCAATATTGTAATATTGTTTTGGCATTAATTAATATTAAAATTATTTTAATTATTATTGGAGTAGTTTTACCTAGTGTTGGAGCAACTTTGAGTTACACTGTTGAACTAGTACTATCTATGAAAACAAATTGAAAAATGAAGATAGAACTTCCTGGTCAAAAGGCAACCAAGAGACCTAGAAGAATTTCTTAACCCTATTCCTCATTGGGTCATTAAGGATACAATTATTACTATAACCCTTTTGGATTAAACTAATCACTGAGCTAGCATTCCAAGGACGTACAGGACTCCTCGCCAGGATTCCATTTGGAAAATAAGACTGCCCTGTGCGAGACAAAACCCAGACAGGCCTGCCTTAATATATTCCCACTTAACCCCACAAACAGGGCATTAATTAATGCTTACGTACGGATTAATTAACGATTTTCATAGTTGCAAACCCTAAAACCCTAGCAAGCAATTAAAAGCTTTCTGTGCATGGAAATGTGGACGTCTACGTCTTCGAGGGTAGGGTTTCTCTAGGGTTGTGCACGCAAATTTATGTATACAGAAGTTAATGGAATGGTTATATTTAATGAAGGTTCATGGACCTTCAGTTTTACGTTAATGTAAATTAAAAAAATGAGGAAGAGGAGCATAAGCTTAGCTTCTACTCTCCCTAGGGGAGACGTTGTCGGCTCCTTTCCATATTGGAAACAAGTCTTTTACCATATACTACGATAACATATATGGGCAAGGAAATCCATTTGCTTTCTCAGTCATCGTGATTTAATTCCTCCGTGTTAATTTGGGATAGGCTGACGAGGATGTTGAAAGTGAACGTATTCATCTTTTACCACACATAGGACAAGGAAGTATCCAAATTTAAAGTCAACAACGAAGGAAGAAAGTTAATGTGTTTGTACTTGCTTCTTAGAATGATTGTGCCAGAAGATTGTGTATTATCTAGTTCAGTCTCTTGTGCATCCAACTCTTAGCAAAAAGCTTGGATTCAATGAATGCAAGTACTTCGCTAGGAATAGGTTTACCCCTATATTGAATGGGAAATGACATGAATTTAAGCCATTTTTGGATCAATTAATTCAATCCTTTTTGGCCCTGATCAAGACATTTTAACTTAAATAGTTTGATGATCGAAAAGGGCTTAGAATTGTGGATTAAGAGCATAAACAATTTTAGGACATCAATAAAAATGCAATGGCGCTCTGATGGAATGAATTCGAGCTCTTTTGGCCATTAAGGAGTTTTGGCCAAAATAGTTTGAGAGTCAAAACCACTTGACAATGACATGAATTCAATATTTTGGCCAAAACATCAATCAATAAAAACATGAATTGTGAATAAAAATCTTAATTATTTTGGCTAGAGAGACCGTCTTCATCTCGCTATGGCTCCGGCAATGAGGGAGTGCTTGTAGAGCTGTACCTATGTTCGACAGGGCTTGAAGCGCATACTAAAAAGTGGCCTTTTGCTATGATAAATAATAATAAAGTTTAGTTTACAAATAACATATATACTAAATACATAAATAAACCAAAAATAAATATATTACATCAATAAAAAGTTAATAAAGATTTAAAATCATATATAAACACTACTCGTCTAGCTGTTTTAGAGATAAAAATATTTATCAAATCTGTATAATCTAATTGTCAGACTATTTCTTTCTCAATCGATAATATTGATAGCCCATTTAGTGCATCCTGTAACACGGAGACCAATGCGGTGGCTGCAGGTAGTAGCAAAGCGACAAGTGGTAATCACCATAAATTAGGTCACAGTTCGCACAAGCGACTGAGGTAGTGTGCGACAGCCCCGTGCTACGCAATTAGGTCATGCGAGCAAAGGCCAACAGGTAGCCCGTGCCGCGTGAGATAGTCACTATGAGAATCGACACGATTAAGTCCCACAAACGATCATTATTGCACGATTAAGTTACAATTAGTGTCACGTGTTGCAAGACAAAGAAGATGGTCAAAGAAGAAGATTATGATTACCTCTTATTCAGTGGATCCGTGCCTTAGTAAAAAGAACGCTGGAGAAAAAATCGTGTGCAAAGAAGAGCAACACCGGAGAAGAAATTACATGAAAAGAAGAGTCATGCGTCGGTGTGTGCCTTGGAGCCATGAGAATAGGTTTAATGGCCATTTAGGGTTCATGTCTCCTCTTTTTTTTAGTATAATTAAAAAAATGGATCCTTCATTAGGTTAGGCCTTGAGGCAGTTGCCTCTCTGACCTTATGGAAGTTACAGTTCTAAGTGCATGAGATGGGCAAGTCACCTTTTATCACATGAATTATGAATAAAAATCATAAAGGAGAGTAGTAGGAATGAATAGTTCGCATGTGATATCAATTTGAGCCTTGCTTATTATCAAGATGTTCTAACCAAAACATCTTAACTACACCCTAAAACTTTAGGGATCAAAATCATGGATAAAAAGCATAAACAATTTTAGAAAAAACAATAGGGATATGCTATGGTGCCAATCTGGAATGATTCTTAATCCCTTTTGGTTGTCAAGGTGTTTTGGACAAAATCGTTTAACACCACAAATGACTTAAAATCATGGATAAAGAGTATAATAAGTTTTAGAAGAGTAATATAGATGCAATGATGCCTATATGACATAAATATTTTGGCTATCAATTTTTTTAACCAAAATATTTTAACTAAAAAGGACTCAAAATCATAGATAATGAGCATGTACAATTTCAGGAGAACAATCGGAAATTAGGAACAAAATGGTGCATTTATGAAATGAATTCGAGTGCTTAAGGTTGTCAAAGTGTTTCAGCCAAAATAACTTAACAATTAAAAAATGCTCAAAGTCATAGATAAAAAGTTTAAACAATTTCAAGAGACTAGTAAAGATGTAATGATGTCCATGCACACGAATTTGAGCCCTTTTAGACCATCAAAGTTTTATCCTATGAACAATATTGATTCGACTATAAACAATAAAAATAATCTTCTAAAATCTATTAATTCAGAAAATACTAGAAAATCAAGAAAAGGAAAATAAATGACACATTGAAAATATTATTTATCCAAAAAAATATTATGAACATCAACTAAATAATTATTTAAATAGACCTAAAATTCTAAGATGCAAAAGAAAGAAAACAATCTTAACAAAAAAAATCCTAACAAAGGAAATTTTTTTAACATACTCAAAATCCTAAAAATCTTAAACGAACTCAAAATCTAAAAATACAAAAGGGAAAATAAATCTAAAAAAAATAAAATCTTTGGATTCTCCTACATCAATCACCCCCGAGTTAAAAAGAACGCATCTTTGAGTTTAGAATAATGCCAATTGGTAGCCCAAGAGGAAAATACAACTTGACAATCATTTGTTGTTAACAAATGCGTGCTAGAGTAACTTTATTTGGTGCTTGTTTTCCAAAGGTTGATTCTTCTACTAAATCATTTTTCATACAACTAGTTCCTGAATCTTAGTAGGCAGAATCAACTTCCTCAGTTTCGTCAAGGTCATTTGCATTATGGATGCTTCTTCACCAAAGATTTCTCGAATTATATTTCTCATTGCATGCTTCAGCGTCATGTAATTGCCTCCTTCCTTGTGAATCTCAACTGCTCTGTTTATATATGAAACGCTATCCTAATTATCAAGGATCTGCATTCTGCACATCTTTTAAATATTCAAGATCTTGATCAATATTCCGAACATATATATAATCTGACAGGAAGACTGCTTGGTCTATTAGATCCAACAATCTCTAGTTCATCGGTAGCTTGTTGTGGTTGCAAAGATGATGCCCTATTAAGAATGCAATCTTCGCCAACAGGCCCAAGCTTAAGTCTGGATGAGATTTGATGATAACCTTCCATATTACCTTTTGCCAATTACTGCCAAAGGTCCAATTGATCTGCTTATGGCATATTTATGATACTTTTATTGTTTCCATTGATGACATATGCAACCTCTTTTAGTGAATTAATGTAGCTCCATTTCACAATTTCTTCTCCTTCACAAGGTGTCAAGACTTCTCCTGGATATCCTCTAACCATTAGATTCCATGGCCTTTTTGAAAGTAATATCGTTATCCAAAGATATTTGTCTTCAAGAGACTTCTTCACTGTCCTCCTCAGATATGACATGCACTTAATCTTTAGCTAATCCACCATATAGAATCTCCTCTTTCTCATTGTTTTGAATATAACTCAAACATGGAAGATCTTTTCCGCTAATGGTGCCTCTATAGGGGGGATTCTCAATGTTCGAAACTTGCAACACGCCATTACCAACTTCATCGACAGCTTCATCCTCTTCTTCCAAGACATCTTCGTCATCATCTATTTCATCATCATCTTAAACTGGATCGCCTACTATTTCGATCTCGTCGTCGACATCTTCCTTATAATAAAAAATTCCCTCCACCTCATCAAACCAATCAAAGAATTTCTCAATCCACAACGTACCCAAAAACTCGGGAAGTTCAACTGGAAACCTAATATCTGTGTATAGTTCATCTCAACCACAGTTCTCGCAATTGTGATATGGTTTTGCAAAAGTATAATCCGAATTAAGATAAGGGAACTATGATCCTTAAGATCTTGCGTCGCTAGGCGCTGGGATAACTTTACGACTTATCTCTATAGATCTTCAAGTATCTTATCTTGGGTGTTACGATCACGGTGCGAGGCTTCCTCAGCCTGGAACTTGTCTGTCATAACCACGACAACAACCATGACAACCATCCATGGAATCTAAAGTTTTGATATCGACGCCGGACGAGATAGCGATTATCCTGCGCGTAATATTATTTTTGCTTATTCGATTGTTAATGCAGGAAATAATCTTCTAAATCTGTTGATTCGGAAGAATACAAAAAAAATAGAAAAAATAAACGACATGACCAAAAATATTATTTATTCAAAACTATCTCTAACATCAACTAAAAAATTATATAAATAGACACAAAATCCTAAGATGCAAAACAATAGCAATAACAACCAACAACCAAGCCTTATCCTACTAGGTGAGGTCAGCTATATGGATTCTTTTATGTCATTGAGCTCTATTTCCTATTATATCATTATATATATTTAAATAAATTTTATCTTATTTTATTGTTACTAACCAAGTCTTTTTTGGTCATCCTCTTCATTGTTTGATATGTGTACTCGTTTAACTAGAGCATTTATTGGTTGTCTAATTAAGTAAATGCTCGTACCATCTTAAATGTGTCTCTCAGAGTTTTTCCTCAATAGATGCAACTTCGACTTTTTCTCTAATGCTCTTATTTCTTGTTTTATCCATCTTCGTATGTCCACACATCTTTCGATTCCGGGTAACTCGTTATCTCCTATCTTAACAATTATCTCATTATGTCTTATATTGCTAAATTTAAATTTCATATATTTTATCTTTATTCTACTAAGCTTAAAACATCTACTAAAATAATATTATCTACAAACAACATGCACCACAACACCGTGTCTTGAATGTGTGTAGTGAGTTTGTCCATAATTTGTGTAAAAAGATAGAGACTTAGAGCCGATCCTTGATGTAACCCTGTTTTTATTGAAAATGCTTCAGTTACTTAGTCTAAAGTCTTTACTCTGGTCGTTACATCCTCGTACATATCCTTAATTACTTTAATATATATTACACTAATACCTCTCTTTTCTAGAATTCTCCAAATAACTTCTCTTGGGACTCTATCATAAACTTTTTCTAAGTCAATGAATATCATGTGTAGATCTTATTTTTGCTCCTGATATTTTTCAATTAGCTGTTTAAGAAGATGTATAACCTCTATTATTGACCTTCCAGGCATGAATCCAAATTAATTTTCAGTCATCGTGATCTCATTCCTTAATCTTTTTTTCCTTCCTTACCTTATACGAGCTTGGGACCAACCATGACTGGTTCGTCATGGGTGGAGTTACAAAATCCTAAGATGCAAAAGAAAGGCAAAGATCTTAATTAAAAAAAAACTTAACAAACTCAATATAAGGTCATATGCTATCAAATCAAATAAAAATATATTAACTAATATAAGGTCATATGCTATCGCAAAATCTAATATAGTTTTCTCTTCTTCATTTCTTGTTCCAAACCCATAACCCTTATGTACACTCTTATAAACATGAGTGCCCTAACCTAAAAGAGGAGAAACCCGTGTCTTCAAGAAGAAGAAAAACACTCAAGGCTACTTGGTACACATCATCTTCAGAAGAGTCGGATGCAAAGGAACCAAAGCAGTCAAACCTCTTGGCACTTATGGCAAGAAATGACAAGTCCAAGAATCGAGTGTGATTTCGAGTATGAAGGAAGCCATGGATCCGTATATGTTTCAGAAGGACTAGATGAGGTAACTTCCCTTTTAGAATTTCAAATGCTTAAAATAATTAAATGTCTGTTTGAAAAATTGACTAAATCTGAGGATCAGTTAACTTACTATTTAAGAAAGTTAAGCACCTTAAGGGACATGTCAACTTGAATCCCTCAACTAACCATCTTTAAGATGGAACTTCAACTCAAGTTGCAAAACTTGAGGAAGAAAATTCCACCTTGAAAGGTCAAGTGGAGGGACTCAAGAAAATATTAGAAAAGTTCAACTTGGGTTCCAAGAGTTTAAATATGATGCTTGGATCCTTCGACGGAATGGAGACTATTGAGGAGTTCGTTGAACTCCCATGTAATTGACTTGTCGTTTCTCCTTCCTTCATGACAAAATTCTATATTTGATTTAGGAGAACGTCCCACTTTGTGATTCTTGAGTCTTTTGTGCCTTCGTTTAGCTTAATGAGCTTGTCCCACAATTTCTTGGCACTCTTGAATGGGCCAACTTTTTTAGTTGCTCTGAACTCAGTCTGTATTGAAGAATTTGAATTGCTTTAGCATTGACTTGTGCCTTTTACTTTTGTTCAGTAGACCATCTTGAAGATTCTAGAATTTTTTCCATCTTCCAAAATTGGCGCAACGAAGCCCTCTATGTGATAACCATATATTAATCTCAATCATGAGGTAGTGCCCCATGTGACTCTTCCAGTAGACAAATTTATTTCCTTCAATGTAAAGTGGTCGAGTAGTGCTATGACCCTATTTCAAAGACATCTTTACAACAAAAAACTTTTGCTCCTTTAGATGTGAGTTCTTTGATGTGACCTTGGTTTGATATCACTTGTTGGGATATTACGAGCTAGAAGAGGGGTTGACTAACTCTAATTGCTTTGTCGATTGTACTTGCATAGTAGAAACTTGACGACACGACCAAATCATCACACACACAATGCTAACACGTTTGTTTTACTTGTATCTGCCCCTTAGGTGATTAATCCAAGACCTACCACTAGCGATCCACCTCTACTAATAAATTTCTCCTTCTCGGATCAAAATCGAAGGTGGAGAAACCTTCTACAATAGTCTTACAATACAATGCAAAAAGGAGATAAGCAAGAAGATATTACAATGATTTTTTTGATAGATGTAAGCTTCTTCTTCTTCAAATGCTTGCACTAAACAAATGCTTGCACTAAAGATGAATGTTGAGCTCAAGAACTTCTCAGCAATGAGATAGCACGGGAAGCTTGGATTGATATGGGATCCCCTTCAAACGTCCTCTTTTGCTTTTATGTGAATCCTTGAGTCAAAGTCTTTATTCAGCCATCAGTTGATAGTTACACACCATCAATCGACTAATATGGTCTCCGACAACTATTCACATCGTTGAACGACTACTGAATCTTTTTGAAATCTATTTGATTTTGTCGATGATTTGAACATCAGTCGACTGATGTAAACCATCATTTGACTGATGCAATCAATCGAATTGATCAACAAGTGAGTCCAACTCACTTCTGTTCAATTCATATCAATATTTGTTGATGGATGTGCACCATCATTCAACTAATGCAATCAGTCGAATTGAACAGGCTAGTTCGACCAACTTCTATTTAATTCAGATCGACATCAGTTGATTGATGTACATCATCATTTGACTATTGCAATCAGTCTAATTGAACAGGCGAGTCTGACTCACTTCTGCTCACTTCAAATCAACATCAGTTGATTGATATGCACCATCAATCTATTGATCTCATCAATCAAATTGAGCACGCGAGTCTGATTCACTTCTATTCAATTCTAGATTAACATCAGTCGATTAATTTAACAATCAATCGATTGATAGTTTCGATCTGAACCCTTCCATCTGTTTTCTAGAGATCAGTCAAATTATTCATGGATCAATCGACTGATTCCCTTTAGCCAACCTACTTAAAGGATGAATTCGCCTAAGTCTCTACCCTCGTTACTTAATGCTAGATGAATCTCTTATTCTTTAGACTTTTGTGCCTAGAGTTTCCTTGTCTCCGGGTCTTCATTCACCTTTGCATCCGATCTGTAATATGCTCGAGTTCCTCCTTTTGCCAAGAATTCGTTCCTTGACCTTCTTAGACTTTTTATACCTTGAATCCGGTTTTCTGACCTGTACGGACTTCCTCTTATTAAGAACCTGGTCCTCAACTTTCATGGACTTTCCTTGTCGTGCTTCCAGTCTCCAACCTATAAAGACTTTTCTCTACACACTTATCACACAAGTAAAATGTCATTTCATTAGTCTTAACTTAAATGTTATCAAACATCAAAATTATATTTCTTGGGCATGATTGCATTAACATATATTGATAATTATAAAGGGCTCAAAACCTTGGATATAGTTGTGATGCAATGGTGCCCTATGGCATGAATCCAAACCCTTTTTAATAGCAAGCTATTTTGACCAAAATAATTTGATGGCCAAAAGGACTAAAAAATATGGATATATGGAGATCATAAACGATATCTAAAGACAAGGGTTGCAAAGAAGATACCTAGGCTTACATTTATTAAGGAAAATAATGCACCCTTTGGTAAATATGAAATCAGGATGCATTATTTAGGTATTATGAAACTTTATATTCGTGATTTGATATAATTTATTTTTCTATTAATGATTTAATTTATAGAACAAAGTCTACATAATATAGATTAATGAATGGGGTAACACGTATCATATTATCTAATCTTACATAGAGTTATGTCTATAATTCTATGTAACATTAAATAATAGGGAATGTATAAATGAATCAAATGAAGAGATTAGTGTTGCTAATAAATAAGAGATCAGTCAAAGGCTAGAAAACAAAGCTACCAATTATTTGTATTTATGGACATGATCGGTCTAAGGCTGAGTCATTGAGTTCACAGAGAGTTAAATAAGAGAGATGTGTAGACATTAATTAGCAAGCCAAAATTGTTGCCTGAAGTGAAGGAAAATCAAGCCACAAGGTTCAAAAAGCTAATTAGAAAAAAAAACAATTTATAATTTCTAGTAAGGAGGATTAAATATAACTTTGAAGAAAACAATCAAATAAAAATGGGTAATGCATTATTTGATCTATTAGATTTTCCATAGACATAACAATATGTGTCATATACTTATGTCTATTATGTTTTATGTATTCATTTTGTAGATAATGACAATTTTTACATCTATACTAACTTATCAAGGAAAATTATTCTACATGTCCTTTCTCTCTTATTTTATTCTCTGTTTGTTTTTCTATTTCTAAGATTGTTTCACATTGTTAGTGTTAGGAGTAGTGACGTTGTTAGAGGGGAGAGGGTAAAAAATGATTTGTTGTAATCGTCTATAAATTAGTATGCAGCAAAAATATAAACATAGAGAGAAAAATGGCATACAATATAAATAATAATTTACACAAATGATCTTTATTTTACTCGCTGTTTGGTTGTTTTAAATTGCCTCTGAAGGTCTGAAATATATCAACCCTTTCCTTGAAAATCTCTAAGAATTAGCATTTAAAATCCTCTACAAAATCCTCTTTTATAAGTTTCAAGCCGTGACTAAAAACCGTCCAACAATCGATTGCTAGATTCCATTAATCAATTACTCTAATCAAACTTGAACTTTGCTCTGCCCAACAACTTCATCTAGCTCAGCATGAACAACAATCAACTAATACTCTCCATCAATCAATTAATGACGATTAATTGAGTTCTAAATATTATATTTGCTCCAATAATTTCAGCAGTTGACTAATGAACCAAAGCAATCAATTGATCACACCACAAACCTCAAATTCTCTCAAACCCTAAATTAATGATTTAAGTGTTTATCAATCGACTACTATTACATAATAGTCGACTACTAATACCTCTATTTTATCCTTTCAAGGTTGATCTCAATTTTGTCTAGTGTCTAATTGATCTCAACTTATTAGAATTTTTTTACCTAGCATTCGATCAATCTTGACCTATTGGGACTTCACTATTGTCTAACATTCAGCCAACCTTGACCTACCAGGACTTTACCATTGCCTAGCATCAGGCTAATCTTAACATGCCAAGACTTCTCGTCTCGTGCCTAACATCTAGTCAAGTTTGATATGTCATAGTTTCTCTATTATCAAACATTTAGTCTTCCTTGACCTGTTAGGGTTTCTCATCTCACACCTAATATCTAGTCAACTTTAACTTATTAGGACTTTCATCACAAGCTAAGTGTTTGATTAATTATGATCCACTTGGACTTCACCATTGGTAAGTGTTCGATCAATCTTAAGTCACTTGAACTTTAGCTTTGTTAATTCCCTATTGGATTTTTAACCGTTAAGTGTTTAGTTCTCCATGATCCACTTAGACTTTGTCCTTACTAACTTTCTATTGGACCTCCAACTACTAAGTGTCCAGATAATCATAACCACTTAGACTTCTTCACTGTCAAGTATCAAGTCATCTTAACATACTTAACTTTTCGCTTAATCATCAACCATTGACACCCAAATCAATCTTAGTAATTACCTTAACTCAAAGTTGATTACACTAACAATCTTTCCTTTTTCTTAATGTATTGCTCTATCACTAACCTTGACTAGAGATCAATTCCTCCAATAGTTGGCATCTCCTGCCCATTGTCGAACACCTAACATTAACTCATTGAGAGCAACCGCTAGACACTAGCTCCTTTCTCCTCATTGGCATCCTTGAGAGGCCTTTGGTCGGTTGCCATCTATAGCCACATTGATGTTCTTCAAAATTGAGATGTCTGAAATTTCTTTTTCAACACTGATTGAGGCAACCTAACATCCATGCCAATGCATATATCCTCTCTACTAATAAATGTGATACCTATATGTTGCCCATCAAAATTAACTGTGGCAACTATATTCATTCAACATTGTTTTCCATTACAACTTTACACCCAAAAACTTCTTCGAGTGACTAATGGCATCTCTCCTCGATAAAGAAAGAAGACCTAACCTATGGCGTATAGGTCAAGATTGATCAACTAGTCTTGATGTGGTTAATCTTGATGCTCACAAAACCTACACTTCTTGCCCTTGATGTGGTTAATCAATGTGTACACAAAATCCATCAAGCCCATTGCCAACGACTTAGTTGTGTCATTAGTCATTCGATTTCTAAATCGAATTTAGTCATACATATTCTTTCTTCCTTTAATTCTCAATATGACAACTTTATTCCTAATGTGACCTACATTAGTCGAGAATTTTTTAAGCACTTCACGAGATGCCATCTTCTCATGAATTATTTTTACGATTCCAATCTCAGAGGACTCTTAACCCATATCCCTTCATTTCCCTTTGGTGCACATGACTAGCAAAACCCCTAAAGGATCCACTATAAGCAACGAACGACCAAAGTAATCAAGGAGGAAGAGGATCAAGGGAGAGGATGAGATTGAGGAAAATGTCAAATTTGCTTCTTTAAATGAAGCTCTTTACACATGAATTCTATAAGAGGTTGTGACGTCGGTTAAGATAGTGATTATCCTGTGAGTTGATGAGAAGGGGAAATTAAGATTGATGTAGTGATAAGGGGTCCACTAAGTGCGGGACAAAGGCAGAGATAGCAGCCAATGTGGAGGTTAAAGTCAGGACGGTTAACGCCAGAGAACCAATGGACTCACCAAAGGTGGGTTGGACAGCGGAGGTTTACTATAGTTGTCGATCGGGCATTAAGTGTTGAATCGACGAATGGCTGATCCGAACAGAAAGCCCGTACAACCAAGAGCACTACGGCAAGAACATCGGGTGCTCATCACGGAGCAGAGGAGCGTTAAGACGACCGGAGTGCTTGATCGGTCGGACGGAAACAATCGACCGAACCAAGTCATTACAGGGAAGCAGTAGAGGTCTACCAAGCGAGGATCCTCAACCGAGCGGCTCCCCCACTCTGTCAAGCAGTGGGACCCCCTCATATCCATTGATATCCCTTTGGAAGATAATGTCATTGACAACAAGTCATGGTCAACAAGCGGATCATACGACAAAAGTTCGTACTGCCTTATCAGAGATTTATGTGCCCTGTTAAGATATGGTGTCAGAGCTATTTTTCTAACATATCCTTTCATAGGATAATTTAGAGAATGTGTCCATGCCTTGAGGAGTGTGCACGTTGCCCGTTGCCCGTTAGAGCGCTATATAAAGGAGGGTTCATGTACCGAAGGATGTACGCGTTATTCACTATTCACGCCTGTGCTTATTGTTGCTCCGCTTCCTTCCATTTTTCCGGTGACTGACTTGAGTGTCAGAGGGCCAACGCCAATGACCCCTTCCCTGGCTCGGCACTGACATTTCTTACATTGCAGAGCGGAGGGAGGTCTACAAGCGGTTAACTCAGAAGTCACATCCCCAGCCAGCCTTCTTCACGATTTTCAAACATGATTATATTGGTGTCCTTTATGGGAATGTAGCCTGTATCCAAAACGTGAAGATGGAGGATTCTGGACGACTCACGACGGTGGCATTGATGAAGAAGGAATTAGATATGTTGATACAAGCCCGAGCAACAAAACTGGTGGAGTAACAACAGCAACAAGCGCTGGCCGAGCACTAGGTACATGAGCCCGCGACATCAGCAATGGGTCAGCAAGCCGGATACAGAGGCCGAGCAGAACATGTATCCATTTGGGGGCAAAATAAGGAGCCTACTGGCACATATTGGGGCACGCCCAATGCGTCGATCCCCTTTCATTGCGCATTATTCCAAACTCCATCAAAGGAATAGTACCGAGCACACAGGGAACCAAGATCCTCCTTGGACGACGTGCTCGTTCGGGATGCACGGAAAGGGAAAGCACCAAGAAATGATGATTCACCCAAACGGATCAACCGACAGTTCTCTCAAGGGATTCTGGATGACCCTCTGCCCCGACATTACACACTACTGACAATCGGGGAATACAATGGAACGATCGATCCTAATGACCACTTAGCTAACTTCGATAACACCGACACACTCCATCAGTATACCAATAGACTAAAGTGTTGGGTCTTCCTCACCACCCTTTCAGGGTCAACGCAACGTTGGCTCAAACGCCCGCCGATCGAATCAATTCACAGTTTTAAAAATTTCTGAGCGACATTCTTACACCATTTTGCCAACAGTCGTTGTTATCAGAAGACAAGTGTTAATCTGTTCGGTTTGAAGCAGGGGCCCAAGGAGGCACTGAGGGCTTACATTAAGTTGTTCAACCAGGCGACTATGGATATTTCATCGGTCTCCTTGAAGATATTGGTAAATGCCTTCGCCCAAGGGCTTGCCGAAGGGGAATTCTTATGCTCCCTCATCCGGAGGCTGCCAAAAGACTTCGACCACCTACTTAGGCGGGCCACTGAATATATAAACGTAGAGGAAACCCAAGCGGCACGGAGGAAGGAAGCGCCTGCTGAGCATACTGCTCCCTAGGAACAGCGGCCTACCACCAATCATCAACCACCCAAGGGCCCCCGATCAAGAGTAGCACAGTCGCACCCGAAGCCTAGAACACATGTCGTGCAGCATGTAGCAGCAGGTCGCCGGAAAGCTACGAAAGGCAAGTCATGGATACACAACATGCGTGACTGCTACGACCTGATGGAAATTTCAAGCAGACCGGCTCCTTGAGGATATCGCCGTAGGTCACTATCTCCCGATCGGCATCATCGTCGCTAATCAACTGGGCAGCGGGATAAAGAGAGAATGGTGGCCGAACAGCACCATCATTAGCCTCAACAGAGAAATAATACAAGTCCCGCCTGAGCTTCTGCTGAGCGGAATAGACTCTCGGCTCGAGAGGAGGAAAACCGGAGCAATGCCGCTCGGGGGGAAATTGGAATAATCGTCACGCCGGGTGGCTGGAGATACATGCTGTTGGATGCAGCAAGGCGAAGGTCGAGGGACCTCAGATCAATTTCGGCTCCCGACACTTAGAGGGAGTGGAGATCCCTCATGGCAATGCCTTGATCATTCAGGTGGTAATATATAGTTAATTATATCATTCACCAAACTTTTGTTATATAGGCAGCTCAATGAATATAATCTTTAAGAAGGCGTTCGATCAACTGCAAATTGACCGGAGCAAACTACAACCCATGATGACCCCGCTCTACAAGTTCACAAACAATGAAGTATTACCAATCAGCCAGGCTTAGCTAGCTATATCGCTCGGAGAGGAATCTCTCAAGAGGACTAGGACTACAAATTTCATTGTGGTGGATGTGTCGTCTGCCTGCAATGTCATATTAGGCCGACTGGTCGGTAATGAGTTTCAAACGGTGACATCCACCTTCTGCTAGAAGATTAAGTTTTTGGTAGACAACAAGGTGGACGAAGTTAAAGGCAACCAGTTAGCCAGTCGACGGTGCTACATCGAGATGGTCAAATCTAAAGCAAGTGTCGCCTTGAAAATCCTGTGCTTGGAAGTGAACACCATCATGGAAGAACCCACTGCGCTGGTCTATGAGGAAAAGGAGGAGGTTTAGATCCATTCCAGCCGGTCGGAAGCCACTACATTTATTGTCGCTGACATGACAGAGGAGAAGAAGTCAAAGTTGGTCGCCTGCCTTAGGCAAAATCATGATGTGTTCACTTGGTCAACACACGAGCTCCCGAGCATCTTGCCAAGCGTGGCTCAATACGAGCTTCATGTCTGACCAAACATTTGGCCGATGAAACAGAGGAAGAGGGACTTCAGCGCGGAACATAACCAAATTATCCGAACGGAGATAGAGAAGTTGTTGGAAGCCAGCCACATCTGCGAGGTGCAATTTCTGAGCTGGCTTGCCAACATCGTGCTGGTCTCCAAGCTGGGTAACAAGTAATGAGTCTGCATCGACTACCGCGATCTGAACAAGGTTTGCCCTAAAGACTTTCATTCCCTGCCCCGGATAGACCAAATGGTGGACTCCACGATGGGTTATGAGCTGATCTACATGCTTAATGCATACCAAGGTTACCACCAAGTGCCGCTCACCCGGAAAGATCAAGAGAATGTCAACTTTATCACAGCTGACGAAACGTACTGCTACAATATCATGTCATTCAGACTAAAAAACATCGGTGCCACTTATCAAAGGTTGATGAACAAGGTGTTTTGACGGTAAATCGGACGTAACATGGAGGTATATGTCGATAATATCTTGATAAAATCCCTCCGAGCAGCTGACCTTTGCACAGATATTGAAGAAACATGTCCAACTTTGAGAATATATAGAATCAAGTTAAATACAAATAAGTGTCTGTTCGGAGCAAAGAGTAGTCACTTCCTGGGCTATATCATCACCAAACAGGGGATCAAGGTGAATTCGAATAAGGTGAAGGCGTTGCAAGATATGCCCTCACCCCGCAACTTGAAGGAGGTCCAACGATTGATATATCACGATCGGCGATAATGAATTGACTAACTTAGCCAGCTCATCAGTGGTTTGGTTGTTCGATCATAGACTCATGGAGCTCAACTTGGTAGATGAAACACTTGATAAGGCTGTCATCTGGCTCATAGCGTACAGGTAGTGCATGAAGCAAAACTACAACAGGAGGGTAATCCCAAGATCATTCTAGGTCGGCGACTTGGTATGCAAAAGAGTGAAGTCGGTCGACGACGTCACAAAGCTAGAAGTCCCATAGGGAGAATCCTATAGAGTAATTTAGAAGCTTCGCTCGAGAGCCTACTATCTACAGGATGAAGATGGGAGAAGGCTCTAGCGACCCTAGAGCACAAACCATCTCCAGCCCTATAGGGTCGGGGTGAGAGGTGCGTGGTTAAATCTAGATACACTTGTATGAATGTATGTCATGTGTGTGTAGGGAGATAATGAATAAAGATCCTAAGTGTTCCACACTCTTGCGTCGATCGACCAAGTTAAAAGTTGAGCAACGATTATAAACCCTAGTCTACGTCAATAGTCAAGCGGTGACTATAAACTCTTATCAATGAATCAACAGTCGAGCGGCGACTATAAATCCTAGTCTACGTCAATAGTCGAGCGGCAACTATAAATCCTCGAGTCTACGACAACAGTCGAGCGGTGACTATAAACCCTAGTCTATGTCAACAATTGAGAACAACTAAAAACCCTCGAGTCTACGACAATAACCGAGCGATGGCTATAAACCCTTGCATCTACGGCAATAGTAGAGCGACGGTTATAAACCCTCGGGTCTACGACAACAGCCAAGCGACGGCTATAAACCCGTGATCAAAACTAGTGATAAGTCATGTGGCGACTATAAACACCGGTCCTACTATCGATTAGCAGAAAAGATTCTCTCTGAAACAGGTAGTCAGACAGCTTGTCAACTAGTTACATTGGCGAGCGTAGGTATAAGAATGCATACTTAAAAAATTTACACAAAACGCTATAAGGTGGTCAAGATGTTAGACCGCCCCACGGGGCCAAACAATGATACATAGAGGAACACTTGCAAAATTTAACAAAAGGAGGAGGTGCCGAATTGGCGTTCATTCATTGACACTTAGAAATGTTGTTACAACATATCTGGAAAGAGTACAAAAGCCAACTTGCGAAACAGAGAGAAGGGTTAGTCGAGATAGTCGAGCACATCATCCGACAATGACTCGGTCAGCTTTTCTCTATTTATGATCTTGTTGGTCATCGTGAGAGGGAGATAGCCGCCATCCTTCAGCTGTTGGAGACTTCCATCGATATGAAAATTGAAGAGGTGAAGCACCCGATCAGTGACTCGGTCATTGAAGGGGTCCGAATGGAGATAATCACTCTTGAAAACTTCAAATCAGTCGAGCTTTGCATCTTGGTAAAATTTGAAGGCCATTTGGGATGCCTCCAACTCGGATTTCAACAAAGTTAACTTGGCATCCTTGGCGTCGAGCTGAAGCTTAGTAGCCACTTGCTCTTTCGATTGGCTCTCTCGCTGAGTGACCAGAGCAGCCTCAGCATCCTTCAAACTTTGCGTCAAGACCCTAGCCTCTTTATTTTGAATCTCTAAGTCCTCTATGGCGTGAAGCTTTTGGGTATTGACGGAGTTGATTTTAGACTCAAAGCTGCTAGCCTGCTTGTTGAGCGGCTCAATTTGCAAGGCCTACTCGCTGCTCTTGTTTCACTCAGTTTGAAGTTGTTCAGAACTCCTCTCCAGATCGACCTTCAATTGGGCCACCTTGCCAGTCAGCTACTCCAAACGCGCTCGGGAAGCCTCTGATGGGCCGCTTGGAGCGCACAACTGTTGGACTTATTGCTCCAAAAATGCTAGTCTCTGGCACATGGCCAGGCTCTCAACCCAAAACTGTAGAAAAAATAAGTTAGTGAATGATCGAGAAATAAACAGGTGAGCATAAGGATAATATACGTACCCCAGTAGCCTTCTGGGTATGATTGCCCCTGAGCTCCCACGGGAAGATGGTCATTGCGCGGGCCCTAGCATCAGCCCATACTTGTGCCAGTAGCCCTTGGATCTGAATTTGGTGTTCGAGAGAATGGGGCTCGATGTCGTCCGGGTGGCGCCACTCATCAGTGGGCAAGTGGTTGGTGGTCGTTATGTGCCTCTGGTCGCTCAAACGAGAAGGCTCGAAAGTCGCTTTGCCCGTGGACTTGGGAAATGGGAATGACCAAATAGAAGATACCTGTGCAGCCGGTAAAGAGGAGTGATGAGGCATATACGTGACAGGCGGCATGCATATGGTCCCTGGCGGCAACTCGGACAGAGAAGGTGTCCGGTAGAATGACACGAATGTAGGAATAAGGACGCCCACCGGCTCGGGGAAGGCAGGTGATGAAGTGTCCATTCGGAGGATAGGCGCGAACCGGTACGGGAGGGGGTTTGCAAGGCGGAAGTGGCTGAGCGAGAAGAAGCTTCCCCGCGATGCCTCTTGCGTCGTATTAGAGGTTCACCAAAGGTGGCCGACTCCGAGGGCACCGTGATTGGCAGTATTGAAGGCTGATCAGGAGGGAGGTCAACTGTAACAACCATGGCATCGCTAGCTACTGTTTGACTTGCTCCGGAGTCACTAGACGGCATGTAGGCCCCTCTATCTTCGCCGGTCAGGTTGTCGGATTGGTTAATCGGCTGTAGGCCGCGACTCTACAGCTTGGCAATGCCCGCGGAGTTAATCTCTGCTCCACGAGCCTGGTCTTGCCGCTCAGACGTGCCCTCAGCATGATTTGAGCTATAAAAAAGAAGGAAAAATCAGTTAGATTCAATGATGAGGATAAGACAGAGCATACCTAGGGTCATGGGAAGTCACGTGAGAATTGGACTCAATCCGAACACGTAAAGGATACTCTCCAATAGTAGCTGGTGGATGTGATACTTCTGACCAACCAAACTGGAGGCTGCTTGGAGATAGACCGATCGACTTCGGTATCTCCCGAGCGATGAAGGCGGCATCACTTCCATCAGACAGCTGGTCGGGAAGTCTGACCGAGCGGAAAAGCAAACGAAGAAATAATGCTCTCTCTAATGTTTATTGGAGGTCAACATTTTGTCAAAAAAGATAGTGTCCATTCGGGCTTGGAACAAAAAGGTCTCTAGCTCGGACAATTTGGGATAATGAAAATAATAGAATGCTCGAGGCGTTAAGGGAATGTCGTGCAAACAAAACAGCACAACTACTCTGTATAGCAACCAAAAGGAGTTCGACACCAATTGGTGTAGGGAGATATGAAAGTATTTACACACAGCTAAGAAGAAAGGGTGAATGAAAAATTGAAGATCAACGCATAATTGGTCCTTAAAGAAGGGCATGAAGCCAGCGGGAGGTTCATGGGGCCGATCGTAGACAAAGGGGATGACAATCTGATAGTTGGAGAGGAAACAGTAGGTGAGTCTCATCTGGTCGATCTCATCCCCGATAAACTTGGCCCGATGGAAGTGTATCAAAGCCCGAGAATGGATGAGGTTGAGGGAAGAAAGTCACAAGAAATCAAGAAAGAAGCAAGCGATGATTCAACGAAGGAAAGAAAGGAGAGACTTACTGAGAAAGGTCGCCGACGAAGATGAGGAGGAGGAGAGGTGTCACAGAACATGCTCGAGAACGAAAACGCGAGGAAGAGTGAAGATGACAGCGAGTAAATAAGGGATTATAAAGCCCAGCAAACGATCGCTCCAAGCCACCCTATCAAGGGTTACGAAAACTAAGGACAATATCTGGCCATGGAATTTGAAAAGACACCTGTCACACTATCAGCAGATATTCGTCTGTCACATCAAGAGTGCAGCGATAGAGAGTGGGACACGTGACAGTCAGCTATGAGAAGACATTAATGGGGCTTTATTAAAAGGCATGGGTGGTGTGCTCGGCCATAATGAACGGAGATTCGCACAGTCTTCCAGAAATTGAGATGGCGTCAGCAACCATCAAAGGGCGATCATCCGAGAAAGGGCCAAGAAATAGAAAATTTCCCAAGTGTTGTAGTCAGCCATCCCGATCGGCACATATCTTTGACTCTGTGATAGTTGAGCAGTAGCTCAAAACGTTGGCTTATGAAGTAGGATCCGAGCGGCAGCTACACACTCAGGTCAGCAAGATGAAGCAAAACGGCGAAGATTATATAATTCGATCGGGAGCTCGAGAACAGAGAATGCCCAATCAGAAGGCCATCAAAGACACTACTTGTCCAGTCAGTCAAACTTGTTGGAGCAGCAGGGCCGACAAGAGGGGTTAAATTACCTACGATTAAAGTTAAAATGAATCTTTTACTTTGCTTAGCAAGGATGCACAATTAAATTAAGTAAATATATAGACAATAAACATTAATGAAAACAACTTAAAGGATAAGGTAAAAGGCTAGAGTTTTACTTGGTTACAACTTAGGTGGTTGTTAATCCAAGGCGTTGAAAAGCTCACTAAGAACTCTTTCGTTGAAGGCGGAGAAGCCTTTTACACACGTTAATAGCTCAGAAATGACTAGGAAAGTTAATACAGAAGTTGTTGAACATTTTCTAGATCTAAGAGTTTTTTTATAGCCCCTGGAAAATCTTATCCGAGGTTGGAAGGCGCCTCTAACAAGGCAGAAGGCGTCTCCAATGAGGCAAATGAAGATAAGGTTTTATCTTCACTAACGATTATATTTTGCCTAGTCTAAAGCGCCTTTTGCCTTCAACCACCATGGAAGGTGCCTTTAACCCTGTTGAAGGCGCCTTCCCACAGAAAGGTGTGGAGGTGCCTCCAACCACATTGAGGGGACATCCAGTATCTTCGTAGCTCTCCGTTGACTCTTTCGCTGCTCTGATCGCCTGGTTAATTTCGTCTATCTAGAATTGAGCTCACCCGGACCCATCTTCCAGCTTTCTCCTCAAGCAGGCTTCCTCCTCGGCTTCTCGTCCCTTAAACGTTGTGCACATCCTTCTCGTCCACCGGTGTACTCTTCCGCAGCACCTTGTTTCTCGGATGCACCAAGTTCGTCGGCTCCTTTCCCGTGTCATCCTTCTCGTTAGTTGCATCTTCCGTTCGACTTCTTGTGTTCCTAAACTCCTGCACACTTAGACACAAGGATCAAATACAATAGGATCTTACTTAACTTCGTTGACCACATTAAAACTACCACAAGGTACTTAAAATCTCTCTCTTTTTGATGTGCATCAACTCAAATTAAAATTAGGGTTAAGCAGCAAGTAAGAACATAATAAATGAAGTTAAACATGATAAATAAGTACAAGGATAATTTTTAAAAATTATCCTAACTCCCCCTTAATCCCTCTTACTTCTTCCCCTTTGATCACATCAAAATAAAATTTGGAAAAAATAAAATAAGCTGTTAGAAAATTTAAAATATTTTTCTAGAGGTACTTAATAAGAATTATCAATAAGCTAACATGTTTTAGATATAATTTTCAAAAATATTTTTAAAATACCATTTTTGAAAATAAAAGCAACTCAATAGAAAAATTGAGAATTTTTTGTTTATAGATAATATTTTTATTTTATACAAATAAAATTTTGAGCAAAGAATTTGACCAGAAAGTTAACAAACATGATTGATTTTATCGACAAGAATAAATAAGATAAATTAAATTTCTAGCATGCATAACTTTGTCTAATAAGATAAAGATAATTTAGGCATGTAAATAAAAATTTATTTAATTATCTAAACAAGATTTAGGAACCCAAAATAAATTATGTCCTACTTGGTTAACCAAATATTGTCTGGGAATTAATTGTCTTTTCACTTTTGTAATTCGGTCCTTATGGTATCTAAAATATCAGTTAAGCTTTCGATGATATTTGTAATTTCTTTCTGGAGCATGTAAAGAATTTGAGCATGAATTATCTTTTTCTAGCCATTCTATTTTATCTTTTAATTTATCATTTTCAAATTTCAATTTATCAAAATCTTCCAGACTGCATATATTTGTTAAAGTCAATTTTAACTTTGCTTTCTCTTTTTCTAAATCCACCATATTTTTAGAAAGTATTTTAATGAATTCAAATAATTTCTCAGGAAGTCAGGAATGCACCTTATTTACCATTACAATTTCGTTGTCCGATATTCCCCCTTCGTCACTGCTTTCTTCCGAAGACTCTCCCCCTTTATGGATTCTTATCTCGGATGAGCTTTTTCTATCTTCAGGTAGGTATTCAGCTATAAATGTTGTTCTGGCGATTTCTCCGGTCTCAAGTTCTTCGGACAATGACTCGGTGTCCATCGAGGAGTTAGATTCAGCTTCTTTTGGTTCTTCATAGAGTTTTAAGAACTTTTCCCAAAGTTCTTTTACACTCTTTTACTTGCCAATTTTGTCAAGTTCCTCAATAGGTAGTACACTCATAAAGTGAAATTCAGCCTTACCATTTGCCATAAACTCGTCGTGCTACTTTTTGGTCCAGAGGTGTTCTTCAAGTTCTTCTCCGTGTCTTATTCTTTGGTGCTTCAAAATCATATTTCATTATTAATAAAATATTAAAATCTATCTTAAAGAATACTTCCATTCGTCGCTTCCAAAACACGAACTCCCCTTTAAAGACTGGTGGGTGGATGCTAGCTCCAGCCATCGTCTTTGTACTTCAGTCGGTGATTAGTCCTTCTGAAGCGGTTGGGTTCTGATACCAATTGTTATAGCAGCAAGGCTGACAAGAGGGGGGTGAATTACCTACGATCAATGTTAAAATGAATCTCTTGCTTTGCTTAACAAGGATGCACAATTAAATTAAGCAAATATATAGACAATAAACATTAATGAAAACAACTTAAAGGATAAGGTAAAAGACCAGAGTTTTACTTGGTTATAACGTAAGCAATTATTAATCCAAAGTATTGAAAAGCTCACTAAGAAACTCCTTTGTTGAAGGAGGAGGAGCCTTTTACACACGTTGATAGCTCAGAAATGATTAGAAAAGTTAATATAAAAATTGTTGAATATTTTTTAGGTCTAGGGATCTTTTTATAGCCTCTAGAAAATCTTATTCGAGGCTGGAAGGTGCCTCCAGCGAAGCAAGCGAAGATAAGGTTTTATCTTCGCTAATGGTTACATTTTGCCTAGTTTAAGACACCTTCAAAGGGTTGAAGGGGCCTTCCATGGGCGGTTGAAGGCTCCTTCTCACAGAAAGGCATGGAGGCACCTCCAACCACATTGAGGCCACATCCAGCAGCTCCCTGTTAGCTCTTCCACTGCTCCGATCGCCTGGGTGATTTCGTCCATCCGGAATTGGGCTCACCTGGACTCATCTTCCGACCTTCTCCTTGAGCAAGCTTCCTCCCCAACTTCTCATCTCTCGAACGTTGTGCACGTCCTTCTCGTCCACCTGTGTACTCTTCTGCAGCACCTCGTCCCTCGGATGTACCGAGCCCATCGGTTCCTTTCCCATTCCATCATTCTCGCTAGCTATGTCTTTCGCTCAACTTCGTGTGTTCCTAAGCTCTTGCACACTTAGACACAAGTATCAAACATAACAGGAGCTAACTTAACTTGGTTCACCACATCAAAACCATCACGGGGTACTTACAGGACTTACAGCCTCCTTCAACTAGACTTGAGGGGAAGACTTGTGATGAGGTAATAAGGGGCTCACCAAGTGTAGGTCAAAGGTGGAGATAGCCGCCAACGTGGAGGTCAAAGTCAGGGTGATCAACACTAGAGACCCAATGGGCTAACCAAAGGTGGGTCGGGCAGCAGAGGTCTATTGCAGTTGCCGATCGGACATTAAGTGTCTGATTAGCGAATGATTAGTCTGAGCAGAATGTTCGTACAACCAAGAGCACTACGGCAAGAACATCGGGGTGCTTATCATGGAGCGGAGAAGTGTTAAGGCGACTGGAGCGCTCGCCCAATCGAGCGGAAACAATCTACCGAACCAAGTCATTACAGGGAAACAACAGAGGTCTACCGAGCGAGGATCCCCAACCGAGCGGCTCCCCCACTCGGCCAAGCAGTGGGACCCCTCTCATATCCATTGATATCCCTTTGAGAGATAATACCGCTGACAAAGAGGCATGGCCAATAGATGGATCGTATGATAGAAGTTTCTACTGTCTTATTAAGGATTTACATGCATTGTTAAGGTATGGTATCAGGGCTACTTTTTTGACATGTCCTTTCATAGGATAATTTAGAGAACGTGCTCATGCCTTGAGGAGCGTGCACGTCACCACTAGGGCACTATATAAAGGGGGTTCATGCACCAATGGAGGTACACATTATTCACTATTCACGCTTGTGTTTACTGTTGCTCCGCTTTCTTTCATTTTTTTGGTGACTGACTTGAGCGTCAGAGGGCCAACACCGAAGACATCTTCCCTGACTCAGCACTAGGGCTGCAAACGAATTGAGCCGGCTCGCAAGCTTTTCGAGCCGGCTCGAAAAATATTCGATTCGTATTCGAATTTATCGAATTCGAGTCGAACTCGAACATGTTCGAACTTTTTTTCGAGCCGAACTCGAACCCAAATTATATTGTTCGAGCCGCTCGCGAGCCGCTTACGAGCCTTAATATTTATTAATATAAGTTAAATATATATTAAATAAATAAATTTCGAGCCTTTCGAACCTATCTTCGAGTAATAATTCGAATAGTTCGCGAACATATTCGAATATTTCGAGCCGAATTCGAACCCGAACCCTAATTTGAACCGAACTCGAACCAAATATTTTAAATTTTTCGAGCTTCGAATCGAGCTCGAACTCGAATATACCTATTTCGAGCCGAATTCGAGTCTTAAATTTTTCAGCATATTCGGTTCGATTCGATTCGTTTACACCCCTACTCAGCACTGACGTTTTTTGTATTGTAAAGCGGAGGGAGGTCTACAAGCGGTCAACCCAGAAGTCACCCCAGCCAACCTTCTTTACGATTTGTGGATAGGATCAAAGATGAAGGGAAAAAAACTGTCGAAAATAAAGAGAAATTTGTCATTCTCTAGGTTTTACCAAAAATAAAAACTTTATTCAATATAAAGAATAATTCCTCGAATAGCTAAATACATATTTATATAGATTATAAATCCTTAGATAAAAAAGGAAAGAAATACTAATATATAGACCCTCAATTCTTAACTTACAACGAAAGAAAAAAAAATTCTAACCAATAAGAAAAATAACTCACAATCATAAAATTTTCAAACGGACTCAAAATTCAAAAATACAAAAGGTAGAAAGGGCAAAAAAAAAAAAAAAAAAAAAAAAACCTTAAATATAAAAAAAAACTCAAAAATTATAAAAATAATAATTTACTAAAATAATAAAAAAAAATCTAACAAATCCTCAGGTTCACTCAAATTATTTGTGGTTTTGGATCTTTACCTCGAACTCTAACTTCTCTCTCAAGGTAAGCAAGATCCTAACCCATCGAAATGAACTACTTTACCCAGAGAGTTAAATATTTAAATTGGAATTAAATGATGACCTTAGAATTTGATGTTTTTCATTGCAATGTCATATAGATTTTATGGTGTACACGGTTCGAGCTCCAGTTATGATAAATTTGTAGAAATTTTTCTTCTAAATAGGGCATGTAACTAAAGGATGTTGGGTTCCTGGGCTGCCCGCTGCAAGCGCTTCCCGATTTATCCTGATGACTGGTAGGAAATTTCCGTGGGGCCGAGTCAGTCATCCCAAACTCGACGTTACCTTAATCTTTTTTTTTTTTGGGTTCCTTGAATTGTATGTATGAGTTCAAAAGGGTCTTGATCCTCTTGAATGCTATATATAGCTCAACTTAGCTTGTGGCAAAGCGATTTCATCAACAATAATCAAATATTAACTTTAATGAGATATTTAATCCTTAATTAATTATTTATCTATTACATCTCTAGAACGTTTAGATTGTTAATATATTCATCAATCCATTGAGATGACAATGATTATTTAGCTACTGGCATCAAACTTAATGTTTGCCACCTTGGTTACAAGGGTATAATAAGGAAACCAATAAAAATACATATAAATCAAACTTATTTAATTTGATTAATTAAATTAGACAATTAATTATATTTTTTTCATTAAGTTTTCTATGGTCATAATATTTCCATAGATGAAATACAATATTTCATGTCATACTTATGATTGCTATAAATGACAAATTCTCTATCTCATTTGATGTATTCATTATGGTCCCCGGGTTATGATGTTACGATAAAACTCCAAATTCGAATCTTAAATTGTCATGTGCGCTTCTCGACTTATCCTAGTGATCGGTGGAAATATTAATGGAACCGGATCGGTCACCCAGAGATAGTCAATGACAGTAATTGAGATTATCATTTTTTTTTTGTTTTAATATTTCTAAAAGTTTGCTCCACTTTTTTTTAAAAAAAAATTAAACGAGTACTTCGGAGAAGTTACAATTACTCAATGAGATAAGATATTAGGTAGTAAGATCAAAGTAATAGTTTACTAACCAGTGATCATTTACTTGATCTATACTCAAACAAATTCTTATACATCTAGTGAAGTAATGTTGTATATAACGCACGTATAATAATGCCTATTTACAATACCTAAAAAAAACAATATTTTTTCCCTCTCCACACGTACAGAGAAAAGGAATATAATGGCCATGGAGACATGAGAGTACACCAGCACAAGTACCCTCCCACGTGGGCACGTGGGAACACTGCGCATGCAGCGGCCACCCGTACAAAAGTCCGCCCCCCTCGCGCATACAAGCGCATGCAACGCAACGGGAGAGAAGCACTGTGGACGAACCCTAGCTACACTACGTACACAGCTTAATTAATTCCCCTCCTCTCTAGTAAACAGATATATAAAAGGTCTTCGTTGCTTTATAGCTATCATAACGATTGGATTACCGAAGAGGCATTTATTATTATTTATTTTTACAGTGGATCACAGGCTTTGAGTGAAAGAGAGAGAGAGAGAGAGAGAGAGAGAGAGAGAGAGAGAGAAGCCATGTGTGTTTTTTTTACAATTTACAGTGTTTGATTTGATTCCTTCTTCTTGACGGTCAAACTTGCAACTAGGCCAGTGCACTTACCAAGATGAAGGGAAATTAATTACTGTCTTGTTTTTTGTTTTATTCTTGATCATGCATGTCTCCCTTGGTGGAAAAAGAATACGAGTAGGGAGAGGAATTAGTGGCTGCCTCTTTACTTTTGCTGTTCATTTGCCATGCCATCTTTCCTTTTCCTTTCAGAAGACAAGGGTTCATGTTCTTGTGAAAGGGAGCCTTTTACCACCCTTTTTTTCAGGCTCCATGTACACACAAAATGCATCATGCACCATGAAACTACAAGTGTGAATATTTTGGTCAAAAAAGTAAGAGATATATGAATTGCAGCTTTTGTATTTAATTTATAGGCTTCAATTCACACACAAAGTCTATACGAAGTCATTTCTTGCTGCTTTGTTTTTTTTTCTCTTGGGGTATATTTTAGGTTAAATATGTAGAAGGCATGTGATGTTGATTCACATATCATTGCACCATCCTGCCCTTCTTCTACTTCTTCTCCTTCCTCTTTTTTACCTTAACCACAAGAAGACAACTTCACCTCTCCTTCCCCTCCTCCTCTTATCTGGAGTTGGCAGAAGGGAGTCAGGTTTTTGCAGGTTAGTTCATGGCGTCTATCAACAACTGGCTTGGTTTCTCTCTGTCGCCTCAGGAGCTGCCTCCCTCGGGCGCCGGCGACTGCTACGGCGGCCTGTCCGGAGAACAGGACGGGTCTTTTTCCATCTTGGAGGCGCTCGACCGCCCGGAGCACCGTCACCACCAAGGTAAGTGCTGCGAGCTTCTGTATCTGATTAACGGATTGGTGGGGGAGGATATGGGCGTGAAGAGGTGGGGTACTGCAGGTTGGAGCGCGAGGAGTAGCTCCTCCGAGCTGTCGGTGTTGGTTGGGTCGGGCAGCAGCAGCAGCCGGCAGGCGGCGACGGAGGGCATCCAGCAGCCGCCCAAGCTCGAGGACTTCCTCGGCGGCGGCCACTCCTTCTCCCACCACGGTCACAATATGTTCGACGCTTCTACCACTGCTGCCGCCGCTAGCAGCATCGGGCTCTCCATGATCAAGTCTTGGCTGCGGAACCAACCCGCGCCGGCGGGGCCTGCGCCGCCGCCGGCGCCGCTGATGGATTGCGGCAGTCTCGGCGACGCGGGAGCGGCGGTGCCGGCCGCGAGCTCGCAGAGCCTGTCGCTGTCGATGAGCACCGGCGCCGCGGCCTCCGGGAGCGGCGGCGGCGGAGAGAACTCCTACTCGCCGGAAAGTAACAACCACAAGCAGAAGGATCACGGGGAGGCCACGGCGAGGAAGTCGATCGACACCTTCGGCCAAAGGACGTCGATCTACCGGGGAGTCACAAGGTTCGTCGACATGAACATAGAGATCTTGCACTCGTAATTTCATTTTTTTATTCTCAAC
This sequence comes from Zingiber officinale, assembly GCF_018446385.1. NCBI lineage: Eukaryota > Viridiplantae > Streptophyta > Magnoliopsida > Zingiberales > Zingiberaceae > Zingiber > Zingiber officinale. The sequence goes on from NC_055998.1 coordinate 132,612,128, forward strand.
TCATAGCAAAACAATAAATAAATAAATAAATAAAATGCATGCAGGCACAGATGGACAGGCAGGTACGAAGCTCATCTTTGGGACAACAGTTGCAGAAGAGAAGGCCAAAGTCGCAAGGGTCGCCAAGGTCTTACAATCTCTCTCTCTCAAAATCATCGTCTCATCATATATATCACGCATCTTTGATTTGCTAATTAACGTGCATGCATGTTCTTGGTTTGGTCTTTTTGCATACGATCATGGGAATATCGCAATCACCTTCATGCAGTCTACTTAGGTAATGAATCAGTGATCGATGCCAAACAATTTTTCTTTCCATTTTTAGGGTTCTTTTACTACAGATATAATAATGCATGAACAACTCGATCAGGTGGCTATGACAAGGAGGACAAGGCAGCCAGGGCTTATGACTTGGCCGCCCTCAAGTACTGGGGTGCCTCTACGACTACCAATTTCCCTGTAGGTTAATTTCTTCATGATATGATCACCTCAATTCCTTCCAATCTACTTTGCCAAATTCCTTTTTCTCTAACATATATGCCAGATAAGTAACTACGAGAAGGAATTGGAGGAGATGAAGCATATGACAAGGCAGGAATACGTTGCCTCTCTTAGAAGGTATGTACATGTGTTATGCATGCACCTCATGTCAGATAAACAACAATGAGAAAGAAAGAGTTACGTTCGACCTTCGGTCGGTGCAGGAAGAGTAGTGGATTTTCTCGTGGCGCCTCCATCTACCGTGGAGTAACGAGGTAAACATCGATCCGATTGATCGATGATCCATATCGATAGCAACTTCGTTTACAAGTGCATCTGTTTCTTTTGCGAATTGAATTGCAGACATCATCAGCACGGAAGATGGCAAGCTAGAATAGGAAGGGTGGCTGGGAACAAAGATCTTTACCTTGGAACCTTCAGTGAGTATATTTATATATCATTGATTAGGTGCTTGTTCATAATCTTCTATTTGCACTAGCTAGATCTTCTAATGTCGTAGGCACCCAAGAGGAGGCGGCAGAGGCCTATGACATCGCGGCGATCAAATTCCGCGGCCTGAATGCAGTGACCAACTTCGACATGAGTCGATACGATGTGAAAGCAATCCTAGAGAGCAGTACTCTTCCGATCGGCGGCGCCGCGAAGCGACTGAAAGAGATAACCGACCACACTGAGGCGAGCATAGATGGCCGGATGACCGAGGACGGCAGCATCGCCGACACCATCAGTAGCTATGGCTCGCACCACCATGGCTGGCCTACGATCGCCTTCCAGCAGGCGGCTGCGCAGCCGCTTAGCTTCCACTATCCTTACGGCCAGGCCGGCCGGGGGTGGTGCAAGCAAGAGCAGGAGGCTGTGATCGTTGCCGCCCAAAGCTTGCAAGAACTGCAGCAGCTCAATTCAGGGAGCAACACCCATAATTTCTTCCACCAGCCAGCCGTGATCCCCAACCTCATGACCCTGGACTCGTCCTCCATGGACACTATCATCGCCGGAAGCGCAGGCGGGGGCCTCGTCGGAAGCTATCATCAGGTACTGGATAGCACCGGGGGAGGAGGGGGATACATGGTGCCCATGAGCGGCAACAGCTACGCTGAAAGTGAGCTAGCTTCTGTCGATCCTTATGCTGCAGCAGCAGCTGCCAGGAACATGTACTACCTGCCGCAGCCGCCGCAGTCCTCGGCCGGCATGCCGGCGGTGAAGGAGACCGGTTACGAGCAGATGAGTGCGTGCAACAACTGGATGATGCCTCAGGCCGCAACAGCACCTGCAGGGAACAATGTGGGTACTGTCTGCCATGGAGCTCCTCCTCTTTTCACAGTCTGGAATGATGCTGCCTAGCTAGCTAACTTCAATTAGGGCGTGCAGACGATCGATCGACCGATGACAGAAGGATTAATAACATAGTTGGGGAATTAAAGAACATTCTAACTAGTTAACTAGATGTAGCCATTGATTTAATTTATCTACTCCACCATGCATGCAACTTTTCTCGTGCCATATATCATCAAGATCATCACTGTCCTGGAGCTTGGTTATGGCTTGTGAGTTCGATCACAAGCTGTGAATTTTGGGGATCTCCAGATCTTTGTAAATTATTCCAAACGTACGTGAAAGTTGCATAGATTTAGTAATTTTTTCCTTTGGAGTTTGGATTGGAAGTATTTATACATATTATTAACACTTTTGCCCTAGCTTATAATTCTTGCATGCATGGCCATGTTGACTGAATTGTTTTCTTTTAATTTGGTGTGTGCACATGGAGCAGCTGCCTAAGTTGAACTGGGTTAAAGGGCTATGCTTTGTCAGCTTTATTTTATGCTGGTTGAAGACGAGTTAAGCCTCAAAGTGTTACAATCGTCCTATAGATTAAATTTAAAGTCTTTGTCAACCACTCAATCTCTTCCTTGCTCCCACGTGAGATATAGCTCTGGAAGTCAACTGCAATTGAATATACACTGGCAATTAGTTCCTTGAGATATGCTTGTCTTCTTTGGCAGTGACAAATGGATTGATCTAGGAAAGGAGCTTGTTTTGAATGGATCAATTGGTCATGCAAAAGGCATGATAGTTTGATAGTTTATTACCTTAATTTGCGCATGGGGTGCTTCCTACAATTGTCGCGCTCGTTCGGTGCTTCGATGAGTCCTTAGTTATCGTGAAATCAACACTCCATGGCTGCAAGCAATCTAGTTTAGCATATACTTTCACCAATCGAGGCCTCACTTTCACAACTTCATGTTGATTCGTTGTGACTTACGATCGAGAGTGAGGAGACGAGATCCTCTACTCTAAAAAAAATTGGATTACGAGATGAACCATTTGTAATTATAGTCGGATCGTAATCGTGATTCGGTCATAATTAGTTACGATCTCTTCCCGAGTTTACCGTCCCCCAGGTTAAAGTTTTGATCAGGACAGATGGTCGGAGGTCACCAGCAGTGGACAAATGACCAGGCTATTAGGCACTGAGCAAGGGGTTACCTCTAGGCGACCTCTAGCCACAGGTCCCGACCCAAACTATAATCTGGGGATGATAAATTCAGAGAGAGATCATACCAAATTATGATCAAATCACAACCACGATTCAATTATAATTACAAATGATCCATCCCTTAGTCCAGTTTTTAATGGACCAAGGGATCTAGAGTGAGAAGTGTCTAGCAAAATCACAAGTTTCACCTTGCGACCCATGCATTAATGCATTTCAGTAACAAGTTTGGGCATAGTAAAGCATTGTCGGTGAGGTAGTCATTTCCCTCTCTTATAATGCAGTTGATACAACTTTATTTTTTTCTATTTTAGTAATATCCTAATTTAAAATTAAATATTACTTAATATTTGTCCCAACTGGCCTAAATCATAGTTGGCACAACAATGGTGCTATGCAACCTAGGTTCGAGCTAGGCTTGAATTTAAGTTGGAGCATATCGAACCACCATGAGCATGGCCTAACAACCATCAGGCCTAATTAATCCGCATCTGAGCTCGGGTCATTGACACCTTTAGTTGCCTAGTAGAGCACAATATTACGATGTAATGAATATAAGTGTATATTATTGTGATATTTTATAGTAAATACTAAAATTATTGGATTATATTTCATGTAAAGTTTTTTAATTTTAAGATAATTCCCCTTGATTTTTATTAAATTTAGGCAAAAATCTTGAATCAGACACATACAGATTGAAAATACCTATTTCTAAAATACCCATTGATGTGGCAGATATAGGTAACCAACACGTGGTGTCACCAGATCGGTAAGAAGTTAAGCTGTAAGTCAGAAGTCAAGTTGAGTTATAAGTTGGAGATCGGATTTGGTTAAGGAAGATCTGAGGCAGGTCAAACTCCTTCCGCTCCGCTACGCCTGACTCCCTCAGCTCAGCCATGGATGACTCCCTCGACTCCTCAGCTCGGTCATGGATGACTCCCTCAGCTCGGTCACGTCTAACTCCTTCAGCTCGATCGGCTCTTCCACATACCTTTTGAAGCAATCACTAACCCTCCTCCCTTCAAATTGTGGGGACCGTGAGTACCGTGATAAGTGAAGGAAGTGGAGCGACTGAGAGCTGAGAGTACACGAGCTCACTGACAACCCCATGCCTTGAAGTGGGGTTCGTGCCTCCTGGGAGAAGGTATAAACGGAAGCCCGCCTTAGCGAGCGTAGGAATGACACATACACCCCAAACTCTTATTCTCTATGTTTCTTCCTCGAATAGTACATTTTCTAACTTGAGCGTCGGAGTGATTATGCCAAGGTCCGACTTGATGCCCAATCTAATCTTTTGCTAAGTGTTTTAGAGAGCTCAGGTGCTTGTTTCACCATTGGATCATTAGTATTCCTCTCCACGACAGTTGCTATCACACCCTGCGACTAGTGATGGACATCAGCGTTGCTTTCAAATGAAAAATTCAAAATTAATCAACCTCAGTAGTATAGTAATTGTAAAATAAATCAGTCTTTTTATTTCAAAATAAACAATAAACTATTCATATACTATTCAAATTAATTAAATTACATCCACTTAAATTTAAAAATCTCACATTGCAACGAAATTCTAGTCTTCCCGTCAGAAATTGGAGCGAATTCATCATCCCCAGAACTTTATTTGTTTACTATCCTCGATTTCATTCTCAGTTCCAATTTTATCTCTAATTGAAATAGATTGTAAGAGGTGAATAACTTGGAGTCACCCAGTAAGTGAGGAATAAACACAAATACAATAGTTCTTGAAAAGCAGTAATTTTCAGTAGTAAAAAATGACATTTAACTCAAAACGAAAATATACATAGGTATTGAAATTAAATCATGTTCCTCATTACTTCAGGTGATATCAACCCTCTAGAATTATCCCTCCTAGAGGAAAAGTCGGAAATCGAAAGTAATTCAGAAATCAGAAGTGTTCAGAATACTTATCTCTACTATTTAATTCATAATTAATTCAATGCCCCAAAATACAATAATGATAGTAATCAGTAATCTCCCGTAATTAGTAATAACAGTAGTATAACAAAATAATTTTCAAAAAATAAAACTATCACTTTCAGAACTCATAATTTACATTAAGCTCATTTACCGAAATCCTTGGAAGTTGATACGGTAGTGGGAAAGGTGGGATTGTTGAAGTACACTTCTCCTTCCTTGCCAAAACAATTTTGCCGAGGATATGTCTTCTCTTCCAATTAAGTTTTTCCATAACTTTCCTATGATTATTTATAGGGATAAAGTTTTGATCTCCACCAACCCCACAATCTCCACTAACCTCATTATCTCCACTAACACTCTTATCTCCACTAACACCATGATCTCCACTATCCCACTATCTCTACTATCCTATCCAAATCGTGGTATTTACATTCCTCCCTCCTTATGGAAAGTTTCGTCCTCGAAACTTGAGTCACCGTAGACCTCAAAACGATGAGGGTAGTGTATACGCATTTCCTCTCATTCCCAAGTAGCCTCCCTGTTGATATGGTTGAACCACTAGACTTTAACATATGGAATAGTCCTTCATCTTAACACTTGGTCCTTTGAATCCACGATTCAATTCGGGACCTCTTCATATTTTAGGTTTTCCCTTAAGTTATCTTGAGTTACCAATGGTTCTGCCCTCAGGATATAATCGAATCTGCCATATATCTTCTCAATTGATATACATGAAAGATATTGTGGATCCTCAATAAAATCGGAGATAAGACCAGTTTATATGCCAGAGTGTCGACCCTTCCTAAGATTTCAAATGGTCCTATATATCTAGGACTTAGCTTTTCGGATTTATCAAATTTCGCCACACCTTTCATTAATGAAATCTTTCATTGGTGAAATGAACCTTTCATTAGTGAAACCTTTCATTGGTGAAAATTTTCATTTCGATCATTCAAATATCTCTATTTTGAATAAAAACATCATTTATTTTTTTCATAATTGAAACAATTTTAAGGATGCTTTATTTTCTAGTCACAACATTCATTGTTTTTATTCTATTTTGATTTTTCTAGCCAAATGTTGTCTACCAACGAATACACGACCAAAATAAATAAATAATACTTTGTGGAAAGTGAAACTGGCTATATTTCTGGTCATTGGTAGAACTGGAGCACTGACTATCAAAGTTGTTGGAGTTCTAAAAGATTGGGTTTTAATTGCTCTTTCCATAATTATATTTCCTGAATCGGTAATTAATGGTCTTAATATAATTGGCTATGCTATAATTGGTAAGCTCTAGTTTCATTTCTTAAAATATTTTTCCCTAGCAGCTAATTTTATTTTATTTTTATCTCTTCCTAGTTCCTAATGCTTTCGATTTATCCAGCTCCATGAGGTATTGTCATGTACAACTACATGAAGGTCAAGGATATCCAAGTAAAAAGTGAATACATTCGTCCTCAGCACCTCCGTAAATTTATCTCAAGGTCAATACGAAGAAGTTAATCATGAATGACGATTAGTCTTTGGAATAATGACTAACACATAAAAGAGACATTTATCTCTTTTGTCGAGATTTGAACCCCAAATCTCATGATGATAACATATTATGCGCTAGCCATTAGATCCATCTGAAAAGATTAGACCCATCGAAAGTACTCTGAAAGGGTAACAAAGGATAGAAATTATAAATGATAGAGCATAACATTTACTACATCTGGAAAAATCATGCTATTCATCTGGCATATAAGCCTAACATTCATAGTAACTTGGCATCCTACTTTCTATTCCAGTTAAAGTTTGACAATTTTTTTTTGATGATACTGAGCTTAGATGGGAAAAGACAGCCTACTTTTCTTTGAAAAATAAGATTGAAAATATTACATGCTTGGACATGCCATGTTATTCTATAATGTCTTTGATGTTCGCAGGGTTTCAACTATTTGTGTCCTTGCTGATGAATGTGAAAAGAAATTAAAAATGGAGTTTTTATTTTGCCAAAATATTCATATATTTTCAAAAAGATGTAATATTATTAGAAAGATTCAATACAAGAATCAAGATATATTGGAACTAATATGTATATCTATTATGTAGGCTTTTGCTTTTATATATGCTTAATATGGATCTAAAGTTTGTGAATTATGTTTACATATTTTTTTTTTGAATTGTATGACATATTTCTAGTTCAATAGTAAGAAGATTATTCAATTGTACTTTTATGGTATTTTAATTTGTATTATTTATAAAGGTTTAATTAAGTAATTCGTAGTGTAAATATAATAGACAATAGTCTTGTAAATAGAAAAAATAATAATAATTTTAATATATTATAATTAAGCGTTATAAAAGTGTTGTCTTTGCAAAAAAATAATAGCATTTTTTAAGTATTGTAAAAATGTTATCTTTGCAAAAAAATAACAACGTTTTTTATGTATTGTGTTTAAGTGGACTTTTAATATCAGTGTTTTTAATAATACTTTTTCAGCCACATAGACAACACATAAAAAGTATTGTCTTTCAGCTTTTTTTTTTTATAGTAAGGCACATTATCGGAACCAATGTTCAAGGATGAGGAATCCAACCAAGAATAAAGGAGGAAGCTCAAGTCAAGGAGGAGCTTTCAATGGCAAAACTAAGGTACTATTAGTTAATAGTACTTATTTAAGTCATGATAAAATACAAGCCTAAAATTACTTTTATGATGTTAGAATACGTTATTATGAAAATAGGAAGCATGATAATCTTAAGAAGAATTATAGGTCATATCTTGCTAGAACAATCCTACCTAAGGATAGGAAGGTGGGAAATAATTTAGGCAAGAATTCTAAGGATGTTAGATTTATGTCTAAAAAGAAAAATATCCAAGATATTCATGAAAAATCTAAGTTGGAGGATTTAAGGAAAGAAAATCAAGTCTTGAGGTCAAGACTTGAGACATTGGAGAGGACCCTAGAGAAAATGACAATTAATGTCAAAGGGTCAAGGAAGCAAAACCTACGCTTAGCTAAGCAAGAATCATCTAAGGGAAAGAGAGGTTTGGGATACAAACATAGATCTAAGGAGGATGTACCATTATATTATAAAGTTTCATATAGCTATGAAACTAACCCTAGATCTAGAAGTCAAGTCAAGATTATAAAGGAGACTATCCCTAGAGTTGACTTTGAAGAGACTATTATAACTAAGACTTCTAAAAAGTCTAGGAAAATCATTAGGAAGGTATCAAGAAAAGTTATCCCTACTAAATACTTAATACACCCAAGGAGTACCAATAGATTTTGGATTTCTAAGAGTATGTTCTCCACACATTAAATGAGTTTAAAATGTGTCAACTTTAATTGGAATGATAGTTAACTCAACCGTAGTGAAGTTGACACTTTAGAAAAATTTTAAGATATTATGAAACCTTGAAAATGAGAAGTTGATTTTTACTCTTGAAGAATAAAAGTGTGCCAATCAAATTTTTAAAGATTGGGTTTGATCAAATTGGTATAAATATGATGAAATTTACAAATGTGTCAAAATGAGCTTTTGGCATATTTTAGGGAGATGAGAGCAACTTATGTTTAATTTAGTATAATAGTTAAGGATGAAACTTAGATGAAAGTCTAGGTATTTTCTTTGTGCTATAATTGTTATATTTTGTACTTTGTATTTATATTGTTATGAAAAATGTTATATGTCATGTCATACATATATCATTTAACTATGATAATTTTTCTTTTAAAAAATACTCATTTGATGTATGTCATAATCATTATCATGCATTATTTTAAATTCCTTATAATTAAGGATAATGACATAAATTGGCATCCTAGATAGGATGATCAAAGTTAAAATATCTAGTTAAAGTTACATAATGCCTTAGTTTTATGGAAAACTTATTTTACATCTCACAAAGATCGTAGAGTTGACTTGCATGTATATTGAGACATAGTAGATACAAGTGAGATATTAGGAGGATGAGAAAAACTTAAGATGTTGATTTAGTGCATCTTTATGAGTTTTAATTTCATCAAAATATATGAATTTTGTGAAGTCCAATCATGGGGAAAATTAATGTACTAGTCATGTGAATTTATCGCAAAGATCATGGTTGAAAATTTATTTTAAAAATATTTTGAAAAACCTTGGTGAAGTATATTTGTTGATAGAAATCACGATTGATTAGTTAAATACAAAGTTAGTGTGAGACATTGAAGTTTTCAATGGTTTCCAATTTTATGACATTCTTTGAAAATGAGATATATTTTCATAGAAAACTATTTTTCCTTAATAGTATATGACATAAGAACTCTGCCCGTGATGAACCAGTCATGGCCGGTCCCAAGCCCGGATAAAGGAGGAGGTTGCGTTAGGCTACCAGCTAGCGTTAAAACTATGACAAATATTCAATAAATGGATCCATTAAACTATTATACTAATGCTAAGTTGTTCCCCAAAAGGAACACGTTGCAGGGTCGACTGTAACATCTCAGCAAGAACCGCTACATCTCCATAACTCGGGGTGTAGTACTAAATATGCAAGAGTTTACATTGTAGGATCCAACTGTAATGTATCGGCAAGAATCGCTACATCTCCATGAGAACTTGGATGTAGTATTAAATAAGCAAAAGTTCTCACACTATAGGTTGGATAAGAACAAATATGATAGAAAAATTAATAATATAAGATTTAAAACATGGAATATGAGAATCCTCACTGTAAATCAATGGAGCTATTAGATATGATGATTAGGAGAAGAATTAGTATTTTGTGTGTACAAGAGACAAAATAGATAGGCGAAAAGGCAAAACTGATAGAGAACTCGGGTTTTAAGTTATGATACATAGGAAAGAATAAAACAAGAAATAGAGTAAGTATTGTTGTAGATAGTTCATTAAAGGATGAGGTTGTAGGAGTAGTTAGAAAAGGGATAGAATTATAGCCCTTAAGATAATAGTGGCGAAAGAAACTATAAACATAATTAGCATATATGCACCACAAGTAGGATTAGATGAAGTTACCAAATTAAAATTTTGGGATGACCTAAATAAAATATTATAAAATATTGCATCAAATGAAATGATTTTAATAGGAGGTGATCTAAATGGGCATATCAGAGTAAAAAATGAAGAATATGAGAAGATATATGGGAGTTATGAGTTTGAAACGAGAAATGAGAAAGAGAAAACTATATTAGATTTTACGATAGCATATGAACCTTATATTAGCTAATCTATTTTTTAAGAAAAGAGAAGAAGACTTAGTCACATTTAAAAGTGAGAATAATAAATCGCAAATTGACTTTCTTATGGTTATAAGGAAGAAGGATAGAAAGATTTGTAAAAATTACATGATCATCTCTGGAGAAAAATTAACTACCCAACATAGGTTAGTAGCGTTGGATATACGCCTCAAGCATAATATAAATTGAAAGAAAAAATATATACGACTCCTACAATTAAATAGTGAAAATTAAAGAATGAGAAGCAAAATATATTTAAGGAGAAGATAGAAGTACAAACATTAGATGAAATATACGGTAATTCTAATATAACATGGGATAAGATGATATCAAAGTTGAAATTAGTAGCTAAAAGTGTACTCGGTGAATTAAAGTGACATGCACCACTGAGTAAGGAATCTCAGTAGTGGAATGAGAAAGTACAAGAGAAAGTGAAGAAAAAATGAATAGCTTATAAGAAATTATATATTTGTAAGAACGAAGAAAATCTAAAAAATATATAATAACCAAAAAAGAAGCTAAGAGAGTAGTGAATGAAGTAAAAAAATAAAACTTTTGAATGATTATATCAAAAATTAGATACAAAAGAAGGAGAAAAATACATTTATAGATAGCTAAAGTGAGAAAAAGGAAGACAAGAGATCTTATCCAAATAAGATATATTAAAGATGAATGTAATAAGATAATAGTAAACGATGAAAAAATAAAAGAGTGTGGAAGAGGTATTTTCATCAAGTTTTTAATGAAGGTTTAGGTTGTAACGACCACCCTTCTTACTACTACTACTACTCTCTAAGAGTGACCGTTACTTATCTACTAACTCTACTTAACCGGTTTATTAAAAATCACATGGAAAACCCTACCGAAAAATTTCGGCAGAGTCTCCCTTGTACCGGTGACCATTTTCCATAATACAAGCATAATATACTCAGCCACAAGCGGCTGGAAATATATTTCAACCAACCACGCAGTTTAATAAGAAATGAAAACTAACCACAACCACGCAGTTTAATAATTCAAATCATGCAGATAATGAAAAACCGAAAACATAACCTCTTACTACATAATTCTCTTATCAACTTAATAAGAAATTAAACTAAACAAATTCTTAAACTAAATGAGTTCTTTAGCTAAGTCCCAAGGACCTCCATAGTCCACACATCACACACTCCTCTTGCATCTCCTTGTCGCCTTCCTTCACTGTATCTTTTCTTTCCCTTTATCTGCAGTAGGAGGAAATGCAGTCTATAAGCATAAAGCTTAGTGAGCGCTATCTACTCACAAACGATATGCATGTATATAAATAAAAACATGCTAAAACTGAATGCTAACATATAAACTACTCATGCTCATATATAGCAAAGGAAATCATGCTAACTGAAATGCTAATCATTGTATAGCTAAATATGCTCATAAACCAATAAGGGAAGCATACTAAACATGTAAAGCTACTAAACATGTAAAACTACTAAACATGCTCATAAGAATAAAACTATAACAGCATGCTGAAAGCAAACAAAACTAAACATGCTGAATAATCTAATAGCAAGAAACAAATAAAACTACTACTGAATGCTTCAAACAACAAGAAACTAAACTTTCTAATTCTAAACATATTTGAAGTTTGTTTCATTTGTTTCACAACTTATACTTTAATACTTCAAAATAATAATAAACTTCTTTTGGGCCCGGCATTGTACCACTTAGCGCGCATTCTTAATAAGAATCGAGGTAGCTAATCCCGAAACTACTAAGATACTTCTAGGCCTTGTGCCTAGGGGCATCTTGGAGCCCATCCCTTGGACCTTGTGTCCGGTACATGCCCTTTAAAAGTAAAATACTTTCTTTTTACCTATAACTTCTTTATACTTGCCCTTACTTGGCATTTAAGTAAACACCTTGTGTGCGTTTTTGATATTCCACTTCTGGAATTAAGATCAAATTAAAGTCTTGGTCTTTCTTCGCTTATAACTTCTCATATTAGTCCAATAGCAAAGGACTAAAAATAGGAATCAATACTGCTCATGTTAAACTGATAGCAAAGGAAATTGTACATCTAATAGCAATAGAAAAGAAGTCTGCTCATGCTTACAAATAGCTAAGGAAAAGCTAGAAAAAGAAAACTGCTCTTCTATTAGCAATGTAAAAGAAATCTGCTCATTCTAATTAATTCCAACAAAGTGGAACATAAGGAAAGGATAATTTCTGCTACAATCAAAAATTACCACATGATATACTAAAGCATATGTTGTTCATGTCCAGTTAATGGCATACAAACCTATTCTGCAAAGCTAACATAGAATGATATACTTAAACACATGCTATTCTCAAATCTCCAATTATCTCAATGCTGTACTGTATACAAAACTAAACTCCTAATCAACTTCAATAGCTACTAGAGAAACTGAAAGTGAGGTAGATGATTTTATCAATACCAACATTCTAATTGGTACAAAGGAAGATAGATAAAAACAACAAACCATTTACCCCCACCAGTAAAAAGAACAACATTCTTTAAGCTAGCATTCAACAGAACCTACAGATTTCACCATTTAACTTCTAGAATTCAAAATTATCTACAAGCAAACTCTAAGGTTTCATGCAAGGCTTCGGAACAAGGAAAAGAAACAAGGAATGAACTTCGGTGCTATCCCAATGCTGTATACCATGATCCGGAAGCAAAGAACATAAATTAAACCTCCTACTTTATAGAATTAGATCCCCACTGCAAGGTCAAAGTTTTCCAAAACCTAAAAATTCCCCTTTTATTTCCCTAATGAAACTCACGGCATTTGTACCCTTTTGAACCTCACGGCAGAACTTCAAAAACAAAACAAGAGAAAAACTCTAAATCAATGCCACAAGGAGGATTGTTCATGCTCGGCAAGGAAATGAAGAAGGCAAAATCGCGGAACTACTCCTACTGCAGGTGAGAAGCAACTCACCGAGCGATCTTGGACTTACAACCGGAAAGGAAAAGTCTAGGGTTCCGGATAGGTGAAGATTCCCGTGATCCCTTGCGGCAACACCTTCTCCTCGATGAAGGGGACTCGCGATTGTGAAGATCTCACCGAAAACCCTCGCCGGTCGCACGCAAGGAGAAGAGGAAAAGAATTTTGAGAGAAAATTTTAGGTTTTCGAAATAAGCTTTAAATCTTATACCTTAGATTATTTTTATTTCTAACTTTACCTTATATACTTGTCGCTGCCTATCTGATCAGCAATCTGGGCTTTGATTCTCAGCCGTGCCCCTTTTATTTCCAATTTATTTTACTGTTCCTAACTACTAGTTAAATATATCGCTCCATATATGATTAACAAAAATCGTGTAACTCAGCCGGTTGGGCCGGTTTTGCTAAGGTCAGTCCGACCCGAGATCATGGGTTCGAATCTCACTTTCAACATTTTTTTTAAAACTTCTTTCTTTTTGTAACCCTACTAAACGACCTCCAAAAATTACGTAAAAATACTCTAAAAATTCCTAAAAACCTCTAGAATATTTTAAAAGTATTTCCAAATATTTTTATGGACTTTTAGAACTTGAAATAGGGAAAATTGGATCGTTACATAGGTGACTAACTTAATTTAGATAATTTAAGTAGGCTAAATGAGCATAGAAATTTAAATTTTTATCGTATAATTCAAATTTTAGAAGTAGAATAAACTTAAAATAGGATGTACAATAGAAAAGTCGTTGGACTAGATAATATTCTGATAAAGGTATGGAAGTGCCTAAGGAAACAAGGTATTAAATGACTTATAAAATTATTTAACATGATATTAAAAATAAAAAAAATGTTTGATCAATGGAGGATAAGTACTCTAGTTCCCTTATATAAGAATAATGAAGACATACAAATTATACAAACTATAGAGGTATTAAACTAATGAGTCCTACCATGAAAATTTAGAAAAAAAGTAATAGAAAAAAATATTAAGGAAGAAGATTACGGTGATAAAAAATTAATTTGAGTTCATGCCTGAAATGTCGACAATAGAAGTTATACATCTTCTTAAACAATTAATTGAAAAATATGAGCAACGAAAGTAAAATCTACATGTGATATTCATTGACTTAGAAAAAACTTATGAAGGAGTTCTAAGAGAAATTATATGGAGAATTCTAGAAAAAAGAGGTATTAGCATAACATATATTGAATTAATTAAGGATATGTACGAGAATGTAATGACTAGAGTAAAGACTTCAAACAGAGTAACTTAAACATTTCGAATAAAGATAGGACTACATCAAGGATTAGTTCTAAGTCCCTATCTTTTTATACTAATTATGGATGAACTCACTGCACATATTCAAGACATAGTACGGTGGTACATGTTGTTTGCAAATGATATTATTTTGGTATATGAAATACATGAAGGAGTAAATGCTAAACTAGAATCTTAGCGGGAAACACTAGAAGAGAAACATTTTAGGTTTAGTAGAATAAAGACAAAATATATATAATTTAAGTTTAGCAATATTAGATATAATGAGATAATTGTTAAAATAGGAGATGACGAGTTATCCAGAATCGAGAGCCTTAGATATTTAGGATCATTTTTGTAAAATGATAGAGGGATTGAGAGAGATGTCTTACATAGAATATAAGAAAGATGATTGAAATAGAGGAGAGCGTCGGGTGTTTTATGTGACCATAAAGTACCTCTAAAACTTAAAGAAATTTTTTACAAAATCGTAGTTAAACTTGCTATGTTAAATGGAGTTATGCTGGGCTATGACTTGAGTATATGAGCAAAAGATGAGAGTTGCAGTGATGAGGATGTTAAGGTAGATGTATGGACATATGAAAATGTACAAAATAAGAAATGAAAGCATTAGAGAAAAAGTCAGAGTTGCATCTATTGAGAGAAAACTCTGAGAGATACGTTTAAGATGATACAGACATATACTTAGATGACCAATAAATACTCCAATTAAGCGATGTAAAATTATGACAAACATGCATATCAAACGAGGAAGAGGAAAAAAAAAAAACTTGGTTAGCAATAATAAAATAAGATAAAATTTATTTGAGTATAGATGATGATATAATTGGAAATAGAGCTTAATGATGTAAAAGGATCCATATAGTTGACCCCACCTAGTGGGATAAGGTTTGGTTGTTGTTGTATATGACATAAGTAATGTCTACGTGAAATTTTATAATTTTTTGAATATGTAGAATTATTTATAGATTTTTTAATTTTGGTCTAAATTTGATTTCGAAAATCAGAAACCTTAGTTGATTAGACACTATTGTCAATCGATTGAGATATGCTATAATTAATTGGCAATGGATGTCAATTGATTCAAATAAGCTATAATCGATTGGTAGCTAAAACTAATCGATTAGAAGGGATGTTTTTGTTTCAAATTATCTTATTTCAGTCTATTAAGTCACGTTTAGTCAATTTAACTATCTCTAACCCTCTGAAGTGCTTAGGTAAGCATTTAAGGGTAATTTTTCTTATGAAAATAAGAAAGGAATAGTTAAAAGAGACTAATTTGGAGTTAAGGAAAAGGTTTATATTCAAGGGTTAATTCTTAACCTCTTGACTTCAAATTTTCGAACTTTATAAAGGTTTAGGAACTCTAAATCATTGTTGATGCAATGATAGAAGTTGGAACATGCTTTGAGAAAGAGGTTCTCCTTAAAGGTATGATGATGGATGGATTCTCAAGGTTGAGCATTATAGAGAATTGAAGGATATGAGACCTTCATTGTGAAATTTGAATGACAAGAGGATGAATCTTGGGGAGAATATTTTTGATGCATGCCAAAGGGAGAGAAAAATATAGGCGTCAAGTTAGGAAATCCTCATTTATGCTTTGGCATGAGATGAAGAAGGGAGTTGGGCTAATATGGGTTAATCTAACTTAAACATATTATCAAATATCAAAAAGTAGGAGATTATTGATATAATTATCCTTAGATCAAGGTTGATCAGTTTGACTAACCTCAAGTTGGCTCAAGCTTGAGTTTCCATATTTGATAATAAGCGAGAGAGAAGTTAAGTAAGTCAAGGGAGGACCAGATACTTGACTGGGAAAGTCCTAACTTAAGGTTAGGCAACAGAAAGTTTGAATTAAAGGTTAGATAATAGAAAGTCCTAACTGGAGGTTAGACAATGGAAGTCCTAGCGGGGCTAGATAGTAAAGACTAAGTTGGGAACTAGATAATTAAAGTCCTAACGAGGCTAGGTAGTGAAGACCTAGTTGTGAATTGGGCAATGGAAGTCCTAGCAGGGCTAGGCAGTGAGGACCTAGTTGGGAACTAGGCAATAGAAGTCCTAACAGTGCTAGGTAAGAAAAAAAAGTCCAAGTGGGTCAACGGTTGATCTAACACTTGGTGATCAGAAGTCCAACGGGAGTTGTTACTAGATGAAAAGTCCAAGTGGATTAAGGTTGATCGGATACTTAGTGAAGAAGCTCTGGCAAGTTAAGGTTGACCGAATGCTAGGCAATAAGAATTCCCAATGGGTCATGGATGATTGGATGTTGAACAATGGAAGTCCTAGTAGGTTGAGGTCAACCAGATACCAGGCAAGATGTGATTTCGACCTCTGAAAGGCTAAAATTAGGGTTAGTAATTGATTGCCAAGGATTGGAATCGATTGAGTATTCGAATCGATTGAGCAGTGCTAATTGATCAGGGTGATTGATTAGCAGGAGATGTGATTTGAATAGAAGGTGTTGAATTGATTAGATAGATTTCGTAATAGATTAGGCAGATTGCCCAATCAATGGGGAACTGTTATAATCAATTAGGTTGATTGCCTAATCGATTGGTGGCTATTTTTGTGAAGCACAGAAAAGTACTGAATCAATTAGGCTAATCGATTCAGCATGGCCCAATCGATTAGGGTAATCAATTGAGCAATCGATTAATGTCAAGTCAATCGATTGAGTACCTTTTTGCAACAGCACAGAAAACCTTGTAATCAATTGGGGTAATCGATTAGAGGCTTTCTAATCGATTGATGTAACTCGTTAATCAATTAGGCGTTCAAAAAAGAGTCGTTCTATAAATTTTTTAATGGTCGTTTGACATGATAATCTATTAGGGGTAAGCCTAATTGATTAGGAGATGTCAAAATAACCATAGAAAAGGGATTTTGCGAGATTTGAAGAACAATTGTTCACGCCAATTCTTGGAAAGTTGAGGAAGAAGTGTTGCTGCATTTCCAACCAAATAAGAGGCAATTCCAAGCAACAAGAAAGTGCTCAAAATAAAATTCATGTAAAGTTGTGTATTCATTGTATTTATTTTCATTTCTTGTTATATTTTTTGTGCTCAAAATTGTATAAGGTTTCTCTACCTCTGGAAAGTTTCCAAGAAAGAGGGATTTCATAGTAGATGAAATCGTGAGTCATACCCTTGGATTAGTCACTTTAAGGAGGTGGAGACCAAGTAAATTGAGATGTCAGTCTTACTTCAAATTTTCTGCTATAACATCAAGTTCAAAAAATGATCGAAGCTATTTACCTCCTGACTCTGTCCTAATGTTTATAAACTTCTTGTCATGAGAACTTCATCCCTAGTATCCGATTTTCTTAACATGTTGAGATTTTATTTTGACTAATATTATCTACTAAGACTTATGTTGGGACCAAAAGAATTCAGATTTCTTTATAATAGTATGATATTATCTACTTTGGACTTAAGCCATTATAGTTTCATTTTTAGACTCTACCAAAAAGGTCTTATACTAATGGAAATATCTTTCCCTTATAAGTTTATGATTTTTTCCATGTGTTTTTAATATGGGATTTTGTTTGCAACAATTGAAATCCAACAATCCCCCTCAAACGAATGACCTCCTCCTCGAGCCTACCTGCTTGATGTCATTTGATCTTTGACCCACTAGGACTTCCTTGCGTAGCCGCAATTATGACTTCTTTGCCTAATGTCTGGTCGTCTTGATCCAGACATGGGAGTTCCCACTTCCTTTGTTAGAGGTGAATATTTTATTCACATGGCTCAATTAGACCATGACTCTTGTGCACAGTTGAGGTTAATCTTTCTGGCAGCTCTGATACCAATTATTATGACCAAAAGAATTCAGATTTATCCACGATGATATGATATTATCCATTTTAAACATATTTTTGGACTTTATCAAAAAAAAAAAAAAAAACTTATACCAATAAACATATATTTCACTTAATAAATTCATAATCCTTTTATATATTTCCAATGAAAAATTATATTTACAACTATAACCCAAAAATTAATTCACTTTCTATATCCAATCTTTTTAACTTATAAAACTTTTATTGTTGCATCTGTAACCCATGTCCCGTGCTTTTGTATTTTTTTTTTTAAATAATTGTGACATTTATTTATTCGAATCAATTAATATGGAAGGTAATTAGTTCGATTTCATATAAATTTTCTATCGAGTATGTCGATAAATTAAAAATATTCACATAGACTTATCTAAACGATTAAGTTCTTTTGTAATTTAAACTTTGTTCACGTATCAAAATCACATACAGACCACATATTTAAGATATAATTGCATTAACAAAAAATCAAAAATTATCAAGGTCCCATGGTAATCCGTTTCATATCAATTTGAATTTGTTTTAAAAATGCTTGATGAGTTTAAAATATTTAAAATAAAAAATATATGCAAATTTAAAATATAAAAGTAGAATAATATCAATTTAATATTTTTTTAAAAAAATATTAAATTATTTTAGTTAAAATTATCATTTTACATTCGTTTCCACAGGTGGCGGTTCGGTGGATGAGTTCACGCGGGTAGAGAATTGGTGTCGCTAGAATGGGCCAGATGGCAATTGAAGGTTGCCTGAGTGGACTTCATTTTAACAACCGCCGCAATTCCTTGGCTCCGCCGCCTTCTCTCTCTCTCACCCCCCGACGGCTTAAATTACCCTCGGAAAACGTCGACCACTTCAGTAGGTTAAGGGAATCAAAGTGCGAGTGCGCGTCTTAGAGTGCTGCTGATTGAGGCGGTCGACGTGCGGCGGTGTCTACCCTTGTCACCGACTTTTCTTCTTTTCTTCGATTAGCGTATGCGGTTCGTTCTCGATCTCCTTTTAGCGATCAGAGTAGTCCTTTTGCTGAATCGATGATCCTATTTTGCAGCGGGAGTTTTGATTTTTTTTTTTCGTTCGAAAACGCTCCGTCAAGTTGATCGAGGGAGCTTTGATGAATCTTGGATCGGTCGTGCGGAGGAGGATGTGATTGCGGCGTTTCAGCACCTCGGATTTGCCCACTCTGGGTAGTGGTTTCTCGAATGTAAATCTAATGCCTTTTGTATTCTTCCCCTCTTTGTATTGCGTATGCATGATTAAAGCTCCGTTTGTGGGAACAGTTTATGGCATTGTCGTGCAGGAATTGAAGGATAATTGACTTCGTAGAATCTCCAAGTAAACTGTTATGGATGGCTTACCGCCTACTGATTATGAAGAGGATGGGAGCCCAATTCTTGATGATCCATTTGGATTCTCCGGCCTCATGAATTTTGATGATTATAGTCCCACTATTGTGGATCAATTCATATCGACTTTAAGCTTTCCAGCTGCTAATCAAGAACCTGGTTTGTGGGCTTCCTTGTCATCGCCAAGGGTTTCTACTCAATCCGTTCTGGGAGTTAATAGCAACCCTGGTGATGCTTATTATCACTGCAGGGATAAAATATCTTTTAATTCGAGACAGGGATCTTCATCAGATTGTCTCAGAAAGGAAGTTAGTAGTAGTAGTAGGAGTTCTAGTTATTCTGCCGTTGATTCCATGGCCAACGAAGTGGTGCTTACTGTTCCTCCGTCTCTCCAAGGGATGTCTCTTGGAGAAAGAATGCTTAAGGCTCTATCCTTGGTTAGGCAATCAATGCATGGTGGAATTCTTGCCCAGGTCTGGATGCCCATTAAACAGGGTGATCAATATGTGCTGAGTACTTCCGAGCAGCCCTGCCTCCTAGACCACAGTCTTGCTGGCTACCGGGAAGTTTCAAGGCATTTTACCTTCTCACCTAAGGAAGCCCCTGGTTTGTTCACTGGGCTTCCTGGTCGTGTATATATATCTGGAAGGCCAGAGTGGACCTCGAATGTCATCTATTATAAAAACTTTGAGTACTTGAGGGTGGACTATGCAGTCAATCACAAGGTATGTGGTTCTCTTGCTGTTCCAGTTTTTGACACTGATCTAGGTTCATGTCGTGCAGTGCTTGAGCTTGTTACAACTAGTGAAAAATCCAACTTCGATACAGAGATAGAAACAGTTTCCAAAGCTCTGCAGGTCAGTGCTTCTATGACATCAAATATCTTCACATGAACATATATGTAATATATTTTGCAAATATATGGTGGTGGAATAGTGTAAAGGGCATTCACTTAATTGGTTTTTCTCTCTTGGATTGCCACTGGCTTATGGTACATAACAGAAATGTATACGTATTGCTTCAGCTCCTTGCTGAAAGTAGACTTACTTAAACCTGCTTGTTTTGCCGTCTTTTAGTATTCTACTATAGTTTCAAGCCACATCTCATGTTTGAGAAATATACCTGTCTTAATTTAGTTGGTTTTGATGAACCTCTTGGCAGCTTAGTTGGCTTTTAGTATCTCAAGGTCGCTTTTTTGTTGCTTCCGCAGGCAGTGAACTTGAGATCCACAAAAATGCAGGCTCCCCAGCAGGTAGTTGTGTTAATTTGTGATTGATTTTCTTTAAGATGGAATGAAGCTTCTAAATGAAGAATTATTTCTTCTATTTGGCAGATCCTCACAAAGAGCCAGATATCTGCATTTTCAGAGATACTTGATGTATTGAGATATATATGTCATGCATACATGTTACCTCTAGCACTTACATGGGTTCCTATAGGACCTGATGGTGGCCATTTATGCGACTTCAGGAAATATAAGCTTGGGGAGACAAATTCAACTCCAAAAAGGCCCATTCTTTGCATCCATGAATCATCTTGCTATGTTAACAATACAAAAATGCAAGGTTTTCTTAATGCATGTGCTGAACATAGCCTTGAGGATGGACAAGGCATTGCTGGGAAGGCTCTTCAATCAAATCATCCATTCTTCTCCCCTGATGTAAAGGAGTATAACATTCATGAATATCCACTTGTACACCATGCTCGTAAGTTCAACCTTCATGCTGCAGTTGCAATCAGACTGAGGAGCACATACACTGGAGACAATGATTACATACTAGAGTTCTTTCTACCAATAGATTGTATGGGTTCCAAAGAGCAACAACTCCTTTTAAATAACCTCTCAAGTAACATGAAGATACTTTGTAGAAGCTTAAGGACTGTTTCTGATGCTGAAAAAGAAGAATCAGATATTGCTGGAATTATAGGAGAACCAGTATGTTGCTTATCAACTGATTTCTCGATGAAGTGCTCTCGACCAGTGGACATAGTTCCAAAATCAACCAGTGGAAAAGTTGTTTCATTAACTAGGGAAATATCATCTGATGAACAGCATGATAATGCTTATCGTGAAGAGGTGCCTCGTCAATCTTAGTTTTCAGTGTCATGCTTTAATTATATTTCTGTTATATTTCAAGTTGCAGACGCATCAGCTACTTGCCTTGATTCATCATGTCAAATACTGGAGGCCTTCATGAGCCAACCTCTTGAACTTGATAGGCCTTCTGACCTCATGATTACTAACATGACTGACCTGTTGTAGATATGTGGAAACCTAAAGTATATACTACAGAATAAGTACTATGTAGTAACAACTATCAAACTGTTGCTACTAATAACCTTGATTTGACATCTAATATTTTGACTAGCACAGGCACCACATAAAAGTGAGGGGTCGAGGAAGGTCATGATAACATCAGTTTAACACAATTAAAAATTACTTCAAAAAAATCCTTTTGGAACTCATCGTTGTTGTTGCAGAACCCTCTATAGAACTTATGGACTTAATTTTCTACAAATGAGTACACTGTCCTAATTTAGAAGAGAGAAAATAAAGTTCGTTTTATGGTACACTTATGAATTGTTCCCACCATGCTAGATTTCCTGGTCACAACATGCAACATGTAATGCCAAAAAGCATGGAATATATATTTCAATATTGAATGACATCAAAACTCTCGATGCATTCAGTATATGTGGTTGAGCAGAAGATATTTTCTTATTTTCATAAGAGAGAACTATTACACTGTATATAATACTCTTAACTAAATATCTCACGTGGGACTAAACACAGAACACATATAATTATAACTCTAATATCTCTTAAAGGTTGGCATAGGTAAGTTGCTTGCAAAATTTGCACCTATCTATACCTATACCAATATCCATCTAAGACCTCTTAACACTTCTATGTTATAACCATTATATAACTGTCATGTGTACATGTTCCTCTACTTGTATCCATCCTATAATGCTACGATGTATATCCCAATCTTATTACATTAGGTGTGTGCGAGCAAATAGTAGCTAGAACTCAATCCTAGCTTACATGTAATTAAAGAACAAAAAAATCAAATAAAAAATTTAGGAATGTGTTGATTTATTATAAAATTAATTAATTTGCTTGGGTACCTGGACACAAGTCATTAAACTTAAATCCATCCAATACCTGTCATAAGCATCTACTACTTCACTTGGACCCATTAGCAGTACCAAATCTTGTTTAAGTGGGTCAAGTAGTCAAAGATATTAAAAAAAAAATCCATTGCCATCCTTAAGTCTCCTAAAGATAGAGTATGCATACTTTTATATTCAACATATTACATAGCATAGAAAATTATTATTACTTAAAAAAATAAAAATAAAAAAGACATTTATGACAATTGAAAGAAGGGGAACCTTGGCATAACAGTAATGTTGTTGCCATGGAAACAACCTCTTGCAATGTAGTGTAAGGCCACGTACAATAGATTCTTCCTCAAGACCCTGCATTGGTGAGAGCTTTGTGTGCTAGGTGCCCTTATATTTATGACAATTGAAAACCTTAGTAACATGACACTTGAGACCAATGTTTAAAGAATTAACAACCAGTCTTTGTTGGAAATATAAATCATATAATCTTCAAAAAAACATAACTTTATTTAGTATAATCTTTTTTAACTCCCCACATTTGAAGTTATTAGAGGATTTCAAATTCATTCATGTGGAGAAATAAATCGTTAAGGGTTGCAAATAATGATAGATAGATTAGAGTTTCAATGTTTGTCTTGATGCAAGAGGTTAATTTTAGGAGAAACTGAGTGAAGTTTGACATTACTCCTAGAGACATTAAGTAAATGTTAGAGAGATCATGGAGTAAGTGTTTGCATCAATTATAGTGAGAGAATGCTAAAAAAGATTTGCAAACTTAAGTGAGATTATGGTTCCAATAGTGTCCCTTAAAGGGAGAATTTTAGAAAGAAGAGTAATCTTTCAATTGCTTTGCCTCTCACATGAAGAACATGAATTCTGAAAGACTAGGGATATTATAAAAGGTAAAAAATGCCTATTTTAAATCATGCACACAAGACAAATAGAAGACTATAAAATTAACTATGAAATTTGGCTCCTATTAATACTTCAACTTGACAGGAAGTTGAGGAACGAAGAGGACTTGAGATGAAAATGATCAACATAAAGGCTTGAAATCTTTTTAAATTGTTCTTTTGTTTCATGTCAGTGGGTCCCTCTTTTATATTGCTTTATTTTTCCTTATACTTCTTGTTTTTTGTTATGCTATTGTCATAGTTATGATTTGTGCTAAAACATAGGTTTAGTCGTAAGGGCAGCAAACACACATGAAATAATTGGACCACATGACCTTGGGAATGCCAACTCTTGTTAGACTCCATGTCGAGCTCTTCTTCTTCAAGCATACACCAATTTGGAGGCTTGCATTGTCAATTATTGCACGAACACCATCCTTGCAAGTTTCTTGCAAACACTAGTTGCCTCACTTGATGAGATAAACTCAAAATCTTCCTAGTTGGCTGTATCTTGCACCTTTTGTTGCCTAGAAGGAAGCAATTGAGGTCAAAGGCGAACAAAGCTTCCCACACTATGAGATTAGACCCCAAATTCTTGATATGGATGATTGCGCCTTGAGGATGAAGAAGGCTCTGCATGGCAATCTGTGCCACATTGTTATAGTGGGGACACACGTGCTGTGAGCTACAACTCCTTTAGATGATCTACAAATACAACATTGTGGATCCTTTGATACTTTGAGGTGATGACCATAACCCTTGATAACATGCATCTCCTCTTGTGCATAGTGGAGGATGGTCAATTTTTTCAACATCTTTCTAGGAGAGGCAGTTAGAGGATGGTCAAATCCTTTAACATATTTAGGAGAGAGATTGAGAGGAAGGCTACTTCATCGCATAAGAATCCCTAAGCTCCCCTAAAGTGGATTGAAATAAACTCTAAACTTTATGAGAAAACCTAACTTTGTATCAAGTTAAGAGGGTGGATCTTGTTGGATTAATGTAGTGTAATTGGAGGGTGAATAAATGGTATGCCTGTCTTTTTGATTCTTACAAACATGGTTTAAAATTCGTGCTAGTGGAGTTTCAGTTTATGACCGAAACTATATGGTTTTGGTACCATATCGTATTGTGCCGATACAATTTCATACTTTTTAAAATATAAAAATATTAGTTAAAAGATATTTTTATTAATATTTGATTGTTATTGATGTTTTAATATTGTTATATTCGAGATGTTGAATGTTGAGTTGAAGTTTTGATATTATCTTGTGAAATGTTTGATACTTATTGAGTAAAAGTCGATTTAGGGTTAGCTACAGTCCACTAAGCAGATATGGCAGGATCAAGTAGGTTGTAACTAGATTTAATTTGAATTTATTTTGATTAGTTTAAAATTAAATCAAATTTATATATAGAATAATTTAGTACATTAGTAGTAGTATATTTTATAAAGTTAGAAATTATATTATAATTTTTTTATCTTTTTTAATAATCCATCTCCTGTATCCTTAAAAGTTTTTTCTCTATGTTTACTTCGTGGACATATGAAGAAGGAAAAAAATTATCATCTTTAAAGAGATTTTTTTCTCTACTGACCTTGTGAAGAGAAGAAAGCGAGAAAAAAAATTAACCGTCCTTAAAGAGTATTTTTTTTCTCTTTATTTACCTTCCTAAACAAATAAAGGGGAAAAATTAAAGGAGAAAAGTTAATGGATGAAAGATAGAAAAAATAAAGAAGGAAAAAAATAATAGGGTAAGGGAATTACCTGATTAAAAAATAAAAATTTCAATCTAAAATTTAAAATAAAAAAAATATTTTTTTAAAAAAATGCTAGGTTGTCACAATAATGGGATTGGTGTCAGTCGGCTTGCGTCGGGGTCGACTGACACGGGTCGGTACTTAAAACCTTGCTTAAAAATAACACAATTCAAATTCAATGTTAGATAACAAGTGCACATGTGATAAATACTGCAACGGAAAGACATGCAAAGTCCACAATACCAAAGTATGTAACGTGGCTTAGAGAATTTACTCCTATTCCACAACCTTCATTGTACTCAATGTGCCACTCTCTGATCCACTAAATTACTCCTTTAATGTGACATTGGAGTAAACCTTTGTAATGGTTATAATGCTATTCTACACCTCCTCATAACAATTAGCTATGGACCACTTAGTGTAATACCTCAACTAGCTGGCTATCAAACCATACTTGTTTGCATATAACAATTGAAAATGACCATTGGTAGATGCTTATTCATTACCAAGGGTTAATATTGATTGTTGGTCAACCAACCTTCAAATTTTTATACCAAAGTTTGGGGATAAGATTGAACATGCAATTCTATCTACTAGGAATCATTTATAAAATGATCTCTAGAGGAGTGTTGCATAACATTTTATACCCTCTTGAATACTATAACTTATATTCATTTTTCTATGGGCAAAAACTCTGCTTCGTTTCTTACTTTTTACCACACTAAGTGCCTTTTAAGAAATTTCTGTCCTCATCTAATGCTTCATTTTTATTTTTTAGGGTGAGTTTAAAATTTTTAGTTTTTTTTAATCTTCTGCACTCAAATTTTCTATCATTATAAAGAGAAATTGTACATCATAGGTTTCTAAGTAAAGTTCATTTTAAGATTATGAAAATTGTATAGGAGGTTATCCTCTAAGAAGAATGTTAAGGAATTTTATAATTTGTTAAGGAACTTAAAAACAATCTAGGATCTAGATTTTCTTATTTTCTCCAGCATAATTGCCCGACCTATTTTACATAGTAAGATTTTTATTTAGGAAAGTGTTAGATCAATATGACATAGGAGAGATATCTAAATCACATAAAACCACTATGTTTTCTTTATCTCTATTATTTATGTTTGCTGTTAATTATCCATTCTCACCAAGGTTTAAAATCTTGATATGTGCCGAGATTTCAGTGCATGACCGGAATGATATGGTTTCGTATCGT